>NC_088189.1:3790076-4107121 GCF_028769735.1 Zonotrichia leucophrys gambelii
CTAATCTTAATCAAGATTTAACCAGAACATACCTCTGGAACCTTTAGCAAAATACCAAGTGTATTTCAGATTCCCTGAACCTTTATTTATTAAAGCACTTCCACAACCATGCAGGACAGCTGAGGGAAGAACCACAACTTAACCAAACATCCCTACACTTGCACAGAGATTTCAGTCTATTTTCTGAGTCTATTTTCTATGTATTCTGAGAGGTGTTCTGCACATTTTAGGTCAGAACTGAGTCTCTCTGCAGTGTTGTGTCTGTTGAGGTGCATCCACGTTAATGTTGGGATTCTGGGCTGTGGGTGCTCAGCAGGTGGCACTCGGTGTCTGGAGCAGACAGACAGACTGACGGTGCCTCTCTGAGCAGGAGCAGAAGGCAGCCAAACTGCCCAGGTGCAGAATTAACCCCTCAGGGGCTGTGAGCACTGACTGCAGATTGATTTAACCAGCGTCCTGTCAGTGTGTGCAGCCCCCTTGGATCTCCATCCCTGCACACACCTCCCCTGTGTCTGTCTCACACTGGGAGTTCAAAAAGAGAACTCAGAGGCTGTGGGGGAGCCCTGGCTGTGCTGGGAGCAGGGCTCACCGTGGAGTGAGCCCACCAAACACGGGTGTTTTCCACATTTCATTGCCCCAACACCGCGGCTGCTCTCTGTTATTTCCCCCATCAGAGATACTTGCAATTAATTTAGACAGCACCAGAATATAAAAGAATAAAAGCTCTTTGTTCCACCTAAAGTGGGTGCTGATAACAATCACCATTAACAACATGCTGCTGGAAACCTGTTGTACAGAAACATTCAGCAGTGTGTAAAACACTTCCACTTTCAACCACTTCAGATTTAAGACACAAATGCCCTTGTATCTCAGCAATCATTGCCTGACAACTCCTGGATTGCTGGGAAAACATATCAGAGTCCAGCAACAAACTCCAGTTGCTCTCACTTAGCTTGACTTTCCAGGAACTTAATGGAAAAAATAAATTGTATTTTGTTTGATAGATTAGCTGATAAGGCTGGTGTGAAAGGGGTTGCACGCAGATGTTTTGTTCAAAGGCATGAGAGAAACTGATTTTGGAAATGTTACATACATAGGTAGATTAAATACAAGGTTACATACAAGGTTAGATTAAAAAAATAAAAGAAAAGAGAGGAAAAATGAAAGAAAATAAAGATTAAATCACTAGGCATAGTTTGATTTAAGAGCAATGCACATAAGATAGTGTGTTTTGTTTTGTTTTGTTTTTGTAAATCTGTCTTAAAGAATGTCTTAAGGAAAATATGGATTTCAAAAGGATTCAAATGCTCCATGTATTGAAATTAGTAGGAGCTGAATTTCCCAAGCTGTGGCTGTGTTTCAGAATTCTACCAGAGCACCTGGACCTGCAGCATCCTTAAGTTGTCAGTGATGAGAATATTTGTCCTGCACTGGAAATACCCAACCCAATAAAAGGCCAACAAACATCCTTTAAAATCCACACTAAACTGAGGAAAAATTACTTGCAGTATAATTTGGCCACAGGAGTTACTTTAACTTCTATTTTGTACTGAGAAGTAAAAAAGTGGTACAAACAAATGAGTTCTCAGGAAACTCCATGGGCTGTGGGGAATTCCTTGTGCCCCTGGCTGCTCCCAGCCTGAGACAGCTGAGGAGGGACAGGAATTGCTGGAGCTGCCTCCTCCTCTCCTCCTCTCTTTATTTACCACATGGAATTTGAGACTGAAAGGTGCACCAAGGGTTCAGGATGGAGATGGGGATGAGATGAAGGAGCTGCAGCCTGGCTGTGTCACAGCACTTGTGTTCTCCACAGAACATCATTCTCTGACATAAAAACAAACCACAAAAAAAGCCCCAAACCAAAACAGCTGCTCTGGTAGATGGGGAAACAAATCCCATTTGGAAAATATACAGCTTCTGATGTTTTATACAAACCTGATTATACTGGCTGACATTATTGATGCTGACAGCAATTGTAAAGTGAATTTGGAGAGATTAAGTGTATAGGGGCATTGTCTGTAATTTTTAATAGTCCTCTTCTCTTAGATCCTGAAGAAAATGAACATTATTGTTGTGGATGTATTAATGGAATCTGCCTGTCAAAATATTGAAATTGAAAAAGCTTTTATTGGGTATGTATATCATAGAAATGTTAGCATTATATATGTCCCTTGTGCCAAATGCATTACCACAGCAATAAGTGGAGAAGCATCAACAGGAATACAGTATATAATGATGCTTAAAAATCCCTAACATATTGACATTGCTATAAATCCAGCCGGGTCTAGGAGCCACATTCCCCCAAATAATTTGCAACACTTTCTATTAGCATTTAACATTTATTGTTTCCTTCATTTTGAGTGTTATTCTAATAGGGAACTACTGAGAGGTCTGGAATGCAAAGCCAAAGCCATTCATGTCAGGTGCAGCATTACAGAACCCATTTCCTCTCCTTAGCAAGCCTGATCATGTGAAATGTTATATATCCTTCCCCTTTCCATCATGAGGCTGAGCTTTTCCATGAATGATTGGCCAACCAGATACAAGACAACTTCAAGATGAAATCCAGTGGAATAATTGCTAAATACTGCAGTCAGAAAAGTATGTAAAATGCACCATAATGCAGAAGTTTTGTGGGAGCTGTGGGATTCTCTCTGTGTATTGACCATAAACTCTGTGGCAGTCAATAAGGACATGTTATTGCAGAAAAAATTGTAAAATAAATGCAGTCTTGGTAAAATACAGACAGCAATTATTTGTTTGCTTCAGCAGAGGTAAATTATTTCTGGATGTGAAATTCATGTATTGGGAAAGCTGTTGAAAAAAATGAAATCAGAGAAGAGGGACTAAAATTGAAGCAGATGGGAACAAAAGACTGGACTGCTCTGCTGAAGCAAAGACAACACTGAGGGTAAATGAGGACTACAAGATATTTCAAATATGTCACCATCAAATTGCTCTCCCTGGGTATAGAGACCATGAGAAGAAATGTAGCATTTCACCTTTATGGAGGGAAAATGAAAAGAGTCAGTTTTCTAATGTTGGTAAAGGATTAGATTGCCTACGGATACAGTGGAATCATCACTGAATAATTTAAAACATGTGGTAAGAATGGTAAAAATATCCCTGATAATCAAGAGGAGAACGGACTAGATAATGTACCCACATGGTTACCCTCCTGTGATCTGCAGGGCCACTGCCAGTGGCTTAAAGGAAATGTGGAGTCCCAGAGTGAACAGGACTTTTTGATGTCCTTTAATGCAAAGAGTTTTTTTTCATGGGTAGTGGACATCATACTGGTATAACTACAACATTATATACTGGAACACAGCTTCACATGTGCATTTAAAACACTGTACTGTAACACAGGTTTAAATGAATATTAGAAACCAGAAATGTTTGTTAGGACAGGAAGCTGGCAGTGGGGATTAAATTATTTTTAACTTTTGGAATGGATTTTTGAAGCAATGATTCAACTATTTTGTGTGGTTTTAGTAGGCACACACATAAACTGGATCATATATCTGCAGGAAATTTGCATTCCTGAAGATGAAGGATTTTGTGTCAGTGTTAAACAGCGTGTGATGTACAACACCACCACCCCATCTCCAGAATTTATGTTCTAGTTAGGGAGTCTATGATCAGGAAATTCTAAACAATGTAGGAAGAAATTAATGTGTCAGCCCTTAATATCAGGTTAGAGTGAAAGCCAGTCTTGGTAAGGTAGGAGACACTTTTTTCTCATCCAACACTTCTGAGAAAATGAAATCTAAAGTTGGTGCTGCAGGTGTAGATTGCCAAGTTTAAACTGCTGTGGAGCTGCAGGAACAGCAGGAATGGAGAGGGAAACTCCTTTGTGGCTGAGGCTGCTTGGAAGGAGAACCTGTGTGAGGCCCTTGGCAGGTGGGTCCCTCAGAGACACCCCTGCTTTCCCTCCCTTCCAAGGATGATAAATCCCTGCCTCTCAAAGGCAGCCCAGCTGTTTCCCCTGCTCTGCAATGACTCCATGGCAGGGCTGGGCCCTGCAGGCTCCGAGGGCAGTGCCAGCTGCTCCCTGTCCATGGTGCTGGGCAGGGCTGGGCTCACTCTGCTCTCCAGGCGAGGAGAGGATGCCCAGGGGAGTGCCAAAGCCTTCCATCCAATTAGTGAACATCCCTGCCTCCAGCAGCAGGATGAGCTACAGCTGCTACCAAAGAGGGACACTCAGATGTCACTTTGTCACCAACGCTCGCGCGCAGTGATTTGTTCTTGTACATGTGAATATTTCAGAAATGCCTAAAACACTTGAAAGAGCCACTGTGCCCCAGCCTCACTGCAGCTGCTGGCAAGCATTAGGCTGCTTGTCTCCTCTTTGTTGGACTGGCATTGCTGGGAGCAACACCCCTGGCACGGCAGTGACTGACAGGAGATGCTGAGGAGAGGCTCTAATTGGGGAAGCAGAGCAGCAGCCCAGGGCAGCTCAGGCAGGGAAGGCACTGGGAAAGTCACCTGGATGCTGCTGGGGGGGAAGGACAGGGCAGAAGGGCTGAACAAGGGAGAAAGGACAAGCCAGTGTGAGTGTGTGACCCTGAGCAGCAGCACAAGGTTGTGTTATCAAGTCAGCTTTTTGCCACGGAAGGAAATGATGTAACAATTCTTTTTGGATTAAAAAATGAGAATTACTGTGGTGCCTACAAGCATGAGAAACTTATTTGCATGCCCTGCCATCTGGAACGTTACCTCCCTTTCCATCCTGGGTGCTGTCACATTTTTCATACCATGGCTCAGTTCTTGCCTGAAAACCTTCTGATGGACCCCTTCTTTCTTTCTTTATCCCATCATGGACTCCATTGTGCCTTCCTCATGGGAAGACATTACCCAGATCTCTCTGGCCATTGCAGCAGCTGCTAAAAACCAGCCCAGAGGGTCCCTCTTCAAATCCAGTTGTGCCAGTTAAAAAATGGACTCTTCATTGCCATGACAAATACAAAAGCCCAGAAACAAATAAAATAATACCATCACCAAGAACAAGGCTTTAAGAACCTCTGTAACAACTCATTGTAAACACAAACCTCAGTGCTGGGCATTGAACCCCTGATCTCTCTGAGCTCATTATGGAAACGTGGGCAGGAATGTTGCCCTTGCTGTGGGCAGAGATGCATGGCACAGGACAAACACTGGCACTCCCTGTGCTCACAACCTGATTTTTTTATGTGTGGACAAGCACTGAGCACTCAGTCTGGTGCTCAAGGAACCTCTTGCAGGAGGGATGGTGGATTTTTCCAGCTGCTCTTTGTTAGAAAGTTGTGACACAGCATCTCCCTGTAACAGAAATGTCAGTTTTTGCCATGTGGTTTATGCCAGGCCTTTTGAAACATTCAAAGATTCATTCTTTGGTGACTGACACTCACAAAAGCTGTCAGGGCCTAAAGGAACCCTTCCAAACAGAAAAGAGCTGGGATTGTTCTGCAGGATCAGGCTCTGCTTGCCCCACAGCCATTGGCACCTAACACCTGATGCAGATTTCATCACAAGGTTGAAAGGCATTTGCAGCCACACAGATTTCTTGTACACAACTTTGCCAGCTCAGATATTTTACTGTTTTTTTCCCTCTGAAAGGAGCGTTATGGCTCTTCCAGCAATTTTAGAAGAATTATCTAAACAGCCACCTACAAACCTGTGATAACTCCCATTCCCTTTGCACAGGGCCAGCACAGCTCCTCTCTCTCTCACACTTTGGGGGTTTATAACCCTTTTTTTCTGCCTCTGTGCCCCTTTGTCGTGCTCCCATTAGTCTTGCCCATCCTGAGCTCCTCACCAGGGCAGGCTGAGCAGAGCAGCTGCCTCTCCACAAGCCAGATTGATGCACATGATTACATGGACTGTTAACTTGGCTTTAAAAAAATTATTTACCTGCCAGCACTCCCAGACACCTTCACAAAGCACTTGCTGATGACACTGGTGCTCACCTTGGCAAGGACACGGAGCGAGGAGCAGGGTGTGACATCCCTAATGGATTGCCTGGAATTTGCTGCAGTGTCTGACTCATGTCATGTCTGAGAAATACAACTCCTCCAAGAGCCCCAAAGATTTACTGAGGAAATAATGTCTGTGTGTCTGTATTATTGAAGACATTACGTATCTCAATTTTATAGTGCTTCTCTCAGATCCATGTTCAAAATGCATTTTAAAAAGGTTGCAAAATATCTACTCTGGAGTACAAAACCACTTATGGCTCTCTTTTTCCACGCTTTGTAGGCTCGTTGAAAAAGGAAAATTTTGGCAATGATGGGAAAATTTATGTTATTATTTTATCTGATATGTCTGTGCACACTTCCATAAGTGGAAAAGAACTCTCAAAAAACTCAGCAGAGAGCAGAGCTGAACACAGAAATTTTCCATTTTCACTACAGAAAGTGCTCAAAAGTCTCCAAAATGGCTGAATTTTTCTCAACCAAGACTGAATCCACTGCCTGGCATTGGTGGTGTTCCCTGACTGGGATCAGTTATTTGATTCCTTTCCTCCTGCTAATTCTTAGGGGATTTCTGTGGACTTCATGACTATTGTTTATCCCAAATATTACATATTCCATCAGGAAGTAAAAAAGAGCTTTGAATAATGAACTGCAGCTTCTCCTTTTTTTGATCCTATGGACCAAATTCTGAAACTGTGAAGACCTGAATTTTCTGGTGAAAATTGATGAATTCCTGTTCACTTGATTAATATTAATTTGATTTACTTGACACTATAAAGCCTCACAGAAACAAAATTATGAGTCTCAGTCTTTGAGAGAATTGGTAGCCCTGGCTCTTCTTTTGAAGAGGAAATGTAATTACTCACATGGCACTCACTTTGCATAATGAATAAATAAAGACATGTAAATTAATAGATGCTCTGTAGGACAGTGAAGTGCAGCAGTGACCACCTCACAAACTTTGTTCTAATAAGTAACTTAACAGAAGCTCAAAGAAATCACACCCTAAAATGGGAGCTTCTGTAGAGAACAGTTTCTCCAAAGCTGGAGTCCAACATTCTGAAAGGGTGGATTTGATGCTTTTCAAATGCACTCCATTTTTATCACTATTTTATTTTGATCTTTTAAGGTACAGCTCTATTTATGGAAACTTACTGATATTCTAAAAATGGGATGTGTTCCTGTGCTATCTCAGATAAAATGTGCCATGTTGGAAGATGAATGTCTAGGATCTCTCTAAGAGAAAACAAACAAACAATTGTTTTGCCTTTTGAGAACAACATTTCTTTGTCACAAAGAGATTGAACTCTGTGGATCTTTTTAATCCCCATGAAGAATTTTGTGAATATTTGCAAGATGTCAAAAATAATTAGACAAAAACAGTTTCCCCATCTCTGGTATAAATAGTACATACATTGTAGAGATCAAAGGCATTCAGTTTCTCTCTTGTAAATATAAAAATGAAGGTTTCTTTGAAGAAAAAATAGGAAACAATGGTAAAGGAAAAAAGAATGCATCACATTCTTCTATTAGAGTAACTGCTGCTATTAAAACTGTGTCAGAAATAGGTCTGGATTAAAGGCAGCTGATCTCCAACAGAATGAAGAGCTGAGCTCCTGCAGTGCCACTGTGTGCACTCAGAGTTGCTGGTTTTTAGCAAATATTTAGAATCACTCAAGATTTGTCCACTGATTCATTTGTTCGGGTTGAATGTCACACAATGTTTTTTGAAATTATGCTTGCCAATATGAAGTATTTCAAAAGAAACAGAAATTATTAAAATTGCAATTATTAAAAAAAAATATATGGTAACAAGGAGTATCTACCCTAAATGAAATAGAAAAATGGGAAATTCTCTGCTTGTGCTGGCCTGTCTCCTGTTGGTCTGTCCTGCCACATCCCCTCTGCTGGCCCAGGCACAGCAGCACAGACCCAGCCTCACTTTGCACCAACAGCATCACATCCCCAGGGTTGTTCAGGTAAAAAGACAATGAAAATCCAAGGGGAGATAAAGGATCTGAAATCCCTTTTACACTTTCACTTTTTCTGCTTTCTCTCCTTATCTCTCCCCTGGTCTATCAGTTTGCATTCATATTTCCCATTTAAATTTACCAAAATGTTGTTAATCCTCACCAGGGCATGGCTGCTGCAAAACCTGACAGAACACTCAAAGTCCTGTTGTCATAGATCAAGAAATTGGGTGAGACCACATGAAGAAATGGCTTAGAAATAAACGTTTTGGAAAGAAAAAGCCCTAACCAAAGAAACTCAAACAATAACAACAGAGCATACCAAAGAAAATAGAGATGAGGTGAAAAATTAACAGACTCTGTTAGGGCTAGTTGCATGTGTCACATTTAGGCACATACCAAGGGAAATGAAAACCCACATCTTTTTTTGCCTCTGATCCATGTTCATATTTGTGGGAATCAAGGGGAAGTAGTCCTCTGCTTAAAGTTAAGCCAGGTAAAACCTAAATGTTTGCAGGAACAAGTCCTTGCACTTGACAGAATAAGCAGCTCCTCCTCCAGCTCATTCAAGTTCTCAGCCAGGCAACTCTTAGGTAACAACATTCATACTCAGAAATATCTTATGATAAAATATGGAACTGCAGTGTCTTTCTGGCAGCTCTGCCACTGCCACTCCGTGCTCATGGTCACATTGGGCATTTTATCTGTCTCCCATATAAAGAAAACCTCTCCCTGCTTCTAATGGAACATAATCTCTCATGTTCTGAGTACTTTGATGATGTAAAGTGCAATTTAATTGCTAAGTATTGCTGCAAAATATAGAAGCTTCCAGTGCCTACAGCAGCAAATGCTAATTCAGACACCACCCATTTAATCACCACCCAATGTTAATCATACACACATCTCTCAACTCATCTTCAGCACATGGGTGGAGACACTTCAAATCTGTCAAGGCAGTAATTTATTACTACATCTGCTCTACTTATTTGGTATTAACTCACCCATCACAGCCACCTTATCAAGATAGAACAGAATCCAAATATCCACTGCTCCCCTTTTTATTATCAATAGCAAGTGAAGGACCCTTTACAAATTGTGGATGTTTGAGTAGCACAGGTCTAATGTTTCTGCTCTAAAATACAACAAAAGATAACAGAAGAGAAGGGCAGAAGAGCAACACCAAATAAAAATTGCACAGATCTCAAAAGCCTTAATAAGAGAGCTCCATTTTACAGGGGAGGTGATGGAGGCACAAGATGGTCTGGTAGTGGAGCTACCTGGCAAACCACCAGGACCTCAAGGTTCTAATTCATCCTCTCTCAAATATTCACTTCCCCAAAACCTTAAAATCCACTATATTTGATCACTGTTCTTGCATGCACAACTGGGATAGGAAGCTGCATTTTACTCTAGCTAGAAAATACCCAAATCACAAGGAAGAGTACAATCATTATGTTCTACCAGTAAGTCAAAGAAATGTCAATTTAATGACATAATAACATCTTTAGAACACAACAGGATTGAACAAAATGGCCACAATTGGAAACTACACACAACAACTTAGCAACATTTACAAACAATTATGGGAAATGCTCACCAGGTGCACGTGTGCTCGTTTCAAGTCTATTCATCCACACCAGGTTGTGGCTCCTGCTGCTCTGCTGAGGGTGGGTTTGGCTCAGGCAGGACTGAGGAGGACAATAACAGCAATTATCAGGACTCTCACTACTGCCTTTAGCTCTGGCTTCTTAATTTACCTCTACCTGGTGGCTTTTTAAATAGCCATGTGCACACAGATTTCCTATCCTGGCACAACATCAAAGCTGTAATAGCTGGTGTTTCCTAACCTCCCTTTTCCTCTTGTTTTGCCCTCTTCTCCACCATTTCCTACTTCGATTCCAGTGAAATGCCCTTTCCATTTCTGAATGACATTTAAATTTGGATTGAGGATGTGACCCTGCCCCAGGAAGGCTTTGCTGACTCCTGCAGCATAAATACAAACAAGGCTGAAGTGCAGGTCAGCAAGGAGAGGGCTCTGCCCAGGAGAAAAGGAGAATGCATTGGATTATTGTCTCATAATTTGTTCCACTTTTCTTTCTCCTGGGGAAAAAGTAAAATTTTATTTCTTTAGCAGTAGAGGTGCCAGGCTGTTCTACTCTTTGGACATAGAGCAGGATCAGAGAAGGTTTATTTTAGAAGTAATCTGGCACTAATACTGAGAAAAACTTCTGGAATATCTTTCCTCTCTAATTATCTTTTAAACAATCATGATTTTGTTTCATTTGAAACTTTACATTATTTTTACAGATGATGAGAAAATGGTTGATTCCGTTTGTTGATTCCATTGCTGATTTATGCATTTTCACAGTGGGAAGTAGGCAAACATGGGAAGTAATTGGGGGCTTTCCTAGGCTTTATTTTGCTAATTTCAACATCTGACAAAAAATGTTTCTGCAGTATATGTTTTTGTTAGGAGCAATGTTTTTTTCCCTGAAATAAATGGACCAACTCTAATTATACATTTTATATTAATGAGACACTTTTCTAGGTGTTCATCCTGCTGGCACTGTTTTGCATATCAGGCAGAGACAGCCCTGCACTTGTCTCACAGAGGAACATCAAGATCCATTATTCTTTTTGCTTTCTCACAGTACCCCAGGTCTGTAATGATGAATCCATTAATAAAGCAATCCAGCTGAAAACTCTGAACATTTGCCTGTTACAGTTTCTGTGCAATTGGGCATCACTGTACAGCAACATCTGGCAGGACACTTGTCATGGTTTAACCTACAGACAGCTGAGCAGCACACAGCTCCCTCCTGCCTCATGGGATGGGACAGAATCAGGGAAAAAAAGGAAAATTCATGGGTTGGGATGGAGACAGTTTGGATGGAAAAGAAAGAAATAATAATAACAACAACAACTATTACTACTACTCAGCCATCAAGGTGTTATCAACACTGTTCTTACCCCAAATCCAAATCACAGTTCCTGGGAGGAAAAGTGACTCCATCCCAGCTGAAACCAGGACAACGTTTTAACAAAGTTGTTATTTTTAAATTATAGCAGTAATTTATTTTTTAGTTAAAATCATGAGGAACTGAGCTGATGAGCAGGTGCTTTATTAAGCACTTACCAACCACCTGTAGCCTGGACAGGTATCAAAAAAAATCACTAGAGACTTAGCAACTGCTTTTTGAAGTCACTTTAAATTAATAACAGCTTGATTTTCTTTTCCCTTTCCTTTGCTTCACTGATTTTAATCACTTGTCACCAAGTTGTATATGTGTCACTGTTTTTTCTGAACAGCTGAACTCCCCATTCCAAGCAGACTGTTTGCAGGTTCTTGTTTGAGAATTTGGGGCAGCAGCTTAACCTGGTGTGCTCTGAGTGCTGGTGCTGCTCAGTTTCATGCCCCAGGAGCACACGAGATAAGGAACAGCAACAGCTTGGAAGAGCTGCAGCTGCACCACCAGGAAAATTGCTTGTTATTCATAAGGATCAGTCTCAAGTGACTTTCCTGTCTCAATGAGTTTGCTGTTGCTGTTTTTTTGGGTTTTTTTTTTCTCCAGGAGCTCTGGAGTTTGTTGGCAGTGCTGAGATAAGAGAACTGATAACAGCTCCTGCTTTGGTTTCCAGCTAACCTGCCTGAGCCTGAGTGCCAGTGACTCCCATTGATTGACCCAAGGTGGGTTTATGAACCAGAGCCTCATTAACACAACATCCCAGCCCCTGACAGCAGCACAGAGCAGGGCAGAGCTGGCCTGGCTCATTCCAGCACTGCTGAGCTCCTTCCCAGGACCCTGCACACAGAAGGAACAGCCCCACCAGTCCTGGCACACATGAATTGAAGTGGAATCTCCAAGCTTTATACTCCAGGTCACACAATGTTTTATCACACATTACACAGAGAACACTGTTTTATAAATTCAAAGGTAACACTTTTGAAAAGTGGCTACAAAATTCTTATATTTTTCCATAGCAACACAGAACAGTGAGGGGGTTTATTTGCAGTAATTAAAAAATACATAGTCCAGAAAGTGCTTTTCAAGAGCTACACCAACTTTCCAAGTAGAGTGTTTCTTGAGAAGGATGACATGATAAATAACATGATAAATAGCATTACTAGAACAAACATGGGGCAACACAAACATGCTTTGGAAGTGGATATTGGATTCTTGGCCCCTGGCAGTAAGAGACTGATACCTGTGGAGTGAGGGGCATAAATCTTTCAGGCAGCAACTGCCAGAGGCTCTTTGTCCTCTGTGCTGACCATCTGCCTGAGGGAGTGCAATCCCCTTTCTCAGTATAAGTTTTCAGGATATTTTTCCTGCACCATCCATTAACTTGTAATATTTTTTTCTCTTTTGCCTTTTGAACTGGTTGTGTTGTACCAACTCCCATGCCCGCTACCATTAGTAATGCACTTTTAAAAAATTATTATCATTATTACTTTAACCAATCTGGTAATTCAGCTAGAAACAACATTCTTTAGTACTCCTTTTCACTGATGTCCTGTTTGGAGCTTGTCCTGCTCTGTAAGGTTATGACAGTCCTGAATCCTATATTTTCACTGACACTACAGGGGATTTCCAGCCAAGACTTGTAAATCCTGACTGTGTGAGGGAAGATGGTGCTTTGTTAAAGCAGCAGTTTCTAAAACATTATGTTTCCATAGTGACATTACTGGTGTTCTCTATTAAACCTTCTAAAGGTGTCCTTTGGCTACTTGGGTAAGCAAAGACAGAACTGGAAGTGTGTCATGGTCACAATCTGTTCAGACTGGGGACACTCAGCTCTGCTGAATACATCAGTGATATAATTGGAGAGTTTAATCAGAACTCCTAAAGAGGTGCCTATGTAAATGTTATGCAACGTCAAACTAATCACAGAGTCAGATATGAACTCACACCAGGGTGTCTGATCCTCCAGGGCACGCTGCCCTTCCCGTGTGATTTCATCTCCTAGAAAGGAGCTCTGGTGTGAAACAAGCTCCCTGGATCCCTTCCAGTCCTCCCCTGCGTGTCACACTTGCTGTAGAACAACTGTAATTTAGCCAAGTCTTTATAGACTTCAAATGTCTTCAGAAACCATCTTGATTTTTGGCAAGGAAGGAAAAACCCTGAAATTATTTAACCATCTAGTGATTGCAGCCTTTGGAGCTGGCTTTAGTTCTCATTATTCAGTTGATATTCTAGCTGAGGCAAACACAAAATCCAGCTGTCTGTGCTTTGTTGGAATTGGCAGCCCAGGATTTGCCTTGTGCAGGGTCTCTGGCAGTGTGTGATTAACTGGGAGCAGCTCCTGAGTTAACCTGTCACCCTGGCACCTCTAAACTGCACCTCAGGGCAAAGTGGGAGGCTACAGAACTCATCAGCATCAGAGCAGGATGGAAGGAAGTTTGTACTGTAATTAATACAGATCGTGTAATTGTTAGGGCTTATCACTAAAATTTCTAAAGATAGGAACACTAATGGCACAAATAATTAAACTGTGCTATCTGCAATATCTTCTGCCAGCAAGTATCACTTACTGTAGAATTAATTATTTAAATAAACTTCCCAAGAACCTCAGTGAAAGCAGGGAAATGTGTTCAAGATCTGCAACTCTTCAGGGAAGCAGAGCTCTTTGTCCATTTCCATCACAGAGCAAGGCGAAATATTCTAAATAACCAAGTGCCTTTACAGGCATAATCAAATTCTGCCACAGTTTTATAACAGCAATGTCCTCTGAATACTTCTAATGTTAGGTAAACTCTTACTAGTTAGTAACACATTTTAAGTTACTATTAGAAAAAAATAGCCAGCTTCCTAATTTGACCATTAGAGTAACATTTAGTGATATCTCTCTTTGCTGTCCTCCCATGAATAGTTACCATATGTTGGAGTTAATAGAAACATTGCATCATCTTTTATGAGTGCATCAACTCATCTGCAATTAAGTTTAGATTGTCTAATAAAGTCCTGTGACATTTTAGCCTACATTTTATCTCCCAGTAAAAGACTCCTCTGAATGTTATTGCCATAAGAATCCTGGTAATGAGGAAGGATAAAGCATTTCACTGAGGCTGGCCAGATGAGTGTGTCAGCAGAAAAGCCAGCAGGTGATGGATGAATGTGCAGCCAGTGAGGAGCTGAGGTGAGGAGCTCTCTGAATGAGGTGCAGCCAAAACTGCACCATCCAAGCTCCAGAATTGTTTAACAACAAAGGAGAGGATTCCATGGAGTTGGCGCTTTCAGCTCCGTGCTGCTCCTGCTCTCTGTGGAAGTGCTTACGCATATGAGAGGGAAAGACAATGAAGGACAAAAAAATCGCTGGAAAAAGATCCAAATCCTCCTGGCAATTTACTGACTGTTCTTTCCACACCTTTAGCTGCAGGAAATGCCTGAATAAGGCACTTGGAGCTTGAGCTGAATTCCCACAAACTTTGAAGTTTGTTGCTGCCCAATATCTCATTTCTTGGGAAGTCCTACCAGAGCCAACCCACCCTGAACTGAAGGCCCACTGAAGGCTATAATCTTTTTGGGTTCCTGTCCACCTCAGTAAAAAGTATATATATTGTTTTTCTTTCCCCAAACAGAGCACTTCATGGGAAAGGATAAATTCCAGTCAATGCTTGGCCTTGTTGAAAGCATTACCAAAGTTGCTAATTAATGCTTGTACAAACAAAATTGTATTTCTGGATATGGATATCTGACATGGCAAAGCTCCAAATTTCCCTGAGGATATTTAGACTGAAAGCACAGAGTGCTCTAACAGACCATTCCTCAGCACTCTTCACTTTCCAATTAAAACATTCGCCCTCTTTGCTGTAAAATTTACATTACTCTACCTTTTCCTGAATGTCATGCATTATTTATTTCATTTTAAACCCTTGTCTTCCAAAAGAAAAGGATAAGAGATGAGGCAACTGGAGTTCTGGAAAGGTTGATAGACAAGGATGGATTGCAGCCAAACCTAATTGAAGAAAAAGTGTCAATTCTCCATTTAAAACTGAAAGCAACTTTCCAGCTGAGGATTCATCTTCAAACACAAGCCTAGTTCTTTAATGAAAAAGAGAGCAAAACACACTTTAAAGAACTGTCCTGAGAGACTTTCAAACACTTTGAATTTGTCACACCAGCCTAGGTTAACAAATGTTATGGATGAACCTTTTGTTCTAAGACAGAACATGTGCAAAATCCTCCATGATTTGGGGTTTTTGAAAATCTCTGAGACTGTTTATGAAGCAATTTCATATATAAAAGATCTTCCTGGCCCTCACCAAGTGGCATTTATATTTTTACCCTAGATACCAATGTCTAGCTTGGAGGAAAGGAAAAAAGGACAATTCATTACAAACACTGTAGGATCAGTTTTGCTGTGGCACATTCATTTAGATCTCAGATAAAGTGAAAATAAATCATGTTGAAATTCTGCATGAAAAAAAAGGAGAAAAGGAAAAAGCAGATAAGTCACCTTTCTTTTCCAAATACATAAAGACACTACTCCATGGAGAAGAGTTAAGACAACTCAAAATTATCAGAATAAGAGTAGGAGGAGGAAACAAAACAACAGCACAAAGAATCTGATCCTTAGGGTTTTGTGAGAAAGTTTTTCTACCACATAATTTCTGATCATTTTGTGACTCCTCTCAAGATACTTTTCCACTTGACTTAAACTTCAAAAAGATGGGAAAAAAGTTGCCATAATTAAACTTCCCCAGTCTTCTCTCTCTCTGCTTTTCCATAATATGGCACAAGGAAAACTTCCCTGGACACTGCTCATGGATGCCTTTGTGTGCCTTCAAAAATGAAATCACAGCCAAAAATTTGGAGGAAAGTAACATTCCCAAGTAGTCTTAAATGGGAACAAAATGTGATTTTTAAAATAGCTGTTACTTTACTGAAATGATGTGTTACCATGTACTCTAATAGGTAATTTAGTGTATTTACTTTAATAAAGCATAATAGGTGCTTGAATCAGATATGCAATTTAATAATATTTGTTAACAAAAATGTTTACAAGGTGTAGCCATTTAGAGAGAAGATATATTAGCCCTAAAATTAAGACTGTCCCGTTTGCTTTATTCAATACAAGAGGACAAAGAGAGTCTTCCTTTGGTTGTTAATCTGAAATACTCTGTTATTCAACTTGGAATAATGCATCCAAATGATTTTTACACAACAAAGAGCTGCATAAGCCCAGCACTAATATTTAAAAGTGATGGATATAAACAACCTGTCCATATTCCATCCTCTTGCAATATTTATTCAGCAGAAAAGAGATGCGGGGTGGGAAATGAACTTTACAAAGTAATTACTTTGGATCTTGACAAAATCTATCCACAGGCCTTCAGGTAAACATCAGTTTGATGGGTGCTCTGTGGTTTGCCACAGTTCCCTGTCCTGCTCAATGGAAATGGGATGAAACTTAAACCCAACAGCTGGTCCAGGGAGGAACAGAAAATATTTAGGAGAAATGTAAATAATAAGAGATGGGAAATGTAGGAATTAAAAAGATAACTGATGGTAGGAGGGGATTCCACAGCAGCTACCACAGCCAATATACACCTGGATTTAGCCCCATTTTTTCAAAATACTCTTTATAGGCTTGTATATAACACATATTTTGTATAATCAAATATTTTGAAAGGCAGCTGGGAGGAACCCTTTAGAATTATAGATATATTTTTATAAACAATAAGGAAACAACATCACTATTAGTATCTCCCAAGCCCCTTCACAGAAAAAAACAAACAAAAAAAAATTGCAGTTGCTATTCAGGGTATGATGAGGTCTCTACTTTTCTTGGGAGTGACTTTGGGAGTTCAGACCTTGCTGTGAAGTCCCACCCTCAGTGCCATCACCACTAAGGATTTTTATCATGATTTGTTATATTTGGGTTTTTTTGGATGCCTCTATCAGAAAAAAAATTCTCTTGGAGATGGTGAGGCACCGAATCCACCCCAAATCTCGAGGACGCAGCACTGGAACCTCCCTTTCCATTTGAAGCCACAGCTGTGACCCTGCTGGATGCCACCAAACAGCCCCAAAGCCACGGCAGTGCGGCTGCATTCTGCATTTCTTGGCATAAAAGCCTGGAAAGCACATTTGGATCACTCAGAATGAAAGTCATTCTGTACATGTGACTATAAATGGATGCTGCTGAATTTGAATAAAATTTACAGCGAACAACAACAGACTTTACATCTCTTTCACACATGCAAAGAAAACTGAGCATTATGGAACATTCTAAGGGGAATAATCAGTGTCAAACAGCAGCATAAGAAACTGAAAGCTCCATATTACAGTAAGCAACTCTGGAGAAGCTGGTAGGAAATGTTTTATATTCATGTTTTCCTTATTATACTTTAAGCACACAAAAAAAGTAAATTTTTTTACAGCAGTACACTTAGTATGGAAGTTGTTTTACTACTGTACTGATTTTATGTTCTCACTTCTTCACAGATAAGCAGCAATAAAGAAAAAATGGTCAATAAAACATCACTTTTTAATTTTTTGCATATTGCTCCTACTCTAGGTTTCATTCTCAGTGTTCCTAAATAAAAATCTTATTTAATGATCTCTGTTATTGGTTGTTATGTGAGGAAACAGAGCTGAGAATTTGAGAATGAAGAGTCTTCCAGATGGAGCTTACACATTAACATTTAATATTTATGACATGGAAAGGCCACCATGCAAAACTTTATACCAGCTGAAGGAAAAGTAAATTTAGAAATTAGGTCTGGCTGATGCTCAGTTCCTGCTGTGGATGTTACAGCCTGGGAAGTGATAAGGAAAATTTGAGTTTCAAGGAAACAAAAAGAGAATCCCACATGGGGTAAAAATTTTGGTGAAAATACTGTTTAGCAATCTGTGCTGTGCTGGGGTGGGACTTTTTAGGGAGCTGCTGTGTGAGTCTAGAAAAACCACCCATGGCCAAAGAGTCTGAACCTAAACAGGCTGGGTTTGCCTTTGTCTCCCCCTTCCCTCCACTCTCTCTTGATATTTACTTTTCTTGGGCAGCCACGTGAATGTTGTAACATTTACTTTGGGCTGGTTGGGAAAAAAAGAATGGCAGCTTACAAACTTAGACTCTGGTCTGAATTCCAGCTCCTATTTCCATTCTCAGCTACACCTTTCCCTCCAGTTTATTTGTTCTTCTATGTTACATTCAGCTCTAGTTTTCCTCAAGTGAAATCTTGTAGGAGAAGAAAAAGTGATTGTGTTTTATAGATAACTTGCAAAAAGTCCTTTCCTTTGTGTAAGAGACCTAGAATAAGTCAACAAAATACAAGGATTTGTCTCAGTTTCACTTAGGTGCTGTGATTTTCCTCATTTTCTTGTTTCTCTGTACACAAGAGGAAGGTGAGAGTGAGTGGGGAAGTGAGGAAGAGCAGGAGTTTGGCTGAGGAGGATCTTTAAGTCTTGCACATTGTTAATTAAAAGCTACAACATGCAATGCAATATTCATGGACCCTGTGACAGTGCCTGGCCACAGGAAGGTTCCCCTCCAACAGAGCCCTTGGGAAAAGCTTTTCTGCTGTTTAAAACACCAGGGATCAGGAGTGGGGATCCTCTCTGGAAGGGCCTGAAGCTCTCAGGACTGTAAGAGTCAGCAGAGGGAGGTGAGGAGGGGCAGAGGGAGGCAGGCAGTTCTGTACTGTAAAATCCCATAATAGCCTTGATATTAATTTATACCTCCCTAACCATGCAAATATTATTAGGTAAGCACTGCAAGGCAGTGAGCAGCAGGTCACTCTCAAGTGTCAGGTTTATGACTCGGATCAAAGCAGGCCAGTTTGATAATCTGCCTTCCTCTGTTTGCTGCCTCAGAAATGTGCATTTTTCCACCTAATGTTCTCTCAAGCCTGGCGTTAAAAAGGAAGGGCAGAGATGTTTTGCCTTTCAGCCAGTTTTAGAACTCCTCAAACAAGAAGGCAGAGTTTTCCCTACAGAGTTACTTTTGCGGAGGATCAAGACTTGGAAGGATAAAGAGGTTTTCTCTCTGCTGGGAACAGAAGAGCCTTGCAGGTAGGAGCTGCCACGTGTCTCTGATCAATGAGAGCCCCAAACCAGTGCCACTCTCACCTCCCTCTGGTCACCTCTGTGTCTCTGCTTTGTTCCAGCACCATCAAAATGAGAATATGGCCATGAGGACATGCAATCCTCTGATAGAGGTGATGATGGTTATTACCATTTTCACCATCTACTCCAAAGCCCATGAATTCCTGATCACCTGGTCAAAAGAAACTGTCTGGGAGCAAATTTTATATCATGAAGCTACCCTAGTAAATGGAGATACCCTGTTAATGCCATCATTTGTGCTATTTAGACACCCCTAGAAAACAGCTTTCATTGTAATGGGCTGCCTTGAGTGCTCAATAGAGGAGTTTTCAGAAATCAATCACATCTAGACCTGTTTGATACTCTTGTCATAGTTTGTACCTGAAATAATGAACTGAGCAAATCTATTCAGAATTGGCTTCAAAATTATACAGCAGATTAATCAATAACTTGATTGCAGTCCTGTTTCCCACAGCAATGTTGCATTGACATTTTCAGGTTCTAATAAGTGCCTATAGCTCTGAGTACACAAAAAACATCACTTTTGGCAATGACAACACTTTGTGGTTGGAGTGTTAGAGCCAGGGATCAGCTCAGGTCCAGGATCAATACAGCAGCAAGCATTAGTCAGTTAATACTGAGAACAAACTGCTACAACATCCAAACATGAATTACCTTCAAAAGAAGGCAATTCAAAATATAAAAATAATAGCAAAGTACAGAAGGTAATAGTGAAATATTAAGCTGCTCCTCTGTGCAGCTCAGTCTAAGCCTGTTTGTAAGCTCTCAGGTCACCTGCTCCCATTCTCCTGCCTACACTCACACTTCTCATCATTCCAAAATCCTCTTGACATGGTTCTTATCCCCTTCTTGTTCCCTTTTCAGTGTCCTGCCCCATGCTCAGCTCTGGAGGCAGAGGAGAGATTAAAGCACTGAAAATCTGCACCCAAGTAGTCTTGAACAAACATTCATGAATGGAAATAAAACTTTTTTTTTTCAGTATTCCATGTGAACAAAAAAAAAAGTTTTATTTAGGCTCAATTCAAGCAGAATTTATTTTCCCCTCAGTATGGCAGCTGAACCAAAAAAAAATCAATTATTTAGAGAGCCCTAAGAGCCTTACTGAAGCCACCAGGGACCAGTGCTCCACTAAGGATTTTTTGTGAGTTATTTTGGTTTAATAGTAAAAAGGCTGTGCCTGAGCTGAGCCAAGAGCCTTTTGTAATGTTTGTGTGTCAGCATTACACGGCCTTTATTTTCCCTTCTCTAAAGTCGGATTGTTTGAAGCCTAATACTGTGATCATTTATTTACACATAGCCCAGGAGGAAGCACTTGGGCTTGGTTAATATTCAGCGCAGATTTCTGCAGTGATTGTCCCTGGATGCAGCTTCCACATCAGACACATGCTCTGAGCTTGCTGTGCACAAAAGGGTGTCCTTTCCACCACGGCACTGCAACTTTGCAATGCACTAATTTTCATTTTAATCTACTCATGGATGGGCTGCTGGCGGGGAATACAACTGTCAGGTCCTTGTGGGCTTTTCACAGCTATCACAAGAGCACTCTACAAGTACCAGACCGCTGTTTTCACCAAACCACAGGAGTATATGAATGAATACTGGAGGAGAAATAATGCACATGTACCTTCCAATGGGGGAAAAAAAAGGGCTTTCTAAGAAACAGAATTATTTGTATATAAGAAGCTGTAATGAAACCCTCATAAAAGATATATGAACAATATTTTATCCAGTTTATGCTGAAATCTATGTAAGGTTAGCAAATAATTTTTTTTCTCTTCAACCTTTCCAAACACAATGCTAGCAGGTTCTTGTATAAAACCTTGCATTTTGAATTTCCCCCTCCATGAGTGTAAAGGCATGTTTGGAAAGGCCAGTGTGTTTTGAGAGAGATCCCAGTAAAAAATTACAGAATTTCTTCCTCTGTAGCAGGGACTCTATGAAAGCAGCTGTGACAATTAAATTTATTAAGATTGTAAAGTAAATTTAAACCAGTTTCATGCACCAATCTATTCCTTTACATTACATGTATAAACCCCAGTAACCAAGGATTTGAACAGAAAGTTAAGAATCTGTGCCTGATAAAATGGATTTAACTGTGCTGTGGGTTAGTGCCCCAAAGCAGATTTTATTGCAGTGCCAAAAGAGATCCTTAGCTTGGATCTCTTATCCAGTGCACTTGTGGCATTTCCAAACACAAAAGCTGTGGAGCTGATGCTTGGTAAATGCAAATTCCAGGCAAGCTGTTAGAGGAGAGCCTGGAGGCAGTGCCAGGGTGCTGGGGGGTGCATGTTCCCTTTGTTTGAAAGGAGGCAGCAATTATGTAAGGGAATTATTCAATTTAGATACTGCAGCTAATACAGCATTAACTGATCTTCTATCAGCTCTTCCAAGAGTGCACCTCACTGGTGGAAACAATGCAAATTTTAATCCCAAATCTGGAGTACTGAGTAAATCCTCTGAAGAGGATTGTAGACTCCCTTTTGGTGCAGCCTCCTGCAAACCAGGACTCAGAGAATTTCTCTGAATAACCTCCTACCATTGAGACCATAGAGAGAATGGAAAATTTTACAATAAAAAAAGCCCCAAAACCAACTTTGTTGTCTGCAGCAAGAAAGTGGAATTAATTAACTATTACAGTCAGGACTCTGCAGCTTTTTGTTACTTTCATCTTGTGTCTATAAGCACACTGGTCATGGTATGGCCCATATAAGCTGCATATTAAAATTTAATAATTAATAAAATAATTAGAATTACATAATTATGCTATTTTTTTGGGAAATGATAACCTTCACCAACCATGAGATTTATGGTTTGACTCAGGGATGAGTCAGCTCCTTGCTAGATATTAACAAATAATGTGTTTTCTAGAACAGCAATTCTGGATAAATCCAATACACACAGTGTTACTGTGGAGGACTGAGATTACAAACCAGAAATCAAACATTGGGATCTGTCTTAAATCTGTGAGGACTTCTGTAAAATGTAGGGGTTCTGAGGTGCAGATTTTGGTTGTTATGGATGGCCCTCTCTTGACTAATCCTTTGCTGGTTCTGCTGCAAACTCATTACTCAGTTTGTTTAACCTTTTAAATTCCATTTTAACTTTGATAAAATGCTGTTTTCCCCACTTTAATGGCCAAGCCACATCACCCCTTCTCTCTCTCTTCTGCTCATCCCAAACTATTATTTTGACATATATCTGCAGAGGATCTGGTTCATTATCTCCTGAAGAACATCTTTTTCTCAAATGTCAAAACAAAAGTATGCTCAGCTGTTCTGCAGAAATTTGCAAACTAATGGACCTTTCACTCTAGAAAGAAAGGACTTTAATTGAGTGTTTTAATGTGTTTGGGAGGATGTGGAAGATGGATGAATGAAAATGATACGTCTTTTACCAACAAAGACTAATGTTGCAAGAATGTAGGGGGAAGTGCATAATTAGTTTCCATTTTCATCAGAGCAGACACTCAGCTTCCAGAAGGTCTGAACTGAAACAGTTTGGAGATGTAACCTTTTCAAAAGAAGTTTTTAATGCTCATCTACTGCAAAAATATAGTGAAAGTTGGTTTCCACAACTAATACTAAAAGTACAACAGTTTTTTGCTGAACTTTTATCTAAAGTATTTCTCTTTTCTTCTAAAGGTAAATTATTTTAAATTATATTTAAGTGCATTCTTATGCTAATGGCTTTCAGGAACAGCATCTCTCTAATTTCCTGCTCTGATAAGTCTTTGCCATGGGATCTCCTGCCCATGAAATGAATCCTGTTGCTACCAGAGGGTTTGATGTATCATAGCAACAACCACTAATGTGGAAAATTCAAACAGAAGAAAGACACTTGACAAGCACTCAAGTGATATTCTAGAAGACCTTGCAGAAAGTTCCTCAACGGCTTAGGTTTTAAAAAAAAAAAAAAAAAATTCAAAAATCAATTTCTGCTCCTACTTTCATAGAAATCCTACAGCTAAATTCTAAGGCAAACATCACTCTCTCAGTATACCAAAATTTGATCAGCAGGGATTTCACCTCAGTGCAGAATAGGGGTGTGAGAAAAGAGTTTTCCCATTGTTGGAGTGCAAGCTGCATGTAGGATCCCATACAACAAATATCAAATAATCAATTTAATTTGGGGGAAAGGAGAGCAGATAGCTCATTAAATTTTCCTCAATCCTTTTCACTGTTTTAAAAACAATGCCTGACCTCTATGGAATTGAAACAGTTCCTGAGTGTTAAAACCTTAATGTGTGCTTTTTCCTTATTTTTGCCTGTCTTTATACCTCATTCTGAGATGAATTTGAGCACAGGTGTGCTGATGTAGAGCCAAGAAAAGGCTTTTTAATGTTACTTCTCATCTAAGAGTCAAGAAATATTTTCTATAAAATTGAAATGTGATTTCTGCTACATATTTCTTAAAGTGAACCCAAATTATTTGAACCCACCAGCCCTCCAGTGACTTATCTTAACTAGTGGCAAGAAACTGAAAGAGGCAGAAATGGGAAACTTGTCTCCTGTAGTGAAAAATTCTAACCATTAAACCCTGTGCCAAGCCATTTGGTTTTAAAATTTATTTGGTAGGCTTTATATTCCTGACAATTCTGCAGCAATTCTGAATCCATCCAGCCATGGGATGGGAGAGAAGAAGGGGATTTGTGACTGATGCCGTCAAGTAAGATGGCAAACAGAGAGAAGCTCAGGCTTTTCCCCAAAATCTTGCAGCCCTGCCCCATGCCACAAATGCTCCTGTGAGTGACTCAAGCAGTGCAGCAATAAACAGGCAGGCCACGGCCCAGTGCTGCAAAATCCAGAGAAATGTAACAAGAGACCCTTCTCACCAGTGCACCATCTGTTCTTTCCCTGCAAGGATATCAAATTGTTTTGTTATTTACATAAAAAAAAAAAAAATTAGCTAAGATCCAAATTGTGGTGATTTGAGTTTATTAAGAGCTGATGTATCACAGGGGGATTTTGAACGTAACTACGATGCAGATGCTCCAAATGTACTTTAGAAAAAGGCAGCCCTACATGGGTCAGGGCTGCCCTGCATGGAGTGGAAGGAGTCATTAACAGATTTGGCTGCTTTTTCACTGCAGTGTGCTGCTTAAATAAACCTGTTCATGCTTAATTTCCTTTTGGTTTAGCAGGATTTCTTTCCCAATCATAAAAATGCTTTCAGCTATCTACCACAGGTCTATATGGTCAAGTACAACATGGGCATACTGGGACTCCTGTATACTTGGACTGTTTTGTCTAATTTTTACTCTCTCTAAAAGCCTAAGTCCTCAAAATGCCCTGAATACGAATGGAAGAGCTACAGCTCTATCCCTTGGTTTAGGAATACTGCATTTCTCCCCCATCCCATAGCAAAGTTTAATTTCTCAAGTTACTGTCAGTTTGATAAAGTAAAATTTTGGTGCTTAAATCACGTCTCAGGAAAGTGGTGGCAAATTGAAAGTGAATGCAATTTGTTCGTTAACACCTCATGTTTCGAAATAATTTATCATACAAACATTTCCTGGAAAACAAAAGCCACTTATGTGCAGGCAACTTATAAAATGTTACTTGTTTATCTAATAAACTACCCTGGGGCCAACAACTACATTAGCATTGCACAAACTTTCTAACTTATTCATCATCACTATTTATTATTAAAACTTTATCTGTTTCAAGTTAGTGAATAGCTGCCTTGGGATACACTGCTCAGAGCAGAGGCAACTGAATAAAGTTTGCACAATTTGCATAATATTGTACAGCAGATATTAGCTTAGAACAATATGAATCCCCTGGATCATTTGCACAGCCCCTTTGGTGTTTAATGCTGGTAAATATTTAAATAACAGCAAGCCTATATAATTATGAAGATTCCTCTTCCTAATCCGCACAGATTGTGTAAAATGTCGTAAATCATGTCTGCTACACAGCCACAGCCAGACTGAGAATAAAGAGATGATTTAGAGATGCTCAATGCCTTTGCTGGGAATTTTGGGGCCCATCATTCAGCACCAGTTGGAGGAACAGGGATATCAGCTTAGAACAGCATAGAACAGTGTGAGCACTGCCTGTGACCAAGGGTGGATGCTTTGAAAGCTGACACAGATTCCATTGCCCTGCTGTGGTTTTGTTTTTACTACAAATCAGCTGAAGATCAGGTGCCTGAGAGGTTTACACTCCTCTGTGTTATTTTGTGCAAAGCGCTGGGTAAAACAGAATAGGATGAATTTTTTCCACAGGACTGGTAACACTCCTGAAGGAGATGTCACCTCACAGCGCAGATTAAATTGTTTAATGCTGGCAAAATATTCCCAGCTTGTGGATGAATTTAAGGGCCTGATTCCCCAAACTGCAGAACACCTTGGCATTTATGATGTTCTGTGAAACAGCAGAATTCCTTAAGATCTTGAGATCTTTCCTGAGACTGATTATGAAACTCATGGCCTTCACAAATCATTCTTCTTTGCACATTCAATTTTTTTAAACTTTTGTTTCTCTGTTTTTTGTTTTTGGTTTTTTTTTTTTTTTTCAATCAAAGATCAGTACCAACCACTACAGAGCAAAGGCAACTTCTACTAATGTCAAAGCTGGAACATGTTCTACATTATGTAAAATTCCCAATATCTGCAAGGATCAAGTTCAGTCTTAAGGTCTAAAAGTGTAGCCTGGTGGGTGATGTCCTGGATGAAGATACATGAGACCTGAGATCTATTTCTGACTCTGACACCAATACACAGCCATCAATCAAATGTTCTTTACATTCCCTGTCTGTAGAATGACATTTAAAATTATCCTTTAAACTCTTCAGTGCTGTAAGGTCAGGGATCTTTTTGGGCCTACAGATGGTTGAATGCCCCCTGTTATTGTAACAAACAAAATTACAATCAAGCCAAGATAAAACCAAATCAATGGTAAATTTATCACTGTTCCTAAATTTATCTAGACCAACTAATAGCTAATTTTTGATCCATCTCAGAAAGTAGCCCAGTACCTCCCTTACATTTTCATGACTGGTACAAGGTACAGAGACCTATTTTTAAAACAGAGCTCCTTTTTTCTGTGTCACTCAGTGGCCCATCCCAGGCTTTTAGCAGTTCAGTAGAGAAGCACAGTTAATCCACTCTTTCCATCATGGTGTTCAGGAAACTGAAAATTAAATAAAGGGACCAAGAGATATTTTGATGACTCTAACATTTTTTTTTCACCTTTTCCCCTTAGGACACACATTGGGATTTAAATAGATATGATTTTTGATGTTTTTTAAAGAGACTAAAATGGATATGTGTGGAGTTAATAAAATATCTCATCCCTGAAGAGTGATTACATTTCTTTCACTCATGAGAAAGTCCTTCATAATTCATTTATACCTGAGGGTCTTTTGAGTTATGGGTCCTTCACACTGTTGAAAGACACGTAATACCCTTCATGGGTGACGTCTCTTCTGTGTATTGAAATTGTAAAATTAAAGTGTAGAGGTTTTCAAGGCATATTCTACATGTAAAATATAAATGCAAGTACAGAATGTTTCCCTCTCCTTTTTGAAGGGCCTGCAAGACCTTAGAAGAACTTTGACAACATGAAATATTATAGTGGAATCCAATGTAGGATGTGCTGCATGCAAGACAAGAAGTAAGAAATTGAGTTTTGCATTCATCTATGTCAGCAGAATGCACTGGTATAGCTTTATTTGCAATGCTTTAGATGTATTTCTTTTATACTTTCAAATTACTAACAAAATATGAGTATTTCATCTGAAAGTATCAGCATTATGTCAGCAGAACATCCTGATACCAAAGAAATATTTTATACACTAAAACCCATAAATTCCTGTGTAGAAGAGACTGAGTGGACACAGCAGGGTGATAAGCACTACATAGATTTGCAAATATAATTCTGTAAATATCACACAGGTGCCACAAAGAGATTGCATCACAGCTCACTAAGTTTCCTCTGTGTTCCACTTAACATTTATAGCTAATTTTTAATTAACTGTCCCATGCCACTATTTAGGTGCTTAAATTGGTGCACTGTCCTTCAAAACAGTACCTGGAAGCTGCGGAGAAGAGGCAGATAATGAAAATACACATTTTGAAAGATTATCCCACAGATGCTATACAAATATGTCACAGTCACTGACTGCCTTTCCTGAGGTGGATGACCAAAGCATTTAAAAATCATTGTTCATTCCTCCAGTCATTGCAACAGTGCCAGGAAGGACCCACACTATCCTGTGCCCCAAATCCTTGTAAAATCTGTGTCCCCAGGGAAGGCAGGGAGCTCATTCTGCTGGGCTGTCCCACAGAGCCCACGAGGGCAGGGCTGGAGCTCAGTGGGCTCCAGGTGAGTGCAGAACCACACCTGAACCCTGCAGCACAAGGCCTCTCATCAGCTCCCACTGCAGTCCCAGCTCCACCACCCCGAACAGCTCCTCCAGTTTCTGACAGCAGAAATAGAATTCTCAAGGCAATTAAGCACAAATATATTTGAAGAGCTGTCCAAACAGCATTTTGCCATCAATGACATGGACAAATGTTTCCTGCAGGTACAACTTGGCTGCTCCTGCCTCTGCATGCCCCACTAATCATTGTGATGCATATGAAAACACGGCACGTAAGCGAGTGACAAACGAGCGCTTGGTTTGGAGTAAAAGATGAAGGAAAACACGGGGACAGATGTTGTGCAGAAACATTTTAAATAAATGGACAGAGTGTCACAGCAGAAGCAGAACTGTCAGCCTGGGAGGAGATGAGATTGCAGACAGAGATCAGCCACGAGGTGCCAGAGACACACATCGGTCAGCAGGGGCTGTAGGCAAAGCCATGGAAGAGTGGGGAAGGCTGGAAGGAACTCCAGCTCAGAAACACAACAATTAGAAGAACAATTAACTCATCCATTTTGTGGACAAGTTTTGTCAGCACATAGCCTGAGTAACAGTAAAATGGTAGTTCAGAGTGATTCTAATACATTAATGCAGCATGGAATAATTTTGTTTTATTGAGCTCATCATGGCACATCTGCATTCCCAACACTTTAATCTGTTACTGGCAGAAGATATTGATGTAATCCTTCAGAGGAAATCTGCATGGTCCTTTTCAAATGCCTGAAGTCCTCCAAGCTCTCCATATGCACCATAAACTCCTGGACCTGTGTCAAGGTCTGGCTGAAGGCACAAGACTGGATTTTTCTGGGTAGTTCAACTCACACAGAGCTGTGGTGGTAAGTCACCATACCAGAAACCAGAACTCCCTACAGCAAAATAATACTGAATTCTCTTTCCCTACCTCCTTAGGATCAGGCAGAAAATCCAAGATTAAAGACTGCATTTTTCCTGCCTTTTCTTTTATTTATGGTGGTTTTAAACAAGAGATGTGTTAATAAGGGGCTTCAACTCTCTGATCCAACAACCTGGCATTGGTAGTGACCAGGACCAAAATGTATTCCCTTTGGGTTGTATGGGGACAAAAATAAAAGAAAAAAAAGAAAAGAGAAGTGAGTGTGACTCCAAGGCTCAACATGAAAGAATAAATGAAGATTGAAGGAGTCTTTAGCTCAACTGATGGCAGAACACAAAAAACCTTTTCATTTTCATTTATGTGGATAAAAGGAGGGAGGAGAAACAGAAATTTCTGAAGATAAAAAAATATGCTGTAGTTTTTTCAAGGAAAAGGACAGGAAAAATTTAGGTGAAGTATACAAACAATTCCTTTTCTTCTTATTTCCATGGAAAGGCTGTAAGAATATTCCATAGTCCTTGTTTAACTGGAGAATGATTCTGATGGACTGATGAACTGAAATGACTAAGATCTTTTCTTTTTAAAACCAGAAAGTGTTTAAAATGAAGGCAGATACACTGTGGTAGCATTTGCTTTCAAATATGAAGGCTTTTGGCCCCTAAAGTTTCCAAGTATTATATAACAAACTTATTCAATCAAAAAAATTACTTCTCAAACATATTAACAGAATTTTCTGTAAAGAGCAGAGGCAGCAAATGTTGCTTTGGCATGATATGAAAGGAAAATGGGAGTGATCCAGAAGCACTTTTTATATATGTTAAGCCTACAGAAGATGTCTCATACAACATTTACAGTTCATTGTTTCTTAAGATGTTTTGCTGCTTAAAAGAAGCTTTGAAATAGTTCTTTGGTCTCACCCTTTGATTCTCCCTCCACTCTACACCTTCTCTCTAGGGTCTCTGAGACAACACTGCTTCCATCAATCTTTCTCTCATGACCTTTATGGAAATAAAAACAACAAGATGAGGAACAGTAAGGAATACATATTGTTTTGGATGTGGATAAGAGTAGGGAATGAAAGAGGAATTCCAGGATTTCATTGGGCACACTGTCTGCAAAGCTGCAAGGAGTAACTCCTTCAGCCACAGAGTCAAGGAAGAAATGATCTTCCTCACCTGTTCTGGACAGATCCCACAAGGCAGGGGAGTGAGTCTGTCCTAGAGATGGCACTGTTGCATTTCTGTCATTACTGGGGGATTGGCAGTGGAAAGCTCCTAACTGGGAAAAAAGGAAATCAATCTATGCATCAGCTGTCATCTTACAGCATTTTTAATGTTAACTTGCTCCCAAAGATCAAAATCCTCTCACCTTTTTTTCTGTCAAACTCAGATAACTCTGTTGGTCTACCTGAACCAAGATAAAAGCAGAGGATTCTATTTGTCTGTATAACAAACTATGGCACTTTGCTCTTTGAAAACCGAATTTCTTCAAATAACTACCTTAATTTTTATATGGAAGAAGAACTTAGAAAGGTAAATTTAAATACCAAGACGCCAGTTAGGTTTGTTCCACTGCTTTAGACATTCCATTTTATTTTTGTGCATGTGTGGGAGTGGGCATGTAAGTGTTACATTCTGGGAGCAATACCAACTGAGCACACCAAGGATGAGACACCCAGGAGCACCAGGAGCTGAAGCTTCCCACCTTGGTGGTGTCATTTAGTGCCTGACAGAAGAAGATGGAAAGCAATGCAGAAATAAAACTTTGAACTTCAGCTCTTAAAACCCCTAAATCCCAAACCAAACCGAGCGGGTTCTTGTTCTGAGAGCTGCCCCAAAAGTGGGAAACTCTCCTTTGGGAAGGAGGAATCTCCTCAGGTGGCTACAGAGCAAAGTTCTTGCTCTGAGTGAGGTGGGACCAAGGCATTCCCAAGCTCATTCCCAGATCTCCTTCACAAGCTTTTTGCTGACTAAGGCAAGGGAAGGCGTCAGAGCTGGATAATAAATTGGTGGGAAAAGTCCCAAACCCAAAGTGGTTCCTCAGAAAGAGAAAGGCTCAAACCCAGCCCTGTGCCTTGTGGCTTGCAGGAATGAAAGTGGCACAGCAAACAAACAGAGCAGATCTGGGAAATCTTTGCCTTTGCTTGTTGAGGAGGCAACACCTGACCTTGTCCCTTGTCTGGAAGTTACCTTGGTAAAGCTGAGTTTGTTTGCCAAGAAGAAAAGAGGAATTGTGGGCATGGATTGATCAGCACAGCTGCCTCACCTCGGCCAAGCTGCCTGAACAGGTACAGCTATTGCAACACCTTTAAATAAAGGTACCATTGCAGGCCTGCATTTAAAATGGAATTCAGTGATGAGGTGACCTTGTACAGCCAAGTCAAGCACATAAATCTCTTAGAGTATTGAAATCCTTGGAGGACACACTTGTTCCTGCTCATATATTCTTACTTTTTTCCTAAATATGATTTAATGGGGCATTTACAGACTGAGAGCAGCTCTTTGTTACAACTCAGTGTACAAAAATTAAATACCTGATTAAGTGCTCTGCAGGACCAGATCCTCATTTCATACTACTTTAAAAAAGTAGCCCCCATGGAGTAAAAAGATTAATTCAAAGTTTTATAAAATTAAAGTTATTAAAATTTTGTTTATAAAATTGCTATGCTAGAATTATACATGATTGGTTTGGATAATTTTAACATATACCTAAGGCATTAAATAGAGTGTTGTAAAAGCGATGGCTTTGCCTATTAACAATGTTTTTTTAAGAATTTAGAAGAATGAGTGTATATAAAAAATAATTTTTTATTTGAGAGTGAGCTTCTGTCATTAAAGCTGAAATGCATCATGAAGTGGGCAGGTGTGGGAAAACAATCTGTGTTTTCTGGCAGACAGAAGTAACGGGTGATCCTTCTATGCCCTTTATGCTGCATTTGGTATCAAATGAGCACCCCTGAAACATTATTGAGCCTTAAAGCATAACTCTAGCATGTTTTTGAATGTGTTGTGAGTGCCATTATAACAAAATTTGGAATATTGTGTTCACAAGATCTGCCTGAGCAGGGTGTCCTGTCAGGAGTGCATGGAAGGACACATCTGCAGGAACAGCAATTCCATGTGCCAGGAAATGCAGAACCTTCCCTCTCTCCTTGAGGGCGGAGCAGGGAGCACAGCAATAACATCTGTATCAGAAAGGTTTGTGCTCCTCCTACCTGCAGATCCATGGGTGCAATGCTCTCATTTTAGCAGAGCTGACAGCCAAGGTTTCACAATGAATTGTGTAGGACACTGCAGCTGGCAGCCATTCTCTTTAGAGGCAAAGGAGGTGAATGGCTCCGAGGCATTCTGCCCCTCTAACCCCTGTGCCCCTGCTCCCCTCACTGCTGAAGGCTGTTTTGGCCATAACAAATAAACACCAGTCACTCGTTAGTCCCAGGAAGGGAGCACAATTCAATATTGCACCTGTAAACAGTTACACATTTCTATAGCAACTAATGTTTGCCAGTGTGGCCAAAGAATTCCCTTTATCATAAAAACCCAAGGAGAACAGTAGGGGGAAAATCCATTACTGAAGAAATGCCCAATTCCAGGCAGAAAGGTCAGAATTGCTCCTGGGTTCTCAACGTTGGATGCACATACCTCTGGGCACTTCAGCAATTCACTCAAGTGCTCAAACTGCATTTTTTTTATACCACCCACATGCTGCTGCTTGAAGAACAAAATTTTTAACGGTCTTAAAAGAATGAAGTTAGAGTGAAATCCAATGGACTGTAGTGACCATGTAATTTTCTTTCTCCTCTCAATTTTGAAGAGATTCTTGAAAGTGGTAAAACTAGAGCTGTCCCAGGGTAGCCTGGGATGTAAAATTTTGGAAGATAGTTCTCTGAGAACCCCTGAGGTAAATCCCTGAGTGCCTGCTTTGGACACAGGGTAAACTATTTTAGTTTGGTAGCACAAGTTATTAATTGTTAGCCCCAGGACTTCAGGTGTTATCCATATGGTTTCTATGGAGTTTACCACAGTCCATATCAAGCCCACAGAGGATACCAGGGTTATTTTGATTAGGAGTAGTGCAAACCTCAAAAAAACAGGGAATTTTTCAAGCTGGATTCAGAATTGGTGCAAATCCAGTAATGATGCCATAATAGGAGACCCAGTGTCTCCTTGCCTCATTTGCATCCAGGAAAAAAAAATTAAATTGTATAAAAAACAATACAAAGGTCCTGCCAGTTCATGTTAATGATCTGTATTGGCACTCCTTGTAGGGCAGGAAACATTATAATATGCCTTGTCTATTTCCCACTCTTCTTTTACTTAGAAATAGTTTTAACTGGTCTGGTTTCCTTCTTGCTCCATACCTGTCAGTAAAATTGCTGGGCAGAGTTAAAATCGCATTACAAGTGTCTGTCTAGGCACTATTATTTAGAGGGTATTGCATGTAATGGAGGTGAAACACTTTCAGCACTTTTTGTATTCAGGACTCAGGTTAAGATGGTTTTTGTTAGGGGATAAAAAAAGGACAAAAGTGTCTGCATTGTCATAATCAGGCAGAGAAGTGTTGATAAATTGGCTGGGCAGCACTTGTCAGGACTGAGTGACCCCTGGAGATGTGGGCACTGCTCGTGGCACTCAGTGCCAGCAGCCTGGAGTGGGGACAGAGGTCAGGACAGGAGCTGGGTGTTTGAGCTGAAATAGATTCACTGCTGAGCTAATGAAGGGTTGTTATAACATGCTTTGTGCTGGCAAAACCACCATCTTGTGCAAGATCCCACGAAGCCTCACCTGAATTTATTAGGGTTGAGAACAAACCTCTGCCCTGCAGAATGCTACAAAAGCAGTGCAGTTCAGCCAGATGGTGTCAGGAGCAGGATAATTTGTCTTATCAAAGCCTCCATCAAGTACCAGGCTCCTGGTGCTTGAGTTAATTTGGAGAACTGTGAGACAGAAAGGCTTTGCACAGTATTGACAAATCCCACACTCCACAGTTCCCATTTTGGAGCGAGGAATCCAGGGGACACAAGTGACAGGAATTTGTTCAGTAATCTCCACAGTGTGCAGGCAAATATTCCAGAGGCAATGGCCCTGCAGCCATGCCAGGCTCTCAGGGAAAGGCAAAGCCTGGAATTTATGAAATTGGGGTAAATAACTAGAATGGGAATAAAAATCCAATGTAGTTCTTGTACTCCAATATCTTCTTGTCTAAAAAATGCTGATCAAAATAATTTTTTCCACATGGACAAAGGTGTATGAAGTATTCTCAATTAACTAAGGTGAAGGATGAAATGCTGGATGTTGCAGTGGAAATAGTTTATAAATTGGGTTTTTCCAATAGGGTCTGCAAGTGTAGGAAATCCATTGCCCCAGATTTTCAGTGATGCTCATCACTTTAAAAATCCAGTGATACATATGCTTTGCTGAAATTGACATTTTTATCAGTCTCACCACATGAAATCTCTGGTAATGAATTTTGTTTGAAATCTAGAAATAATTCCAATCTAATGGAAAACAAGCTCAGGATTCCCTAACTTTATGACAAGAAACCACAACACAAACAGACAAATAGAAACCCCCCAAATCCTCCAGTAAAAAAACCACACAAGTTGCGCTCTTAAAAGGTGTTGCCATGAGGAACTGCTTTGTCCCTCATGCTGTGCAAATCCCCAGCAGCTGGATCCACAGAAATGGCTGTGGAGATTCATCATCCTCCCTGCAAGGTCCCTGTAAGGAGCTGCAGTTGTACGAGGTGTCTGCCCTGAGACAGGGCCACAAATAAATCTGACAGGCCAACAGCTCCAGCCAAATGGATTGCAGCTGATGGAGTGTCAGCTGCCTCAGTGAGCTGGGCTCTTTTATGGCTGCAAGGAATGAAAGACTGATTTTTGTGGAAAATTTGGGTGGCTGGTGGAGCCAGAGCAACCTCAAGAATTCAGAATATTCCCAACTGGTCACACAGGGTGAGCAGAGAATTCCAATAACACTGAGGTGTGAGAGCAAATCTGAGAATTCCAGGTCTAAGCTTGTGTATCTTGGACACAGTTTTGGAGATGCAACTTCCCTCTTCATTGTGCAAAGATGATTTCTGGAGTTTTATTTGTAATCACTTCCCAGGAATGGAAATTTAAAAATATTTATTGAAGTGCTAAATTATCTCTGACCTCTGGATAGTCTCTCTTTTGGAAAGATTAACCACTGTCCTATGTACAGTATGTGTACAATTGTCTTTTCTCCCTTTTCTCCCCTATAGAAAACTTAAATATTTACTCTGATAAGTGAATTTAAGTTATTTAGATTGGACTCATTCCCATATAAAATATTTGAATTAGTAATTTTTAAAGTTATTTTATGTTTTAAGAAAACCAGTGCATATTAAATTTTCTTAAAATATATGAAAAAAATTGTTACAAATGGTCATTTCTATGAAGGAAATATGATTCCAATAATAAGAGTATGAAATAGGCTGCTGGAATATACTGGATGTTTATGCAACTATTCTTACATCATGACTGTGCATTTGTTCCTATGACTACTGCAAATTATTTAAATATTTAAATATTGATCTAACAGAAATATATGTTAGATCAATACAAAATGTTTGAAGAAAGATCAAGAAAATGAAAAAATCAGGACAACCCTTTAAAAAGCCTGGAAATATATGTATCCTCACAGAAGATTAAGCATTTAAAAATACAGTCTACAAACCCGAGATAAATTCATAGAAAAAGATTAAAAGCTTCCAGTATATGTAATTCTGACTAGATCATACACTAAATATTTCCTCATTGTGTTCTAGCAGCCAGGTATTAATTCAATGTATGCACATTTGCAAGATTATTTAACAAGAGGAGGCAGAAAATAATTCAAATGACAGACAGTGTGTTTTCCTGGTTATTTGTGTGTATAGTGTAACTGCAGGAAATGAACAACTATTTCTGCTTTTTTGGGAAAATAGAGGTCCCAATTTCCAGACACTGAAATTAATTTTACACACAATAATCTGGTCTTTTTTTGCTTTGCTTCACAAACAGAAGACTCTTGCACGCAGCGCACTCTAAAGGCAAAATGTACTGTTCTCAAGTGTTAGAAAATAACATTATTTCAGGGGCAGAACATCACTCACAAATATTGGCTATTTAACAAGGAGCCTTAAACATAAACCTGCTGAGCTACTGCGTGCCATTTTTCTAGAGAAAACGCACACTTGCCAGTAAACTGCATAAATCAGATTAAAGGAAATGTAGGAAGAAAGAAAAAATACAGTCCAATTTTATACCATTACATAGCTTTTTATATGACAACATATATGTCAAAAGGCACTGCAGAGAGGCACATCTGCATCTCAGCTGTACAGGAGAAATCCCCTGCCTCCCTTTTGCTGCCCTGGAGTCAGGGGGATCCCCTGAGCTTTTAGGGGTGGTGACATTTTTCAGCTGCCAGACTCTGCAGACCAGGCTGCTTATCCAAATTTCCTGCAGCAATTCCTCACGCCCTCCCCTCCACCACCACTAAAGGTGATTTGCTTCCAAGGGTCTGAACAACAAAAAACTGCTGGCAAAAGGGAATGATCAGCAGAATGAAGGCAGCAGTGTTGAAATTTTGGTTGATTTGTTAAAATTTTATGTAATTTGGGGCTTTCCTTTGGATTGGATTTAGTTTGAATTTAGGATCCTGCCCATCACACAGAGACAAAGCTGCCTAAAGGAGCAGGTGCTGGTTTGGGCTCACTGCTGGGTGGCCTGAGGACACTTCAGGGGTGGAGATTCTGGTTGGTTTTTCTCAGGAGAGAATCTGCTCTGAACTTAGCAGAGCCCTCCTGCAACTGAACCAGCCTGTGGCACGTGGGGACAACAGAATTCATTTATGAACTGCAGCTCTGAACAGATTTGTGGCTGCGGCCCATTAGTGTGAAACACATCAGATTTTGGAGGCTGGGAAAATTCCAAACTTATCTCAAATTCCATGTGATATTGTCGGCAGCAGGCAGTGCAGTGAAGCAACTTCCATGGTGAAAGCACGGGGGTAATTCCAGTCTGGGGGAGTGACAACAAAGAAGATGCAAACTGAAAGCAAAGCCCTCATGTGGAAAGGCTCATTCTTCTGGCAGGAAATAGGAGATACTTGGTGAGTGAACAGTGAGACAAACATTGGGAAGCAGGTGAGGGAGAAATCTTTAAAATAGAATGAAAAACAGCTGGTAATGCATTTCTGAAAGATGTTACATATAAATATTATAGTAGTATACTGATCTGAAGCACTCCCTGTTTTTTATGTAATAAATTAAAATTGTGAATGGCTTTTTCCTTTTTTTTTATTCATTCCTGTTTGTTGGATTCCACATGCATACCACACATCCCCCAGTATTAACATTATCTTTGCTTCTCTGGTGCTGATGCAACAGGTTTTCCTTTTCCAAGGTTAAATTTCCCTCTGTACAGTGGAGCAGGAATATAAAAGTCTCAAAAATGTTAAAATTGCACTGAACTATGACAGCTGGTCTTGCTAACTTTGCTGCTTACCAGTGCTGAGGCTTCTAGTGAGCAGAGAATTAACATCTGCTGTCACAGGCTGATTCCAGAAGTGACAGTAAGTTGCAAACTGAAAAACGTTGGCACAATTTCTCTATATCTCTTGCACTGAAAGCAACTTATGGAATTCACTGACTGTGTGCAAAGGAGGCAGTGTGCAGTAATTAATGGCATATTTAAAATCTGTGACACATTTGCATTTGTCTGTAGAGAAAGAGGAAGATGACAGCATCTAGGTAAACACTCAGCAGAATTTCACACTCAGGCTTCTTCTGTCTCAGTAATCTGTAAGCTTGCTGTAACCAGTTAAAGATTACATTTGCCCCACTGGGAAAAGATTCTTATTAGCTTTCTGACTGTTTGTGCAATCTCTTTATTTTTTTTTCTCTCTCTCTCTCCTGCCTCCATCCCTTTAAATGAATAATTTTTAAATTCAGGGAAAGAATCTAAAATAAGATTGGAACAAGAATCTAAAAGGATAAGAAGAATCTAAAAGAATAAGAAGAATCTAAAAGAATAAGAAGAATCTAAAAGAGTAAGAAGAATCTAAAAGAATAAGAAGAATCTAAAAGAGTAAGAAGAATCTAAAAGAAGATTGGAAGATCAGCTTCCAGGGGATGGCATGAGGGAGAGAACAGCTGGTCCATCTCTGTCACTTCTTGTTTTGAAATCAGCTGGTGGTGAGTGCTCCCACCTCCCTGTGAGCCTGTCAGGTTTGCAGTGGGCAGTGAAGCCCTCGTGTCTTTCCAGGTGAAAAACTGTTAGAGACTGAGAAGTGGCTCAGATCAATGCCCAGCTTGAAGCCTGGCGTGTTTGTCTTGCTGAGTTCGGTGCCACGTTTGGGATCTGAGCTGACATTAATGACGGAGAGCACGGAGCCATCTGCTCAGCTGCCTGTCCTAAGGGACTCCGTGGAGAATCCCAGCCCTAACAGCTCAAAACACCTACAGAAAGCTTCTGGGAAGGAAAAATGAGGCAGCTGCAACCACAAAAGGCTTCCTGGCTGCCAGGAATCCACAGGTACCTCACACCACTTACTCAGATGACTTGGACACGATGCAGCCACACCAGAGAAAAACCCAACTTAGAGTAAACCCCATCTCCTCTGCCAGGGTGGGTTTTCTCTTTGCTGCAGCTGCTTTTAAAAAAAAGATACGGAGAAACATCCCAGTCACTCTCTTGGAAAGGAGAGGGAAGTTCATCTGTTTGCTCTCAGGAGACAGGGTGAAGCTGTCACGGCAAATCATGTTTGAAATAAGTGTGTGGGAGTTCGTGTGAGACGGAGGGAAGATGAGAGAGCTGACACTTAGATAAGACAAAGACAAGCTCCTCATACACAAAAGCTATTCTTTTGTTGCTCCTACCAGTCCCACTTCCTCCTCCCTGAAGTTTCCACTTCCTTTCACTGCATAACATTTCCTGCAGCCTCAGGTAATGCACTCTGGCAAAATCTTGTGCTAACTGAGATCTAACTTTTAAGATGTACAGAACACATTGATAATTTCACACAGGAAAAGCATCTTCAGCAGGCAGCCTTCAACAATAAGGAGCATGAGGTAACAGCTTCTGAAGCATTCCTGGTAGAATAAAAAAACCCTGACTGACAATTCATTCCTCATAATATGATAAGATTGATTGCCTTAGAAAGCCTATGAAATCACATTCCCAGTGATGTTATTTGAAGGCTCTGTATAATTCATCGACCACTCTGTCATGCATTGTGCATGTGATGTTATATTTTGGACACACTGGGAAGTATTAGATATAAAATTACTTTGTATGATGCAGCCCAGACGTAAAAAAGTGCATTGCTTGGGACTACATGATTCACTGAGAAAATATAAATGGGAAATTACTGGAGCTGAAATTTTATTGCAAAGTTATTTATCTTTGTTATTACTTTCTGGGTCCTTTTGTGCTTATGGGTTGCTACAACAGATAGAAAAACTCTTATTTACACTTTACACTGAGGATTATGAAGGTGGAAATAGTCACTGCATACAAAAAAAAAAAAAAGATTAATGTGTGGTCCAATTTTGTGTTTATTCTCCTAATGTCTAAAACTGAATTTTATGTATATTGATATGTTTATACATACACAGACACACACATTCAGTCTGAACAAACAGTTCTAGAATTAAACTGAACATGAATAGTGATGTACTATTTTAACAGAGAAAGATGTAAAGATGATTTTAAAGAAAAGGGAGGCTCCATGGTGAGAAGAAGGAAGTATACATATAAAAAAATGCCTTGGCTGCACATAGAATTCACAGGCAGAAAAACAAGTGTTTCCAAGGAAAACACACCTATTCATAAAGGTGGCTATTTCATTCTATAGCTTCTAATTCTGTAAAGCAGAGAATGCTTCCAGTTCCCAGCTCTGCAGTGGCAGCCTGGCTCAGGACTTCAGCCCAGGTGCATTTAAGTTTGTCAAATTAATTTTCTCTTCTTGTATCCTGTTCTCAAAGCACTGCTGTTCCAGGAATGGGCTTTCATTGGCACTCAGGCTGCAGCCACTGCTGGCTGGGACTGGGTGAATCACTCACGTCCTGCACTGCAGCACCACGTGTGCACTGCCTGTGGGGGGATTTCACTTTGGCCTCCGCCAGCTTCACTTTCTGAGCATTTAAACTTCTGAACTTTCCTTTCAGAAGACTCTGACAGATGAGACACAAAAAGCTGGAAGAGAACAAGTTCTGAGACAAACTCACTCAGTTTGCAGCTGACTGCATTATTCTACCACATCACTAATTCCTTCCTTACTTCTCTTTTATAGAGGTTCTCACCACGTGATCCATCCCTCTGGAGAGGATGGAGAGGCAAAGAACTGCATTCCAACATCACAACCTCCAGCTGGATCTCGGTACTGCCAAGAGCAAAGGGAATTGGGGATTTCCAGAGGAGGCTCCAGCCCCACAGACATCTCCAAAGCCCTGCCCTTTGCTCCAGCCCCTTCCCCTGGGCAAGCTGAGCAGGCTGGAACTCCTGCTGCTTTAAAAGCATCTTCAACAAATATAAGAAAATGAATCAAAATCAGGAGACTGAGAATCCCAGATGATGCAGCCAGCTGAGCTCTTTGCATCATTTCTTATTCTCTGCAGCCTGAAAGGATTACAATAATGCTAATTTTTGTAAATTCCACTTGCTCATCCTGGCAAGTTGAGGGGGAAGCATATCCTACTTTGGTTTGTGGGGCCATAATAGAACTTTCTGTAACTCATAAAAAGAATGTAAAGATTCCATGACCTGCACAACTGTTCATATACAGGATATCAGCAAAAATCCTAAAATACACAAAGAACCAGATTTACCAGAAAGTGGTAAGTATTCTGGTCAAGACAAGATCTGATAAAAATGTAAAATAGAAATACAGTTAAACAGGAAATCTTATGTTTTAGCAAGAAGACATTTGCAGAGTTGCTCATGCCCATAATCTCATGGATTGGAAACTTCCAGATGAAAATGTTGTGTATTAAAATCTTTACTCTTAATTGTGGTTATATGATAATAATGTTAATTAAATGATCCTGTAATTATCTCATATAAGTATCTCTAATGATCTACATACTATCCTGAAAGTGCAATTGCATTCCTGATAATGATGTCTTGGAAATAAATCTAAAAATTAAATCCTTACAGAGGCATCTCATGGCTTCAAAGAGAAAAGTTTTGAGATGTTCAGAAACAGAATTTTTCCTTTCCAGTGGAGAGGTCCAACATGCTATTCAGAATAGTTAATGACCAACTAAACTGATTCTGCTTGTAATTAGGAAACACGTATTTGGTGTGAGAGGGTATTTTGAAGGTAAAGAGCAGAGGAGATAATTTTTCATTTGAAGAAAGTAGTACCGTTTAGTGATTAGTAGCAAAATTGAAAATATTTCTAGCTTTTCCCTTGCCTGTCCTTTCCCTGTGCACGTCAGGTTGTGTGCAAGCAACCATAAATCAGCTATAATAAAATCCAACTCATAGAAATGATATCAGGTTATTTAGGCACCCCCAGAAAGAAGACATGGGAATGATAAACAATACTTTTACAAGGTAACAGCTTCACATTGGCAATTAATGGTTGCATTTAATTTGTGTTTTAATTTAAAAGGCAGATTCATAAGTGCATTTTCATTGTCCCCAAATCAAGGGATATATAAAAAGAGAGAAATGCCTATGTTTGGTTAAAGCATATAATTTGCTCAGCTCCTTAATCAAGTACTAAAGTGTTATTTCTTACAATTCAGTGCATATTAATTTTTGCTCAAAAACTCATCTGCTAAGTTTTAGTCCTGCATACATCTGCTGCAAAAATGCATTAGCACACTGCTTAATAAAAGGGAAATATTTTACCCTTTTGTAAATCCAAACCCATTTTCCAAAGGTTAATATTGAACATGGAATGAGCACTGAACAAACAGAGATTTTACCCCAGGTGCTGTTAGCCAAGTTTAAAAATCACCTTTTCTGCATGAAAGGGTGACTCCAAGTGACTAAATAATCAGCTGGTTAAATAAATTCTTCCATCTATCTTTGCTGAGCAAAGACTGAGACCTGCCCACCCCAAAGCCCTGCAGGCTGCTCTCAGGGCTGGGCTGCTGACCTGGGGCTTTTCCCACTCATCCCAACCACCCCTTCAGGCTCTCACTGATACCATTTCTGTTGGAGCTGAAAGGAAATACCTTTCCAGAACAACTGACTGTTTATTTTGTTACAGCAAACTGTGCTCCAGTCTCCACAGGAAACCAAAGCTGGGCCCTGCATGGAATTCCCAATACTGTAAATATCCATTGCCAGGTAAGATTAATTTCTTGCTCTGCACACAGAGCCCTTCAAAGCACATTCAAGCACCATGCAGCTAAAAAAATTAATTTCTCTTTATTCTTCCTCTTTTGCCTTGGATTTATAATTTTTCCCCCTCTTCACTAAATATAAGACAATTTTTAATTGAACTATCTCAGCATGGTGGGGTTTTTCTGTATCACTGCAGCCCTGCAAGTGGTTGCCTTGTGAAAAATTGTCCTACACTGATCTAACCTGAGTTTGCACTGCCTCCCTCTGCATCACGAGCCAGACTGGCACTGTAACCTGAAGAGACATGTCCTCTAAATGTGCTCTGGCTGTGGATTTTTTAAGATTTTGTGCTGTACAGAGAGCGAGGTAACATGTCCTCAAATCCCATCTAGCTCAGACAGACAGACTCACAAACTTTGACAGTTTTAGGAAAGAGCCCCAACTTTTCATTGCCTATCCACCTCTCCATTAAAAGCAAACTCTTCAGCTATTTATTTAGAAATGTTTTTGGATTTGTAGCAATTTGTATCAGTATTATGAAGTAAAAAGCATTCGGAAAATGCAACTTCTGAATTTTAAAAAATGTTCTTTTGCAGCTTTATAAACTTTCTTAATGTTGTGTTGCCTGTAACTGAAGGGCCAGGAAATTGGGCTGTGGGCTGAATTCCTTGAGATCACAGCTTTGTTTGTGGCTCTGTCCTGATGCAGCAGCTGACCAGGAAAAACAATTTCCTCTGCCCCCAACTCTGTTTTCCCAATTCTGAAACCCTGAGCCAGCAAAAAGCTTTAATTAAAGCTTTAGGAAAAGTACCAGTAACCACAGGCCAACCTACCTGCACATCTCCCACTATAGACAGCCTGTGACTCACAGTCGAGACATCATGATTTTATGCATGAAAAGCAATAGTTGCTCTAATTATCCTCTAATTAGTTCTCTATTGACTGCAAAGGAAAATGCACGTGCTCCTCTGACAGGTGTGCGAAACACAAAAGAGAAGAGGAAAAGTACAATACTGTCAGATGTTCCCAGACATGCTAACCAATATATCATTCCAGTAAATTTCAGTTTTGAGATGAGTATAAAAGCTGAACACATTCTATAGAATAGCTCTAGACAAACTGCCAGGAAGAAGAAGGTGAATTCACAGTGTTTAATATATGATCACATCTCCAAGTGCAGTAACTCAGAAGTGGGAGGGTACTGAGGGAATGTTAAATGTAGGGCATTATATATTAATATAATTTCTTTCTTTCTCCAAGATAAAGAATATTTTTGTTCACGCAGTTTTAATTTAGATGGCTTGTCAAGTCCTCCTTTCTGCAGTGTCAGGGTGAAAGACGCTGATATGGGCCAGCAGAGGCAGTGCTGGGGCTTTCCAACAATTACTGCAGAAACGTTAATGAATCTCTTCTAATGAATCTCCTCCAATGGAAGGCCCCAGCCAGCTTCCTCAGCTAGACCCTAAATTATCCAGTTGTTTGCTTGTGCTGAATCTCAGAACACTTTGGGTTCTGCTGAAATCAGCACAAGGTCTCACGGTGATTTCAGAGGGTGCTGTTGCAGTCCTTAACACCCGGATCATCCTGCTGTGAGTCCATGCTCATGTCTGGTCCTGATTAAGGCTCGTGGGCTCTACAGCTGCTCAGAGCCTGTGCAGAATCTGAGGATCAGTCACTGTGAAATGGAGATGGGAATTCAGCTTGGACTGTGCACACCCAGCCCGACACAGCTGCAGGGCCATCCCCAGGCTTAGGGCAAGAGGCAGCAAAATTCCTGGGATGCTGCTGCCTTTTGTACCTGCTAGAGCCCCACAAAGCCAGGCAATCCCAAATGGATTTGGGCATAGTCCATATGGAATGTGGGCAACCACCTGTGCTGGGAACCAGTTCACCAGAAATCTTTCCATTTCCATACAAGCAAACAAAGCAGCTCCCCGTGGGGCTCCCCTCTCCCTGTCACTCCTGTCCCATGTTCCATTCTCCCATGGCACACATACTGGGGCCCTGGCTCCTCTGGGGACTCATAATCCAATTTTTCCTACAGTGTTGACAAAATCTGAGCCTGTGCAGGTACACTGAAAATTCTGCCTTCATCTTCACTTGTCATTACACAACTGTATTATCAGAGCATGCTACAGACAAAACTTTATTTTTCAGGGCAGGCACACCTTGCTGTTTTTCCTGTCAAATTACAGGAGACATTTGCTGGTCTGACCATCCTCATTAAGCAGCTCCTTTATAGCCATGTATTGCCACGGTACAAAGCAGTTTTAAGCTCTTACAAATAAAACAGTTTATCATAATTAACTGCACGATGGGATAGAGCTCCCTAAAGACAACTATAAATATTGCTTCCTTGCTGCTGACAGCCTGGCAATGAGGATTTGCCACGAGGTGAAAGAAGCATCTATATTTTACTACCTCAAGTAGCAGAGTGGGCTAACCAGAGCAGTAATTGCAATGATCACAGTCTTTACCACTGTTGACTGTGCAGAGAAATATGCAGTGACATCACTGGAGAGTGGTGTTTGCTGAGCAGGATCAGGGGGGATGCAGCCAGCACTGGAATGTTAATGACTGGCAGTAAAATCAGCCAATTTACCTCCTCATCCATCACCATGCCCTCAGACAGCAGAAATGCACTGAAAGGATGTCCATTGAAAGAGTAGCTTTAATTAACTCTCACTCAGCACAGGAGCTGGGCCTGATTCAGGCTGCTCTAACCCAGCTTTGCCACATCTGCAGGGTGGTTTGATGGAGCAGCACCTCTCAGGTGGCTCCTGCAGACCAAGCATTTCCCAGCCGCTCTGGTCTCATTTCCTTCACTAGAAGGAATCAAAAGGGTCAGAAAGCTTTGAAATCTTCACTGTAATCTAAATCAAAGTGAATCATGTTCATCCACTCCCTTTACATGCTCCTATCTCAAGGTCAAGTATTTTCTGTAAACTCTCCCAGGTGCACGCAGAGAAAACGACCCCAGCTCAGCCTCGCCACAGAGGCACTCGAGCCCTGCCAGGGTAAACAGAGAGAGTGCAGTGAAAAATGCAAGGAGGGAAATGGACAGTTAGTGGGACCTGGGCTGCTCAATCAATGTGGAGCACAAGAACCATTTTCAGTGTGGAAAACTTTAAACTAGATATCTCTGGCTGTCAGCACCTTCCTTTGCAAAGGAAGCTCTAATGCCTCGCTCCTGCAGGATGTGGACGCAATGAAAATGTCATGCAGTGTGCTCAGGCTGAGAGACAGCTCAGAATGGTAGCTTTGAAAGAGTAAGAACTCTCAAGATGCAGAATTGTGAACTCAGCCCCAGACAACCAGGGAAATGGACTGACAGACAGCAAAAGGCTCAGCAGGCTAAGCCTGGCCACAAACCACACAGCTGTGTTGTGCCTCCAAGACAGAGAGTACTAAAAACCAAATAAATTCTTAAGAACAGAAAGTCATCAGCTCAAGATACAACACGAGTTCACTGATTCAGATCCTTTCCTTATTTTTATGCCACAACCCTTAATCCCTGGTGTCAAGAATCTCATCTAATTCTTTCAGCTTCTCGATATATTCTCTCACATTGTTACGCAGGGGTGCAGGCTCATTACTTGCTACATGAAGCAGCTCTGCAGAGTTTGTATTTGACTCCTGATTTTCTAAGCCTTCAGATTAAGTCCTCTTATTGTTAGGCTCTTTTGGATCAACTTTATCAAAATTTTTATTTCTTCCTTGACTTATTACTTTATTAAATTTAAATCTTTAATAAAGTCTCCTTTCCCCCATGACAATAAACTTAGCATGAATAAACTTTTCTCACAACTTTTGCAATTTCCCAAGCCTTTATTTTCTTACTCAAATCTGAAAGACTTCTACATAAGGTGTGTTATTTCTCTAGTGTTCCAAAGAAATAATAATTTTTAAAAACCCACTAAAATATGAGTTGAGGGTGGAACTCCTACCTGCAGCTTACCATGGATTCTAGGATTTACACCTGATATCTGGTCTGTCACTGGAATGCCTGTGCTAGGTTAGAGGTAACTGCATCTGTGGCAATGCCATTCCAATTCCTATTGATTATATACACTTGGATAAGCCAAACCCAGCTCCTCAGTTATGTTTTACCTGTGTGTGCTCATTGCAGAGTTCTGTCACCCATTCCAAGTTTGTGCTAATTGATGATGGCTTGGCTTTGATTGTGAGAGAACAGAGCCAAATAACACCTCTGCCTTTCCTACTAGATCATGCACCAGGGCTTTGTTTTGTCTTATTCCTCTTCTTTAACAGCATCTACTCGCCACCATCCCTGCTCAGCTGCTGTGTCTGGAGCAGATCAATCCAGGGGAGTAGGCAGAGGCATCCTTCTTTAACTGGCAGGCTGCACCTCTTCAGGAGCATAAAATCCATGTAGGGTCAGGCAAGGAACACCTGCGGTGCTGCAGACTCCATTATTCTTTGGCTGGTTTCCCACCAGCCCTGCAAGTCAATCTCTCAGGGACGTGCTAATTAGAAAATGGCCCATGAAATTATTGAGACTCGCACCTCACAGCTCTGTATTGCTCCTCCAAGCTCTCTCCAGAGGGTGTTGTCTGGATCTGGTGCTTTGTCACCTGGAGCTCAGGGCTCAGTGCCTTTAATTAGGGATGTGCAAAGCTCCTGGGTGCAGTGGAGATGTTGGGGACAGCTCTCTCCATCCCTGGGCTGTGATGTTGTGGCAGGGGCAGGCTGTGCACACACTCTGGAGCAGCTGATCCCCTGGGCTGCTGCGGGCTGATCTCTGTCCCTGTTGTGCTGCACCACGTTCCTACACTTCAAACTCCCCTTTTAGCTGGGCCACACACAGAGCTGCCTGAGAGAATGTGGCATGACACTGAATAATCACATTAATAACCTAATAATGTGACACCTGGTGTCCACAATTACAGTGGCCACTGCTCAGGAGTGTGGCTCCTGGAAAAGGGAGGAATAATGAATTATTCATCAACTGTCTGATCATCAGAAAATTCACACCTCCTCTGTCTTCAATAAACCTTTTCACTCTTATTTATAATCAACCTTTTTACTTTGCAACGATAGATGCTAAGTACCTGTTAAATATCTCTGCCATTTCCTGAATAAATGATAGAGACTGAAAAATACTTACTAATAGATTTGCATTATAGTAATTTTTTAATGTTAGAATTAAGCTAAAAAAAAAAAAAAGGAAGAGAATATAGAATATAATCAAGGTCAACCAAGAGGCCTGATCAGCGTAAAATGAATGCCTTGATAAACAAGAATAATGATTTGTTGACATCAATATTTTTTACAAGTCAGTAATGGTATTATTTCATTCTAAATAAGAATGAAAAATGCAGTGGCTCATAGCCACAGATTAGATGAAATGTTGGTGCCATCTGCTTTAAACTTCTGAAAGTATTATTTGGTTATTTAAACTAATACATCAGACTGAGATAAAATCAGTAACTGTTGCACTCACAGCTCTCACAGTGAATTTTCAGGAACAGTTTTGCTCTGTGTATTAACCCAAAATATACTAATAAAAAGTCAGAGTAATGGAATATTGTGTGAAGAGTCTCATAGAAGTTGGAGAAAATTTTATTCCAGCTCAGAGTAGCTGTTTCTATGCTAATCTTTGATGCTATTGTGCTTCCTCCTGTATACTGTAAGCACACATGCACTGCAGTGGGGGCCTTGGGTAACAACAGGGATTGAACCATTCCCTGCTGTGCTGAAAACCTGTTTTGGCCTTTTGAAAATCATATTCCTGCTGCCCTCGCTCTGCAGAGATCACAGACAAGCCACTTACAATGCTTTAGAAAATGCACTTTTTCAGCTTGTTTCTGGCTTCTCTAAATTCCACATTTAAGCAGCTACTTAAGCCTCACTGTTTTCAAAGTCACTCCCTGCCCAGAACCTCCTCTGTCTTGCTGTGAATATTTCATTCTTTGATACTGTGCTTGACTCAATACTCTGACTTCTAGCACCAAGTTTCTAAGTATTTGTCCAATTTGTACTGGTCGTGACCTTTCTGCATCTAACCTGCTAAAATAAACCTTCAGTCCAAGTTCTAGAAGTGTAAGATAATATTTTGAGTTCACCGAGCTTTAGATTAGGGTTATGTGTAAAATAATTTAAGGTTAAAATAATTTAAGTAACTTAACAAGTCATAACTTTCAACCCATGTGAACTTTGATCAATTCAGGCCTGACTGTAAGAAGTTCTGAGCAATTCTTGCTTACTTCAAAATCAATAAGTGGCACAGCAGCTCTCAATCTCTCTTTATTTGATCCACGAGTAAGAGCTTAAGAATTTGACCCCATAAGGCAAAATGTTTCTACATAATCAATATGTGAGACCACAGCCATATCCAAGGCAGCTCTGCTGCCCTAAACCCTGCTTAAAAATGGTATCAGTGTCTGTGTTGGAGATAACCTGGGGCTCTGTGGAATTTCAGGAAAACAGCTGGGATTATCAACTCTATAGAAATGGTTTTCAGAAATGATACAATGGAGTCTTTAATAAACAGAAACTTTCTGAAGTACTGAGCTATAAATTACTGTATGATAACATCTTCCCAAAGACAAAACCTCTCAGCACTGTGTGTTTGGGGCTGCTTTATTCTGGTACCAGAATCAATAATCTCCTATCAAGCCTAGGAGAGAATGAAGGGAATTTCCAGGACCCACAGCTGAACTCTTTTCAGGACGACTTAGACTTCCATACACAAAGTAAGAAGGTTCTCTACATTGATGCAAATGCATTCCTAAAGGTCACCTTAAGTTTAAAGAAAGTGAGGAAAATCTGATTTCTCAGTGCTGATTCAATAGCACAATGTGTTAGCACTTTCACAATGTGCTAGCACTTTTCAGGAGACTTTGCCACTGGCACTTGCTATTTTTATCTACCCACCAGGCAGCTCAGCAAAACCCAAGAAACAATTTAACTTTGTTCATTCTTCCCCCTTGTGTATATAATAATACAGGAAGAAGAAATAAGGTGAAAACATAAAATGATCATTAAAAATGAATGAGAAGATTGTGGATAGAAGACTTCTGGGCAAATGGACTGTATCCTCATTGGCATGTGGATTTTTATTTTTTTTTATTTTGCTGTAGGTTAAACAGAATATTAACTATTTGCTCTGATTGAAGTGCATCGTGTTGTGGCACTGGAGGAACAACAGGGGAATAAATTCTGAACAGGAGATCAATACTGTCACTGCAGCTTCTCCCCTGCTCCAGGGGAAGGGAATTTTGTCTCTTTTGGTCTGCAAGCCAGTTCCACTCTGTGCTCAGTTGTTATCTGGCACTTTAGGTGGAGCTGCAGCTCTGTCCTCCTGCACTGCCTGCTGCTCCTCTCCCTCCATGGAAACTGGACATGGGAGCAGCGTGGGGCTTGCAATATTTTCACACATGTGCAAGTGTTCAATAATTTATCAATCTGATCTGAAACCAGTGCATGAAAAGATCCCTGTTTTGCCACTGACTTCTATATGACATGTTCCAGTGGTAATTTTGGTAGCACAGGAATGGTAATTCTCTATGAGGTAGCTTTACCTGCAGGGTAGTTCTGCTGCCATCTTTGGGAGCCTTTTCAATGGTTTGTTGAACTGCACACTAAGGTTATAAAAACTAATCTAAAAAGGAACAGAGGTTTGGAATAGCCATCCTCCACTACATAATTAACAGCCTCCAGGCTCTCCTCCTTGAAGGAGGAATAAGGGCATCCACAGCAAGGCGTAGTGTGCAATATTTTGTTCAGGTTCACACCCGAGCTCATTTCACAACTTTCTAACGCAGGTAGGCAGAATTAACTCTGACTAATGTAACTGAACAGCCTTTCCATAGCTTTGTCATGAAGGGGGAATTAAGGAAGCTTGTGTCTGCTGAAAATTCAAGTAGTTACACTTAACATAGGAGAGTCTTGGTAAGGTGTTAGATCAATCTGCATCCCAAGCACTCTGAAAGGGACGTTCCCCAAACAGGGGCTGGTTGGATTTCTTGTTTGCTGAGACCCTTGACTACAACTGCTACAGCTTTCCTAAGCTGATGCACACAGGAGTCCAGGCACAAACTGCAAGCAAGGGAGCATTTCTGGTTCAATCTGTTCTACAACTGCATGACCATATTTAACACTTAGCCAGCACTTAGTTCTACAAAGTGACCTTGCTGTGGTGTTCACACAACACTGATATTACAAAGTGAAATTATAATTCATGGAATACACTGGTAGCTTTTAAAGGCACTCACAAGAGCGCTGAGACAACAGAGCAGCACCACAGAAAACAAACAAAACTCCACATTTATGGCTGTTGAACTATAGAGTTTTAAAACTGCTTTAAGTCCAGGATGATTCTGAAATAGCAGATGGTTTGACAACCATTTTCCAGAAGTGCAGTTAGCTGACAGAGCACAGTTCTCCCACCTCCACAATGTTACTGTCTTCTGATCAACATGAAAACAATAGAGCTAGCAACAAAATTCCCCAAGGAGACCCTAAACAATACACAGCATTTCAACAACCCACTAAAAACCTCCCTCCTGCCCCTGCAGTGGGGTCCACTGCCTGTCCTGCAGATCCTGTGCCACTGTCATCTCAGGTCATCCCAATCTGTCCATGGCCAGCAGCACACAAGCTCCCAAAGTGTTCTGTGTGGCAGAATTTCTGCCAAGCAGGGATCCCAGCAGGAATTTTCAGGAGTGCAGCAGCAGGATGCAGACCATTACTGCTTTAGTCAGTAAGCAGATGGCAGCAGCAGTTTGTCTCAGAAATAGGTGACCAGAGCTGCTCAGCGCTGAGCCTCTTGCTGCATTATTCCACAGGGAGGAAAGCACCCTGCTTTTTACACATTTGTTATCCTTATTTTTCACAGAACAGCAAGAAGGTACGTGGGAGGGAAGAATACATTGTTGCTTAGCAATGAGATGCTCATAGCACGGTTGGTTTTTTTAAAGCTTTTGCTAAACATACACATACAAAACTAAGATAAAACCACCCTGAGTACAATGGAGAAGTAAAATTGCATTCCTAAGAATGGAATTACTGAGGCCAAAGATTCCACTTCTCTCTGTTTTAGGTACCCAACCAAATGAATATTCTGGAAAAGATTATAAGAAATGTGGCAAGGATGAGAAGTGGTAATTTCCCTGGTATTCTCTCAATTGTGTCAGCAAGCTCAGAACTTGCTGAGCCCCACAGTGCATCCATGTCATTCCTGTGTCCTCATGGAGGTATCCCCCACTAATTCACAGTGTAGCTGTGGAATGTGTTAGAAATACTGCCACAGTTTCTGTTGAAGCTGCATCCTGGTGATCTCACTGTCCCTGTCTCTTATTGTTCCTTATTCCCTGTCTCCTAATTGGTATTTCAGGCTAAAAATCTCCCCTGAACCCCTCTGTGGACAAGGATTTGGGATTAACCCCTGGCAGGGTGTGGGGAGGGAAAGGAAGCGCAGGATCATCTGTGCACATCACAGAATCATAAAGGTTGGAAAAGACCTCCAAGATTACCAAATCCTGCCTTTGACTGAGGACAACCATGACCAACAATCATGAAATAACACATCTATTTCTACTAATCTACTAATTTTTTGAACACTTCAGGGATGGCGATTCCATCTCTTCCCTACAGAGAGGGGGGATCCTTGCCTGGGGCCTCCAGCACCACTGGGAAATGGGAACTCCAAAACTCCCCAGGCTCCCCCCAAAAAAGGAAGGTGCAGAGTTCTTGAAAGTTTTTGAAAGCATATATTCAACTACTTAGGAAATACAGAGCTCCAACACCTATAAGCTGCTAAAAGACCAAAAGATCCCCAAAAAGATCCTGTCTGCTGCAAAGTATGGAATATCAGGTTTGGCAAAGGAACAGGAAAGGCATCTTAATGCAGATACACTTGAAAGTACAACGTCCCCCCCAGCAATTTATATTGAAGAACCAATGAAGTTTTGGTTCCAGCTTGTACTTCTTTTTCAAAAGTATTTTAAACCTAAAAGTCCATAGAACTAAAAAACCTCTAAGTTTATGACTTGTAATATTTTTCATAAGTTTCTTTTCTGCTATGATTCACTAATATTCATGCTGATGAAAGAAAATCTTATCTACTTTTTCTGCCTAATTAAAATGTGAAGAATGCACAAAAAAGTGAAGAAATAATCAAGCATATTTTTCTAGTTCTTTTTTGCTGGAATAACATTTTGAGAAGAGGTCCTTCTTGTTTTTACGCTATTAATAATCCTCCATTTGCAAAATCATCAATGTCTGCACAATTATAAAACTGTAATTTCAATTACTGGAGTATGAACAAGTGGGATGAAAGCATGAGTTATGAGGGAGAAACACTGCTTTTTCTTCAACATCTCACTATTAAATCAGGAAACTAACAATCTGTGAGTGGTAAATGGACTTATTTCTAAACAGAACATTGGGTAAAATTAGATTACACAGGCAAGTAATTTCTGAAGCTAAGCAGATTTGAAGTGCTATCAGCTGGGTGGACAAGATGCACAGCTGGTGTTCTTGAGGGAGACTCTAAGCCCTGGCAAAGAAGAAAAACTCAAGTGAATACACAGCAGTCCAAGTATTTTGGCTGCTTCTGTGCTGCAATTTTCTCCATCATCTTCTGGACGCTCTGATGGGAAGATGGGATGAACTTTCTCACTCAGGTAAGCAAAAGGCTTTGGTACAAGGACTCTCCCTTGGACACTTCAATATCCCTTCTGCAAACAGCAGCAATGGTGCACAAGTTTTGCCTGAAACCATCTAAAACTCTATGGCACACCAGCCTTTGCAGCTGGCTTGCAGTGGAATTCGAGGGTTTTCTGAAAAAATGACAGAACTCTGTCTTTTGGGAGAACTAGGAGAAAATCTCCAGAAACCATTAAAACCAAACACACCACCCAGATCTCCCTTGTTTTCTTCAGAGCTGTCTGTGGACTGGAACGAGCAGAACTCTGAGAAACTGCACTTAAATAATACTGAAATGTTAAGGGAAACATGGATTTCATCACATTTGGAAAGCACAAACCATGGCATCTGTGAGACCCCTGTTCCACCTCTCTGCCAACAGAAAAAGTTTTGTCTATGGTCTGTAAGGGAAGGCAATTACAAATCTCCCGAACTGTAGAATTTTATCCCAGGATAAAATAAGAAGTGATAAAATTTCAATTGTCTTATGTAACTCAATTTCATTTTGTGAATATATCAAATATAGTCAAGCTCCAGCACATGGTTTGTTGCTACTGCTTTTCTTGCATTTGTTGCAGCAACTTCTGGAAAAGAGAGGAAAGATTTTACTTTGGGGTGTGATGAGCTATATACCCTCATAGTCAACCTCTCTTCAAGGCAAACCTTGGTTTGAAGGTATGTATTGCCATTTATTCATGATATGGTTCAAAAAATAACAGTTCTAAATAGGCTGAGTGATTTTTGTAGAAGCTTCTACTTCCAAAATATCAAGAACTTGATAAAGTTATGAGAGGGAAACTACTGTAAATTTGTTTTAAAAAGAAACATCACTATTTTTAGTCCTTCATCCTAATCCCAAAACTTTGCATTTTGAAAATTAAAACTGCAGCTTTGCAAAACTGAGCTTACAACCTCCAGCCTTCTAAATTTTGCTACTTCTCCTTGCAGCGTTAATAACCAGAGAGAAGACAGATAATTAAACCATAGAAATCACTGCATTTTCCACCTCCCATCCCTCCTTGGTTAAAAATGTAAGAAAAACATAGCAAATGAGATTTTGTCTCAAGTGTTTTTCCCCTGCTATTAAAGATGCTTCTCTGAAAGGAGCACTTGCTGTTTTTCTGCTATTAATAATCCTCAATTTGTGACATCAGCCCATCCCCACAGCAACACGCTGTGCTCAGCTACTGCCTCAGATCCTCTGGCTGCTTCCAACCAGGAGATGGACAAAAACCAGGGAAAGCTGGATGGCTTTTCTATGTAAGGTTGGAAATTTGGCTCCTGGTCGTTTTTCCTCAGTAGGTCACTTTTTCATTAACAAGAGCAATGTTCACCTATTTAATGCAGCAGATCTGCATCAAAGCCTGGTAATTTGGGCCCAATGGCCCTCAGATAGGTAGAGGTGAGTTGGACCATCCCTGCAATTAATTAGGAAATGCTCTAAACAGTCTGGTAATAGAAATGGAGGAGATTGATGCACCTGAGTGGAAATTTGGAGAGCTTCTCACTGCAAACCTACTGTGTTCTGCACAAAACAAAAAAAGAAAGGAGGAACGAAGAACAACAACCCCCAATGTGATATTTAGACTATTTTAGTGCTGCCACTGTTTAAATCTCTGAAATACTGCGTTCAGGAGTTCTCATTAACATGGATTTTAATGGGAGATATTTGTCTGAGCAGCTAAGTCATTTATGCTTACATAAGGCTGCCATTTACAACAAGAAGTATAATAGCATCTTTGAGCTTTTTAATTAAAAATTAATTAGGAGATTTAAGAACAAAATCATTGGGGGTTACTGTACAATAACATGTTTACAAAATTAGGTCTGGGCTTTTTGTTTTTGTTAAGTGTTTCAATCAATTCTGTGTCTATTAAATATAATTACGTATGATGCTTCCTCAAAATTATAATGTAGCATTTAAAGAGCAGCTGGGAAAAGTCTGTAATTTTAACTTCAGAACTAGGGTAACCATTAAAATGCAAATAGGTGCAAACAGCAGTTTGTTGATGAAGAGACCCCTCAGCATAAACATTTTATCCATTAATCTTGAGATTACAAAGATTCCTTCTGTTTTATTACAACTTATTACTTTTGCCAGTCAGGTTTCCTAGAAGATGTCAGGTTCCCTCAAGGATAATTCACTGTTAGGAATAAAAGAATCCTGCTCATTCTTACTGAGCAGGATTACACAGATACAAACATTCACTTCTGTACATATACCTGTGCTAAAAATATATTATGTAGAAATGTCTCCAGTGAATTAAGAGGGAAAAAGAAGGGAGAAAAAGCTTTTGTTCCCTTTCCTAATAGAGTTATCAGTTTGAAAAGGAAGCTGTGTTCCACTTCTACCCCAGCTTAAGGAAGTAGCTTAAATGGATCAGACTTCAATCTTCTCCCCTGATTTAGAAAGGCATTCAACCATTTGCTTAATTTTACTTTGAACAAGGGAAAGAAAGAATGAGCTCAGCTTTCACAGATGTATTTCTGGCCTAGGGATTTATTTATGTTAAATTTATTTATTCCTAAGCTTTAAATGGAGTTATTCTAATTTGCTACTGCTTCCCTAAGAAGATAATTTGATCCACTATTCCTCAATGAAACTGTATGGGTGAGTAAGTAAGGTATATCTGATTGAAATACCCTATTTTGCAAATTTAAATAAATTCAGTTTAACAGCAGTTTATCCAACAGAACTTAATCAATGCAGCATTCTGAGTAAGATTGCAGTTATGGCTCTCACACTGTGGTGGTAGAGAGGGTTTTCCTAAAAGGTGAGGTGCACACAGGTAAACCCCAAACCTGGCCGTGCAGACCCTTTATTCATGGCTCAGCTGAATGTAGAGGCAGAAAGTGCCCATAAATCAAACGTGCCACTTGTAGAAGGACAGCAGCTTGTAGCAGATAGGGCCTGGCGTTCGGAAGATCTCGTGATGTTACGGGAAGACAGGGCCCCTGCCCCCTTAGATAAGAAAATTAACATAGGAATGTAGTCCCCTGAACCAGTTTTCGGTAACTTTCCAATTGCCCAAGTAACTTTCCATTGCCTACTAACCATAGATGGTAAAGACAGACCCCCACCTGACGTAGAAGCCCCTTAGACTATAAAACCCCACGGGAAGAGAGAATAAAGGCCTTTGATCCTCCACCACATTGGTGTCCGCGTGTTTCTTAGGCCCGAGCGACCCTAGGGAAGAGGGTCGCCGTGCTGCTTCCTGAAACCAGGCCGCCTGCCTTGTATCAGAAGGCAACAGCAGCTCGAGCAGCAGTGGCTGTGACAGCAGCGTGGGCGAGCAGAGCCTCACCCAGAGCAGCTCCACAGCTTCCCCTCCCAGCAGGATCGGGGAGCCTGGCATCTTGGGGTTCCACTCGTCACTGTTCCTGTGCCAGACAGCTTCCCTGCCGTGCACACAGCCCTTGCCATGCACAGAGGATCACACTCTGGGGTTTGATTGTTTTCCAAGCACACTTTGTGTTTGTGTTTATTGTACCGTGCTCTCCTGCCCCCTTACACCCATTTCTGGGGTTGAAACCCCATCAAAGGATTCTTCCCCATTGTTACCAAAACCTCCAAATCTCTGCTCTTACAGGGGATTGAAGAAAGAGTCCTAAAAACTGTCTATAAAGAGATGATGGTATTACTTTGTATTGCTGCAATCCATACCACACAGTGGCTTCCCCCATGGAAAAGAACAGGTCACTCACTTCATTCTCACTGCCCCAGGCATGTACCAATCAACCAGCTCCTCAAACTGTCCTTTCCTCCTTTTATTTCATGGAAAAGTTTTCTCTAATTATGTAGTTTCTTTTATTTTTAATTGTCTTTTATTCCTTATTTTCTTTTATTCTTTTATTTTATGGAAATGTTTTCTCTAATTATTTCGTTTCTCTTTCTGTGAATATTATGTAGGGTTCAACAAATCCTGCCCACTGCCATCTTGTACCAGGCTTCCCATTCTCTGAGAGGTCATTTCTTTGCAGGAATTCTTAGACTTGGGATGTGAAAAAACTAAGTGAGGGATGGGCAGTGAACAAAGGAATTAATTACTCAGCTAACCACAAAAGGCTCCACATCATTGTGGCTCAGCCAAAGAATTCATTAACAGACAGATGTTTGTATTTGAGGTTTCTGAGGGATGATGAGCTATTATTACACTTGTAATCACAATGGTTGGCTGAATGCAACCAGCCTTAACATTTCCCCAGTTCTGGGTTTAGAACAATGTTCCCCAAGAAAATGAGGAAAGAAAAGAGATTTTGATGTCAAAATCCTAATTTAGACTAACACAAGACAAACTTGTTCAGGGAGAGAATGAATTTTCCTGAAATTCAAAACTATGATTTCAAAGTGAAGATCAAGAGGCTGCCTGATTACAGGGGATGAGCACCCAGAGTGCCAGAGGGCTTTAATCAATCAGGAGAAATTATCTCAAACTGAAGCTGGCTGCTGATACAAAGGAGAGAAGACACAGAACCCTGGAGATCAGGGGAGAAGGCAAGAAATACAAGGAGAAGGATCAGAGGGACTACTGGCCAGTCACCCTCAGCTCCCCAAGGACTAGAGCACAACTGAAACACGTGGAATTTCATTTAAACATAGGAAAACCCTTTTTTCCCTAGAGAGGTTGTGGACTCTCCATCCTGGATATCAAATCTCTGGTTCTGAGTGACCTTAACTGACCCTGCTTTGAGCAGGATGGTTGCATGAGCTACTTTCTAGAAAGAAATCAGGTTTGTGACATATATTGTAACTGTCTGTTAGACTTTATTTATGAGCTCTTCACATACTTTTGAAGAGATTGCTTTTCCCTCTGACTTCAGTGTATAAGATGGGTCCATATAATCAGCATTTTCACTGAAGTAACAATTAGTGAGTGATATATTGTTGTCCATGTATGAGCCTTCTGTCTGTCTCAACAGCTTTATTGAACTTTAAATGAGGCAGAAATGAAAGGACTATTAAATAAAACTAATTAGAAGAATATGAAGATTAATCTAATTTTTAAAAGTTTCTTTGAAAATATTACATTTTACCATTTTTACCAATTTTGCTCTCAACACAGAAGAGACCTGTCAACATGGTCAGAATGTCTGTAAAAAAAAAAAAAACCAGATGAAAACCTGGTGTTGTCCACATGTGGAAATTATATTTTTTGTCCTAATTAACAGTAATTTTCATGTGGCTGTCACCTTCTAATCTCACCTTTGAGATTGGAACTCATGGTTGTGCCTTTAAAAGAGCTGCAGGACATTAGTGTGAAAGGTTTACAAAACCTTCATCAAGATGCAGAACAGGGAAGGTGAGAAGGGCAGAGAGGAGGCAGAAGTGATGTGCAGGCCCTGAGCTGTGTGAAGCACTGATTTTGTTATTCACAGTTTAAGCAGGGGATGGAGCTTGCTGTTAAACATTCAATTTTCAGAGCGTATCTTGAAATCAAGACTGGGCTTCTCAAAGATACGGAGTGACTTTACCACAGAACCAAATTAATTTGTCACATTTAAATAGCTACCATAATTAATAGTTTAACTACCATAATTAATAGTTTAACTGTAATTTGTTTGACCACAGAACAACAAGATAAAAAGCAAAGTTTAATAGTTTTGCTATCAAAAGTTACTGAGCCATACAACCTGTCATGGGAATGTGGCTTTCTAGAGCAAAAACTCAGTGCTGAGCTGTCAGTACTTCATCCCCTTTGCTCACACATTTAACACCAAACCAAAACTTCTGTGAATGCCATCATTAAAAATTTTAGCAAGTTTACAGATGTGCAAGTACCAAAAATGCATTTTACTTGAGCAATATTTGATGTACATTTCTGTTCACACAGTTCTGCTATGCACAAAAACGTTGTGAGGCTGGAAAGGATAAAAGATTGCACTTTCACATGAGTCCATCAGAAACTGTCCAACCAAGTTTTAACACCCTAATAAGCAACAAGGTCTCAGCCATAACAGCAGTGCAGTTACCAAGCATAACACAAATGTGCTGCCCAGGTCTTTCTTCTACCACTTTGACACTCATCTCCTGCTCCTCACCCCATCACTGCGCTTGAAACATAAGATAAAACATCTCAGGATGTTGTGTGAACCTCTGCCTTCTGATACTGTGAAGAGCCTGGATTAAAGGAAGCCCCTTCACACCCCTCCCTGCAGGCAGTGAGTTCAAGCTTTCCTTGGAGCAGGCAATTCCAGACAGACTTACCTGGTGCTGGATGTTCTTCCATTGCAGCAAACCCACGGAGGACAAAGTTGGTCACCCAAAATTCAGAGCTCCTGCTTGTTGAGCTGGGAGGAATTGCTGTGTGGAGCTGAATTCATATTCATCTATATTCAATCTCACAGCTCCTGCAGAGAAAACCAGAAAGGTTGAAAACCAGTTATAAGATGATGAGTTATATAAAACCAGCTAATTACGTGATTATGACCCATTGAGACACTTACAAGTAAGTTCAAGGGACTGGAATGTCTTGTAATCATGGTATTTTGTGGTATGAAACTTGCAACTAAAGACTGTGACAAAACCATATTCAAAACCAGTAGATTATTCAAAATTATAGCAGGTAACTATGCAAAGGACCACACAAGTCAGGGATGATCACTTGTCTTTCAATACTTTGCTGCTGCAAGAAACAAATATTATATCAGTGTTTTGTCAATACTCTTAATGTGTGCTCACAACCATTGTGAAGGAACAATTATGACAAGATTTAACCTATGAATTCACAATAAGATTGCACTTTCACACCTGATGCAGACTTAGTGTCTGGAAGACTCAACTTTTAGGAGCTGTCTGACTACTGATTTTTTTTTTTTTGCTTACCCTATAATGAAAAAAAAAAGATACATACAGCATTAAAATGCATAATGTATGGGAGCACATAAAAAACCACATTTTCCTAGCAAGTCACTGGAATTTAATGTAGTGATGGAGGACTAAGTCAAGGAACATTTTTAAAGCCATATTTCACCTTTTTAGGATGTATGCATCCATTTCTTTCTGGAAGAAACAGAGCAAAGCTGTGTTTGCACATCCTATATAGAGCCGGAGAAAATTCACACAACTGCTTATGTTGTGACTGGATCACTTTAGTGCTGAACTTCTGTTATGGATGCAAAGTTTCCATGGTTTTCAGTGAGGAGAAGTTATGTGGTAATATATTTTCAGGCAGAAGCATTTGCTTGTATTATTCACCAGAAATTACAGATAACTTAAAGAGTCTGGCTGCACCTCCTTCTACCTCTCCACCAGGCAGCTGCAGGCAGCAATAACATTTCATTCTTCTTATTTTTCCACCTATTTTTGTTTAGATTAATATGTGTGAGATAAAAACGGGTGTAGGATGCAATAATTTATGAGTCTCATCAGGGAATCTTGGAATGAAGTCCTACAGAGAGCTGAAAATGGAAACTCAGCCCTTGATTCTCTGTAGAAACACTTCTGAAAACCAAAAGCACTGAAGACAAAAATAGGAGCTTCACTGAAGAGCAGTAAACACAGACAAAAGCTTTCAATGACTATTCAGAGATTCAGTCCACAGTCAGTGCTCTGTGTGTGCAGAGCATTTACTCCAGAAATGGCTGTAAGAGTGCCAGGAGATGGGAGCATTCAGGAAAATGTGGCTTTACTTGGAAGATTTTGATGTTTTCTTCCCAAAAGTATCATGTGAGGTGTGGTGGTTTCCAAGTTCACCTGTTACAGTCTCTAAGACTTCACTATTTGATCCACTGCCTTTTCTCTGCAGAGAAATAATGTTAACAGGCAAATAATTATATTTTCAGCATGCCAAAAGTGATGTGCTCTGCTGTCTGCTTTAGCAAGGTCAGATATTAAATCAACAGAATCAAATTAAGATGTGATTTTGGAGTGGCTTAGACACCAAATCAAATTCACTTAGATGAGTCTTGGATTTTTTAATAAACCTATCAAAAAAAGTGGAGGAATTAATAGAAGGAAATAACTCAGATGAAGAACAGATCTCATACTAGTGAAGTTTCTAAGGGTTTTTAAAATTCCTTTTGCCATTTGAACCCTGCATATATTTCTTCCTATGGCTCAGGCTGAAGATCATTCTCAGAGCTCCTGTAAACAATGCTCATGCCTTCAGAGAAGTCATCAAGAACTCAAATTTGCAACAACCTTTTTGACAGGGGTTAATATTAATGTTTTTCTGGGCTGAAGAAAGCATTAATAGAATCTCCTATTTGTCCACAGTGGACAACATTCTGGGGTTTGAGGGTTGTATTTTTAGTTTGTTTTCCTTTGCTTTTTCTTTTAATAAATTTCTAGAATGCGATGATTTTACTCATTTTTTACTCTGGATATCATCAATCAGAATAACTAAGAAACCTGAGGGAAAAAATATCATTTATGTCAACCACCATTAGGCTGCTTTATTGAAAGTAATTACAATAAAAGTAAACAAAGAAAATAATAATTTGCTTGCCAAAACAGCTTCTGGCAGTGGCCTACTTGAGAATTAAGAGATTAACTGTGAGTAAAAATAAAAAAAACTCACCTGTGTATATTGGTCTAGTAATTTTGAATTAGGGTTTTTATATGACATTTGCAGAGGAAAAATGTTTATTTTAGCTTAAAACTCACTGTCACTGGGATGGAGCTTTTTCTCAAGGAGATTTATGCATGAAATTCAAACATAGTTAAAATTTTGCTTTTATGGTTTATGTAAGCCATGTGCAGAAACCTACATTTTCAGGTGTTAACTTATTCATAGGTATTTTTAGCTTTTCATTGGATGCAAGGCAACATTTTCAGAGCTACAAGTGAAGTTTGTTTTAAAATCCACCCAAGAAGTATCAGTATGTACTTTTTTGGGGTTGATGAAAAAGTGACATGCCAGCATCTTTGTGTAAAAGCATTTTAGTTTGAAATACTGCAGAGAATTTCCAACAGCCAGGAAGATTTTACTTCTTTATATGTGACAGAGAATCTACCCTTGAAGATGCAATGAGAGGGGAAAGGAAAAGCAACTTCCCACACAGGAAATGAGATTAAAACCTTGCAAGATCCTACCCAAAAAATGCCACAGACGCAAGGCAGATGGCAAAGGTGAGGCACCTTCCCTTTCCTCAGCAGAAGCATCCTGAAAATGTGGAATTCACATTTTTGACACTGATAGATCCTGCACACATGGCTAAGTGTCTAAAGGAAGAAATGGAGAATCTCATCAGGCAGCAGGGTTTTCTTTTGGGGTCTTCCTTTCCCAAGCCCAAGTGTGGAGAGCATCCCTGCTCACAAGAGGTCAGAACAGGAGGTTTCTCAAGGAGGGAGCCCAGCCTGCCAGTCAGGGAGCAAACTTCTCTGTGCCTGCTTCCCCCTTGATTAGAGAGGAGAAAAATGACAAGAAAATGGGACGTGAAGTAACTGCAAAACACGAGCAGACATTGTCCTTTCCCACAGACGAGGGGAGGCACACACAGCGTTTCCAAGAGACACTTGTACAGTGTATTTTTGAAAAATAACAGCCAGAGACAGAGAATTTGTAACCTCCCTTCTGAGGCCACTGCTTATCTGTTCTCACCACTGAGAAAGTTTTTCCTAATGTCTGTTCTCTGCTACAATTTAAACCCATTATTTCTTGCCATTTCCAACATGCCTGTGGAAAACAATTTACTTATCTCCTGTTTGCATCATGTTAAGGTTAAAACTTCACTCTCAAGACTAAGCCTTTCAGTTTTTCCTGTACACTTCTGGTTTTTCTTGCTCCTCTCTGGCCTGTCTCCCTTCTGAAGTGATGTGGCCAAGTTAAACACATTGCCCCAGGTGAGGCTTTATTAAAGTAAAAGCTGCTGAAGTGCTGCACCAATGTATGAAATCAGTTGGGCTTTCCATCAAAACACATATGGGAGTATATAAACATGTTTTTTCCTCTGTGTAAGCAGAGGCTTGAGGATGCAGCAGACCAGGGCAAAACCTGCATTTCTCCACAGCAGAACAGGATGTCTCTACATCAGAAGAACAGAATGGGGTGGAACACTTTCTGTCCCTATAATTTTTGTTAAAAAAAGCAGCAAACCAGCAACTCCATAGCCACAAAGATCCTTCATTCACCTCCTGCTAAAGGTTTACCTGCAGCAACTGAGCAATTAGGAACAGGTGACACAGTCTTCATCTAGACAAAAATAAATTTATACTAAAATGAAGCATTTATTTAGGACAAATTTATGTGAATTTAGGTACAAGTTTAGCCATTGTGCTTTACAGAAAGAGAAAAGCAAACAATGCCCCATTATTTAACTTTCAGTAATAAAAAGTCAGCTAGCCTTTACTTTTCCTATAGCTACAATTAAGTTGATAACAGTCAGGGTGAAAGATATCTATCCCTCTATTGCTACAAATTAAACAAAAATCACTTATAGAAAATTGTGAATAGAGCCCTGGAGAGCCAAAGAGCAGCTTAGCACATTTCAGAAAGTAATTTTCTGCAAGAATATTGCACGGGATAATAAAACTGCAGATAAGAACCTCATTTTAGTGCATATCTTTTGCCTCTGCCGTGTTGTTACCTCAGGATTATGGTAGTGTTTTGGGAAGATAGGAGACAAAAAAGAAACCCCAAAGAAGATATGTGTCCTCATTACTCAGCCATTGTGATGAGAGGTGACATAAAAATGCCTCTCCACCATGAATGAGATACCCAGTGGAACCCTTGTGCCAGGTGTGTCAGGTTCAGTTACCCACAGGCTCCAGCTGGGAAAATTAAACAATTTTGGCATAAGCCCCCACCCAGTGAACCTGAGAGAACGAAATTACCTCCCCCAGGTACCCTTGACAAGGAATAGTTCTGAAAGCTCCAGCTTTACAGATTTAAAACAAATCATGCTGGATTGAGAACAAATGAAATTTCACATAAACTACAGATAAAAATTAGCAATTTCCTCTAGGGAAGGCCAGCATTCCTTTGAGGATGCTGCCTGCAGTTTTAACCCCCACCCTTCCCACACACTGGAGTGCACAGGGAAGTGATATTTATAATTTTGTCCTGCAGAGCTGGGGGTTACCTGCACTGCTGGAGCAGCTCTGCAAGTGTCACCTGCAGTGAATCCACAGGGTCCCTGTGAGGAGCAGCTTTAACCCCTCCTGCCCCAGCTGGAGAGGGCTGGGCTTGATTCCCTCCTATCGAGGCTCCAGCAAAAGCTGCAGCTGTGCCAGGTGTTGGGCATTATTCATGGTCTGTCCACTCAGGAGGCTCCAAGGGCAGGGACACACATGAGGACACAGAGCACGAGTGGGAGAGAAGGTACCACGTGTATCAAAGCCACAGCACAGGAAAGGGAGGAGGAAGAGCAGCTTCCCCTCTTCTTCCTCCACCTGCCCTCTGGATTTTACTGCTGCTGCTGGACCATGCACAATGTGGGGGATGCAGAACCACCCTGAGCTGTGTTGGAGCTCTCCTTGCTCCACCTCATCCTTCCAATTTCTCTTTGCATCTCAATGAATCAATGCAGCTCATTCCCAGGACAGGACTGGCAAATAAATCCTTTCAACACAGAGATTGCTGGCAGTGCCAGGCCAGTATTAACTTCTTTACTGGGCATTTCCATAATGGCACTGGGCAAATTGGCAGCAGCAAAGCAGCAGAACAATTCTCTGAAAAGCTGACAGGAATTCATCTCACAAAACTCACTGCCTTTCTTCCTGGTGACTTGAGTCATGGTTCAATTGTTACAGTGAGTGAACCATTTAAGCTGTAGTGAAATACAGGGTGTAGATAAAGTATATGTGTCCCAAAGGATACAGAGAAAAGGAAATGTTTGCTTCCAGCTCCTGCCCACAGTGCCTCAGCTGTAAGAAATTTTCTTATTTTCTTCCTGTTGGGCTTTCTCACTGGTGTGTGTAAAGTTCCTACACAGAGAGGCAGGAGAGTCATGCTGTGCCAAATCATGCACAATATTTAGGAGGTGAATAGTAAGAAAACTTGTCCTGGACAAGAATTCAGGATTTCATTTTTAGGCAATGAAAAGAATTCACATTAAATGAGCAGCAAGATTATGCAATGAACAAAGGGTTATATTACAGATATAAGAATACTTTTTAGAAAAAGCCTGAAAATAATATCCCCTATATTAGTAGACATCCGCTATAATTTTTTTATTAAACACATGCTGAATTTAACTGACTTGATCCCCTGTTTGCTTTGAGAGCTGCTCCACTGATAAGAAAAACAGTCACTTTTTGCATGTCTTCTGTCTTTTATCATGGGAGTAACTTATTATGTCAGGTTACATTCCAACACATCTATTGTGTGATTCTGTACAACAGATTGCAGCTTAATAAGCTACGTCAGGAAATTCAAGATATACGTGAGGTCTTTTGTGATTTGGCAATGTCTTATCTGTCAAGCTGCTGGATATCTGAGCTGAAATGAAAATGACAGGGAAAAGAGGAGGGTAGGACAAAGATATGGGCTCCATAATGCTGGTTTAGTAAATACCAACCTGCAGATTGCTCAGGCAAAGGCAGTGGGAGTGCAGGTTAAGTCTGCCAAAGCACAGAAGAAAACCTGTGCTGCTCCTGTTGCTGTCAGGAGCTGACAGACAGCATCAGGGGCTGTGTCTGGAATCAAGGTACAGACACAGAGAGCAGAAAGGAAAAGGAAAAAGAAAAGGAAAAGGAAAAGCCCTGACCTGCTGTTTGGTTCTCTTTTCTCCCACCCTGGAGACATCTCCCATTCCGTCACACACAGTGAATGCTGCTCCTTGCATTCAGGAGTATTAGGGGAGGGATGTGTTAAAAATAGGTTAGAAACTGTTGTAAAATAGTTGATAGGTCGTTAGGCATGTACTGTTAGTTTGGTTATTACATTGTAAAAGGGGGTAAAAGGGTAGTTGTAAGAAATACGGTACTCAGTGTACCATATTACACCTAAGCAAAGTGCACCATCCCTCAAGCGAAACGAGCCAGCCGGGACAGAGCTGTAATCGATTGCCTTAAACCTTCATGCAAATGAAGGATCCAAAAAGAAACCAATCTAAAGGGACAAAAACCAGGATAAAAAGGGGCATTTGTGCCATTCCCCTGAAACATTGGGGCCATCACTGCTGAGCAGCCCCAGCCCCGGTACTGCAGCATCCTCGATGGGATCGCTCCTGCTCGGCCCGTGGGCCTCATGCTTTAGGCCTTTATTTTTCTTACAATAAAAGCTGAAATCACTTTAGTACCGAGAGCCTGCTCTCGTTTTCATCAGGATGTCCCCATGTGCCCATGCAGCAGGAGGCTCACAGCCTGCCTAGAAATCTCCCCAGAATGGGTTTTGCGTTGTGTGACAGAGATGGAGCTTCTGAGGAAGCGAAACCCCTGCAGTGTCTCCCTGCCGGAGCCACAGGGAGCTTTTCTAACCACCCCACATGGGCAGATCCATCCTCCCAGCCATTTAACATCATTTACAGCTCCAAAGGAGAGCAGTAGCAGAGTGTGCCAGCCTTAGCAGGAGAAATGGCTGAGAGAGAAATTCCCTGTTCCCTGCCTCATCCGCAGGCCCTGTCCCTGCTGCCATGGGGAGAAGGGCTGGCAGTGGTACCTGAGAGCATCTATGGGTCAGCATCCCCCTCAAGTACAACTTCAATTTTATCCCCTGGCTCAGGACAGAAGAGATGCAAGGAAGGACTGTGGTGAACAAACTGAGAGATGCATCAGGAGGACTACAAAAACCACCTTAAACTGTGCTATAAGCTTCTGAGAAGGAAAATATTGGTTATTTATTAGAAGGTTATCAGTGGCTTGTGGCTGGGTGTGTGCTGCTTGTTGATGCAGCAGATTTCTGCAGTCAAAGCTGTGAATGACATTCCTGCTTTTCCAGCACTGTCCTGGAAACTGGGAGTAAAAGGCTTAATGCAAATGAGACTTGGATGATCGTGCTCCTGCAGGAATCTATTATGGGAGGACAGATTGCTGGAGAAGTGTTTTATAACTGATCCAGTGAGGATCTGTGGAATACCTATTTTAAGAAGGTTGCACCATTAGCAGAGAGAAATCTTACATGAAAAATGTGTTAGCTGTTACTAAACAAACTTTAAAAATTAGTTCTTAACAAAAGGGTGTCAAGAAACCAACAGTACAAGACTTAAGAAGAGCAAACTTTGTATTTTATTCTTTGATGGACTTTTAAAACACAGATCTGAGAGCTACTGATTAACTGAATTAATAGTACACACCTGTTTTGCCTGTTAAGTCCTGATCATTGTGTGTTAATTGATAGATATCAAAAACACTGAACAACTTTCTGATACTCTGTGAGCTTGATTCCATAGCTTTCCTAAAAATTCCTTATTCCATATTTGTCTCAGACAATTTAAAAAGATAACATGATGTCTCTGTTTCTTACAGTGGAGGAATATTTTCCCTAACAGGGACTAATTCTTTGTTTATATTTATAAAAATGATGTATTCTTCCTGTGACACATTCTCATAATGAAATAAATAAGACAGCTCCAGCACGTACAACTGTCTTAATAGAATTGTTTATTACACATGAGAAATCACTTCCAGAATATGTTCTAATGATACCCTAAAAAGCATTTTAATTTCAATCTGAGAAACACAGTTGTTCCCGGTATAAATTCAAATCAAGATTAGTGACCAGAATTGTCAATAAAATAAATGAATAGTTGGGGAATATTTAGATCTATCAGTGAGTGCATGCTGCACTGAAACAGCATTATGTCCTTGCAGGTAAAGAATTTTAAATCAAAGTAACATTATTATCAGTGTCTGCCTTCATGCACTTTGCTTCACAGACACTATTCTGCATTGAGCAGCAATTAGTGAGTCACCAGGGATACTTTCCTAGACTCTTCAGGTCAGAAAAGCTAATTAACCTTCCTCCTGTATTCTGAACAGACTTACAATTATCAGTGCCAAATCTTATCCTTCTTTTTTCTTTCTTTTTTTTTTTTTAAACAACTTTTAAAATATTGGTAGCAAATTAGGAAAAATGTAAAGAAGCTCTCCAGATAAAACCAGAAAATCCACTGAAGAGGTCAAAGAGCTGAAGCTGTGACCCAGGTTTGTTTGTTTATAGCAGCAATTCTTTGTTTAATAGATTTCTTACAAAGCTCTGGGAGGGAGATTTAATTAACTGCCCATTTACACCCCAGGTAACTGCAGACACTCGGTGCTGAGTGAAAACAGCTGTGTTTGCTCTGGCCTGGGCTGAAACGAGTGACATTTGCCATTGCTGGCCCTGGGCAGGGGTGAGCAGTGACCAGCAGGGCCAAAGGCACTGCAGGATGTCACTGAGCAGGATGTCATGGCAGGGCAGTGCGGTGACAGCTCTGGAGGGGATCTGACCCCAGAATCTGGGATCTGACTCCAGGATCAGGGATCTGAGCTCAGGATCAGGGATCTGACCTCAGGATCAGAGATCTGACCCAGGATGTGGGATCTGAGCCCAGGATCTGGGATCTGACTCCAGGATCAGGGATCTGACCTCAGGATCAGAGATCTGACCCAGGATGTGGGATCTGAGCCCAGGATCATGGATCTGACCTCAGGATCAGAGATCTGAGCCCAGGATGTGGGATCTGAGCCCAGGGTAATGGATCTGACCCCAGGGTCATGGATCTGACCTCAGGATCAGAGATCTGAGCCCAGGATGTGGGATCTGAGCCCAGGGTAATGGATCTGACCCCAGGATAAGAGATTTGAGCCCAGGATGGGGATCTGAGCCCAGGGTCTGGGATCTGACCCCAGGATCATGGATCTGACCTCAGGATCAGAGATCTGAGCCCAGGATGTGGGATCTGAGCCCAGGGTAATGGATCTGACCCCAGGATCATGGATCTGACCCCAGGGTCTGGGATCTGAGCTGATCTCTCAGGCTGAACCTGCTGCTTTACAGGAGACTTTGGGGAGGGATTTATCACCAGCTCCACTGTAGTGCCAATGCCACCAAAAGGTGGCCAGAAGGTCACTTTAAAGCCATGGAAGTACTGGCTATCTGTGTTGGAGTCAAGTGGGACATACATAATTTGAATGAGTTTGGTTCTAGGTTTGGTGCCTCATGAGAGGACAGAAGGTTCTTGCTCAGAAACAAACTCCAGAGAAGCAAACTGACAGTCTAAGCCTTCCCAGTAATCCTGTTTGATTCTTCATGGCCTCTTCCCTTGCTGTTTGTTCTGAAAATAATGACACATTTATTTCTTCAGCTGCTGTTCTGGCCTCCCTGCAGCTCATTCAGTTAACCCAGAACCACGACAAAATGATTTTCCTGGTGCAAGAAAGTGAAAACTTCCAGCCTTTCAACAGCATTGCTATGGCCCCCTAAAAACAGACCAAAAGGATCTCATTCTGAGATAATTCCACAAACTGCTCCTTGCATTTTATTTATCTTTTTAAAAAAAGCAGAGGAAAGGTTAAAGCAAATCTGGGAACATTTATCTTGGCAAGGCCTTTTGTGACAATGGCCTGCATGCAGCTGAGCCCATGAGTGAGGGAAGGAGCTGCAGCTTTCCCTTTTCCCCGGGATGTGAGGCCCATGAAGGACCCTGCTGTATTCACTGCAATCACAGAAATCAAACCTCAGCCACAGGGGGTGTTTAGAAATGTGAAGTACCTCACACATCCCTGAGCAGGTCAGAGGATGTTGTCAAGAATTTGACAAAAAATAGGAAGGAAGAAGTAATGTCCATAAGGGGAATAGGTTAGAACAGTTTTTCTGCAGCATTTAAATATAGGAAAAAATCTTCAGATCCTTGTGTCAGGTGTACTTAGGGAAAAAATTCAATTTAATGTTTCCAGTGTTTTGCCACGCATTGAGTAGTGTGAGTCTCAGGACTTGAACTATACAAGAGCAGCCTGGCATATCTGTAAAACTAATGTTTCAAACTGCTGTGTGATAAATTAAAATAATTCCACCCGTCATACTGCAAAAAACTGGCTGCTCAGAAGCCTTTGAAAAAATACTTTCAAGATAAAATATGTGCTTGTTGTTTCTGTGTCTTTTAAAAAAGATGTTGTATCTTCTTCACAGCTTCAGTGGTAAAAAAAAAAAATTAAAAAATCATGTAAGATGTGTTTTCTCTGGCATTTAGATGTCTTGCAAAGTGGTTTATTATAGATCTTCTGGACGTTTGGATATTTAATTAAATGTCAGAAACATATTCTCTGTCCTCATGTGAATGAATATCAAGAGTTTATTTATTCATAGTCTATTTGTTATTCTTTTTCTGTTTCTCACACAAAATTATCAGTTGGAAAGTCAGTCATCAGAGACACTTAAAATTTTTAGGGGTCACAAATCTAATTAACCTCAGCAACTGTGCTTAAAGTGGTGAATAATCTTAGACAAGTTCTTACAGGAATCTACAGAACCACTCAGACTTGGAGACAGATTTGCACCTGGTTTTTCAAGTGACCTTTAATGTAATTCTCAGAACATGCATGAAAGGCATGATGTGAGAGGCTGGGAACACAGAAACCAGGCTTGGATGAATTTCAGAGCTCAGCAAACCCATCCAGGAGCTCACAGGGCAGGCCCTGGACTGACCTGGGTGTTCATTCCAGGAATAATCCTGGGGAAGGTGGGGACCAACACTGAGCCCTGCTAAGGAGTGTGATACACCTGAAAGCTGCCAGGGACCTGTAGTGAACTCACATCTTTGGGTTTGGGGTTTTAAAAATTTTTTTATTTAATAAATGAATGGAGAAGAAGCAATAAGATGTAGAAGATTGGAAGTTAACAATCTGGAAAGAATTCATTTTTATTTAGGCGAGGTAGATATGAAGCAAATTTTCTGACTGTCTTTTACTTGGATAAATCCTAAATTTTTCTTCATTGCAGGAAGTAGAGTGGGAATGCATTCCTTTTATTTTTTGTTTTCATCACAATTGATCACTCTATAAGGATGACAAGGGAAAATATCTGTATTTTTTGCCTATCAGCATCAAGAGTGGTCTCTGGTTAGTGCTGCCTGGTGTGGGGAAGAGCACCTATCTCACACCTAAGAAGCTGCAAAACATGAAATATTGAACAAAGTGAACTGTAAGAGACCATGTGATTGTAAATTTCCAAGTAGAACAGGGAAAGTGTGTTTCTTACTATTTGAGGAGAAAATGTGCAGGTGGAAAATTGAGCAAAGCAGATAAATGGTTTACATTCAGGAGAAATGGGTAAAACTACAGACAGTGCTTGGCTTTGTTTCTAAATATCTAACATTCAATTGAGGTAACGCATTCTCATGGAAATGAATAAAAATTAATAATGTTGCATGGGAGAATTCCACCACAGAGAGGTGTTTATTCCCTGTTCCCTCAGGGGAAATGCTCTGGTCCTGCAGGAATGAGTCCCCTCAGACACAACCTGGACTTTAAAGCCATCAGTTCTGTATCTTATCTAAGGGAGCTTTGCTTACAGGGCTCCTGCCTCACCATAAGATGGAAAATGGGATTAATCCTAAGGAGAGAAACACATCAATTTCCAGGCTGAAAAGCTATTCTGATGAAACTTCCCATGAGCAGAATTTACATCAAAAAAGATTAAAATATCAGCTGGTATCTCTGCATTGATTGCTCTGGATCAAGTAGGAGGATGGTTGAAAAATAGTATCAATAATACAAAACTTCTGTCCGAGGTCCTGAAAAGAAAACCAGAGTGTTTCCAAAAATGTCAAACCCCAAGAGGTTCTTTGGATTATCTGCTCAACATTGAACTGTGTTTGCTATATTCTTGATGGAAATTTTCACCAAAATATTTCCACATTAATCCTCCTTTTTAGTGCCTCTAATGAAAAAAATTTATAATTTATACAGCTATACACACAAAAAGCATCCAAAATCTGCCTGGAAAAGTTGACTAACTTTTGCATTATTTTGTCAAAGCATATTCAGTGAGCACAGTAGAATGCTTGACTGTACTGAACATTAAAATCTTGTACATGTTATGCTATAATCTGCATTGCATTTTAAGTGAAGAAAACCCTTCACTATTTGTTTTTGTGTGAGGGTTTTTTTGTTCTCCACAGTGCAGAAATTGTTTAAGACAATTTTTAGTACTTATGATTGTTATTGCAAAATACTGAACAAAACCCAACAGAGCTAGATATTGCTGGGTATAATGTTATTAATTTTTCCCCCACTGCAGCAGAAGAAACTATGAAAGGGAAAATTCTAACCAAGCATCTCCTTGAGGCACTTGAAGTGTGTATTTGTGAGGAGACAGAAATGTGGTGCCTGAATTCTGCTCAGATGGGAATTCTCTATTTTGTGTGCTTTGAGTTGCTTTATCTTTCCAGGAGTAGTTAAACCTAGGAAGTTTCAGGCATGTAGGACCTGTGATCTGAGTAGAGCTGAGGATCAAAGGCTGAATCAAAAAAAGCTTTCTGCAAATTTTCCTTCAAGTCTTCTTGAAGCTGGATCTGTTACAATTTTGCATGTGGGAATCAGATTGATGGCACTGCATTGCCATGCACTGCATATTTCAGATAAAAATGTTCATTATTAAACAATTAGTAAAAGCTGTAATATTGGATGTCACTGAGAAATTCTGTTCACTTTTCCCATCTAATTTCTGATGTGGGGAAAACAAAAAAAACCCCATTTTTATGAAATATGGGAAATAGATAATATTGGTCTGAGTGTTCAAAAATCAGAAGTGATGCCCACATTTCTGTCATTGTGTCTGCTCTGAAAGCAGCAGCTGATCTTTGCCACTGGACCAGAGCTGGTCCAGGTTGCTCTGGCAACAGATGCACAGGCAACAAGATTCCACTCCAGGCAAAGAGTTTAAGAGGAAATTTCCCCTCTGATATTTATAGCTGAAAAGTTGAGCACATACTTAACGTGAAGCACCTCAGGAGTCACCATTGATTTTAGCTGTCCCTTCTCACATTTACTTTGACTACAACAGAATAAAAATTACCAATAAGAAAAATGTGTTCCTCTGACTCCAAAGAGAGTCACTCTGCTCAGGTTAAATGGGAGGAAAATTGCTGGTGGAATTTTTTATGGATTAGTGCAAGGGCCCATTTTATTTAACATTTTAATTACCAAGCTGACACAAAGGTTTGGGACAATTCTTGTGACATTTGGTTCTGAAAGGTGGTTGGGAGACATCATGAATGTAAAGGAAGAGTGGAATACCCTACAGGACAATTTGGATGACATTTAGAACTGGAGTAATGGAAATAGGATGAAATGTAAGAGCACAAAATGCACAACCATTCACTTAGGAATGAGTAACAAGAAATTCTGGTACAACCAGGGAGCTCATTAGCTTGGAAATGACAGAGGGTGAGAAGGACCTGGCTCCATTACCTGATCACAGAACAGCTGTGAACCACCAGTATGACTGAGACCATGAAATGGCAAAGGTTATGTCAAGACATTGCAGGAAAAAAATCCCTGCTGGAGTTTGAAAATGGAACTTTTTATGAATAAAATATTAACCGCAGTGAGGAGATCTACCAGAACCTGCTCTTTTGTCCGCACTTTTTTGTTATTTTTCATCATTTAAAGATACTTTTCTTTGTCATAGGCACAGATATTTATAAAAGCATTATACTAGAGTAAAGCTACAAAAAAGTTAGCCAAGAAGTTTTACACATGGATCTCAGAACAATGGAAAATCTGAAATAAATGCTGGTTACCATTGGCCTGGCAGGCCATTCTCAGGGTTGCTGTAGTGTGAGAGAGCATCCAGTCAGTCATTCCTTGAATCACAGCTGGTTGTTTGAAAAGAAGATGAGGATTACAGGCTAACACATGGCAAATTAGACATTCCAATACCTTCCCTGCCTTCCAGAAGGAGCAAAGATGATAATAATTCATGGCTGGGCCTTGAGTTCCTTGGTTAAATTGCTTTATCAGAGCCCCCCTGCACACACATCATTCCACACTTCCAACAGCGCTTGCATTTTGAGGACAGAAATTTCAAAGCAGATTTCATCACCACAGGAAAAGTGATACTGGAGTTGGTCCAACCTTGCCAGAAAAAGCTGTATTCCCACATGTTTCCCAGTGACACACTGAGCATAAATATGAAGTGCTGAGTACATGAGCCAAGCAAATGATTACACCTCTGCAAATGAAAATGGTCTCTCAGAGCTGCTTTTTCCAACCCTGGGCTTCTTGATTGTTTCAGGCTTTTATTGACACAGAAAAATTATGAACTAGAGGCCAAACTAAAAGTTTGTTCTGTGCACTTTGAAACACAGCCCTGATGATTATTCATTCTTAGTTTTCACTCACGGTATTAATTTCTTTCTTTAACCCCTATAGTCTGTGTGGTGAACTAAACAAAAAACAACCAAACTAGCTGAAAACTGCATGCTCTAGGACATAGCCTGGGAAAATAAGGCCACAATGAAAATAATCAAGAGAGCTAAAAGGTTTAATGGCTTAGACTTCTGGGACATTAGAAGATTTCCCCACATGTGAATGCATGTAGCACTTAATTAAAGAAATGCCAGTAGATGGCACTCAGAAGTGTGCTGCATTCTTCAATTTTGTCACATCACTAAAAGCTGCTGCTGCTTCTCATGGCCAATCTCTTCTTTATGCATTTCTTAGCACCAGAGTTAATAAAAGATTTGCTATTTAGGTTCATTCCATATAGCCAGAGAGCAATCAAGCATTCAGAGTGTGCTACTCAGTATTTCTATAATGGCATTACAGTTCACATTAGAAACATTTAAGGCTACACATACAAACAAATTATCTATATTTTCTTTACTCTGCTCCCTCAATTCTCACCTAGTGGCCCAACAAGTTAATGTGATTTGCCATTTCTCTAGGCTGGGTTAATCTTGATGGATGTGTTATGGTTATATCAAGTATAACATAAACCAAATTACCAAAGTCTTCAGATCTCCTTCAGTAACTCAGTTTTCTGGAAGAAGGCATTTTATCCCCTTTGTGCATGCCATTTTTCTCAATCTCTCTCTTTAAAAAAAAAAAAATAACATTGGCAATGCAGCAAGTGTTGACTTTGATCACTAAATTGCATTACATGCTTGTTCCCATGTATTAAGTAGCAAGATTCAAGATTGGAAACTGCTTTAAATGATGTAGAGTCACATCCAGGGGTGGATAATCCCATTGTTCCTAACCATGATTAGGGTTACAGATCCAGCTGCCAGGTAATTGGAGCCATGGAAATCTTTACAGGGCACTGCAATAACTTTGCTGCTGGATTCAGAGCAGAGACACTGCAGAAAGTGCAGCCCCAGGGTTGTATTCTCATGGCTACTGCTGCACTGGAAGAGGATTAGGGGATAAAATCCACCTTCAGAAAGATAAACCATGTAGAATACCAAATTAAATAAAGTAATTTTGGGACACCACCACCACCATGACCCCCAACACAAAAATCTACTGTAGAATTAAAAGATAAATGCTGAAGAAAAATAAAAATAAGGCATTAATAGATATTAACAGATGATAATGCCTGCATGCTGAACTGAAGAAGGATTTAAAGCTTGCATATTGTTCTCCTAAAAGCTGCTTGGAATGTTAACTAAACATTTTATCACAACAACGCCTATAAAAATGTTTTACCCCTTAAAAAATGCAGCATGAAAAGAATTTTGCTTCCTTTTCACAAGTGGGGGTGTAATACAATAGGCAAAGGAAAGCCACAATATGTTCTGAATTTTTGTTGAAGAGGGTCTGGGTTTTCAAAAGCTGGATGCAACATTCTGTGTGTAATGGGATCCTGCATTTCCTGGGGCTTCACCTTGCCCCAGAATTGCAAAGGCTGGAGCTGCACCCAGATCTTTGTGTAGATTGCTGACAAAACACATCAGATCCAGCTTTAATCCAGGACAGCCAGAGCACAGCAGTTCAAATATTTGGGAAGCAAATAAATAAACATCCAGGGTGTTGTGTGCTGAAACCCACATCTCCCTCAGCAGAGAATGAGGACAAGCATGGATATTTTTATATTTGCTACACACAAACCCATACCCCTAACCCTGACATATAAGGGGAAAAAAGCCATTTTTAGGGTATCTGGTGATTCCAGCCTTATAAACCATGCAGAACTCAGCTGCAATAGAGGTTTAAAAATTATATGTGTCAAACAGGTATTTGAATTTGGAGGTCTCAGTATGGCTTTCACCTATACATTAATATTATTATGAGATATCTTTATTGATTTGGATGATGAGTCCACAAACCCCCTTCTCCTGCCCTCACAGAGGAATCTAAAGGATGGGTGGGTCCAAGATCTCTGTGCCTGTCCTGCTGCCCTGGTGGGGCTCTGTGTCCTTGCCTTGGAGGGCAGCAGGAATGGGAATTCCAGCTCCAGGGCCATGGAGGGAACACCCAGTCCTGTTTTCCCTGACTGCTTCCAAAAGAGCTCTGTTCTGCACAGGGCTGTGTGCTCTGATTCCATTTCTCCTTTAATAGATATTAAATAATAAACCTGAGCCCTCAGAGCCTGTAGGATCGTGCAGATGTATAATATTTGAAAATATTGGTCAATTTTTCTTTTAGTCAAACTCTTGCACAAAATTTAAAGCAATTTTGCGTAATTGATTTTAGTCACAGTTTGATTTCTGCAGGTTCCAGTCAAGTAAATGATTTAGCTCCTCCCTCCTCAGTTAACAAAGGAGTGAGGCCAAAATAACTTCTATTCCACAGCAGAACAAACCCATCAGCTGTTCTCAGCTCAGCTCCTAATGTGACTTTGAGGATCATTTGTGTTATGCTGTGCTAGGGTGTTGTTTCCTGAGCTTGAATTGGGACCTCCCCTTGCTCCTACTGTGCAGACACTGCAAAAAATACTTTGTCTTTACCCCAGATGATGCCAGCATAAATTAACCTTCCATAAAAGCCCTTTTCCTGTAATTTTATGAGCTTCAGCTCTACTTGCTCTCTTCATCATGATCATCTCAGGGTGTCTAGAATGGAGAAATGACATCAATATATCAGCTTATGTTTTGGAAGAGTGCACTGAGAGGTTGTACTGGGGTTGAGGATAAGAAAGAATGAGTGTGGGAGATAACTTTAAATTTTAGAGACAAGAACTGATCATATTTGTACACAAATATTGGAATAAATATGAGTGAATATCTCAAGTACTCCATCCTAGTCATTTTAACTCTGAGAAATTGACTGGAAAATCAGCTCGTGTAGGAAATTGGGTTAGCAGATAATAACAATGCAGATTTTAAATGTGTTTCATCATTGTGAACATGTCTAGATTACAGCAATTCTGGTTTCTCTGTAATTATAAATCTGCATTTTACCGTGTTGCATATTGTATTCTGGATTCTGCACTCAGAATTCAATTGCCCTCAGAACCTTGTCCATTGAAGGTGGTGTGCAAATTTGCTTTCCTCTCTTCCTGATTACTGCTGATAGTGCTAAATTTGGGGGTTGAGGCTCTGCCTTCCCCACAGCCCACACAGGTAATGGTGTGAATATTCAGAGAGCATCAGATCTGGCAAGACAAAACCTAATCCCAAATCCAAAATTTAGTAGAAATCATGGACTTGGTTTTACCAGAGGAAATTTAAGCCCCTAAAAGCTGGGATACAGGGCAGAAATGCACACAAATAAATACAACCACATAATACAAAAGAACTATTACTGAATGACACATATTTTTTATGACTAGCTCCTTATTTCAGCAACTTTTTCTTTCAAGTATCCCTTCTATAGTGGAATAATTTGGCATTCAGCAGTAATCTTTATGAATTCACTTGGTATTCATGTAGATGTCACATGTATTTGCACTGATTTTCCACCACTGTTTAGGATTAGTTAATGGGCACTTCAAACAGAGTGTTGCCCCTATGGGAGTAAAATAATTTCAGTCTTGGTGCACACATTTCCAAGTCAAAACACAAATGATGAAGTTATATTGAGAACAGATCAGGCAGTTGTTGGCTTTTCAAATAACCTACCAAGAGGCTGTTTAAAAAAATCTGGGGAGGGCAAGTAGAAAAATTGCCTTTTGTCTCTGAGAAAAAAGTGCTTAGGAATAAAATAATTGCTTAGTCTCTAAGTACAGAGAGACAGATGCTGCTGTAAATCTGGCTGGCGGCACTGTGGGCAATGAGGCTCTGTTAATTTACAGCTCTTTGTGAGGAGATGTTTGCTCAGTCACTTTCTGATGGGGATGGCTGGTCTACAAGCTATTCTATTTTATGCAGGGTTCAGTCATTTCACTTGTTTTCTACCTTTCTGATTGGTGTGCATTACAGTGGTAGCAAATACACTTTACAGCCAAGGAAAATGCTCTCTCCTGTGATTCACTGATTACTTGCTATAATCTGAATTCAAGTGTGATGAAAAATTCTTTTCAGGCAATGCAAAATAACTAAGGAACACAAATTTGTCTCCCACATTTTCTTAATAAATACTGTACATGACTAATAACTACCTCAAGAGTTTTGCTCTTCTATTGAATGGTACAGCAGAAAATTCATACAAAAAGTGAAACAATTCTAATGTTCTTTTGTAAAAGATTTTAAAGCTAATTGCTTTAAGCACTGCAGATGCAGTCTTTAAATAGGTTGTCATTAGTTTTGTCAAGTACCATTTGAGACATCAATATGAATTCTGAAATAACCTTTTCCATTTACAGATCGAATTCCCTGGTGAATAGTCCAGCACTCATGATATTAAAGGGGGAAGATGATGTAACCCCACCATGCTGGGCACTGACACTTTCCTGGTGTAACCCAACCATCCTGGGCACTGAGACCTTCCTGGAGGTCCTTCCATGTGCTGCTGTGGGCTCAGGGAATGCCCCAGAAAAAGGGATCAGCCTCTACTCAATTCCCATTCCCAGCACAGGGAAAGGAATGATGCCATGGTTAGAGTACACAAGTCGCCCATGGCACAGGAAGGCATCCCCAAACTCTCCTGGGCACCCCCTGTACCCTCCCTTTGACCAGATTCTGGGTTTAGCTTCCACATCAGGAGTCCCTGCTGATGTGAATAAGGACAGGGGGAATACAAGCATTTATTAATGCTTTGTGCTGAATCTCACACCATCCCAAGGAATCTGGCTGCTAGATGCCCATTAAAATTAATAGGAACTGGCATCCAGCAGGTCCCTGTGGTTTTGATATCTCAGCTGTAACACTGTGTTTGTTTGTTGGCTGTTTGAAGTGTGCAGACACTGAGCTGCAGATGCTGCTGAGATCTGACATTGTTTTCACTGAGACACAAGAGCTGTTCCTGTATTTGCACTGATCTTTTCTTTATTCTCACCCTGCACACCTTGGGTCAGTCCTACTGCCAGAGTTCATTTCAGACCACAGATTTTTTAAGCTGACTCTGTTTTTTTCCCCTTAATAGAGCAGCCTGGGGATGTCATTGTCCCAGTGTTTTGTTACTCGGGTCCTGTCATCACTTTAAACATTTGATAGATGAAGCTATGGAGAATTGAAATATTATTTATATTCACACCTCTGAGAGTTACAAACTGTAAATTGAGAAGGGAAACTATGAAAGCTCTCCCAAGAGGCAAAATCACTTCTTTTTACTGCTGATTATAAAGAAGATTGTCTGGCAGATGTTAATATTGGCAGTTACTCTCTGACAAATTTTCTCTAGGTACGGCTAATCAATTTTTGCTGCATGGAATGAGAAATGGAGCTTGAATATTCAGATGTCTAGACATGTAAATATATTACCTTTATAAATAGGTTTAAATGATTAATATCTTTGAAAAAAAACAAACATGAAAAATGGATAAGCTAGAAATGTAAGGTGAAGATTGATAGATTATTTAGATAACAAAATTTTGATAATGATAGATAACAAAATGATAGATAGATAGATAGATAGATAGATAACAATTTTTTCTGTACATTAGGAGGATGAAATTACCTGTGCAGTTACCATATATGTATTTATAGAGAACACAGGTCTTTCTGTAAAATCTCTCTGAACTCAAAAACTTTTTATCCCTTAAGACAGTTTAAGTGCTGATATTTGAAACGGACCCGTTCTAGACAGAGATATTATCAATGTAATAAGGATAATGCAATTTGATCCATTAACACTGCAGAAATAGATGCTTTCTCTGTGCAGGGTCCTGCAAACACTCCAGGTAATTTAATAGACCCCAATGGGATGCTCTGAAGGCAAAGGTTTCAGGAAGTGACAGGAGTGATCCCATAATTGCAACATGATTATTTAATTCATAAATGTTCTTACTTCATAGCGATTGAATACAGCTCTCTGGAGGAAAAGGATGACATTTCCTCCCTGGAGATGAGCTGTGCCCATTCCCTGGGGTGTTCTCAGCTCCTTTGCTCTGCCCAAGGGAGCAGCTTACAGCTCTGTGATGCATCCCCAGCCCAGCTGCCCTGGTAGCTGCACACAGCAAATCCCAGCAGCTCTGCAAGTGCCTCTGACAATCCCTGGAGAGCTGCCACGGAGCAGTTGGATTATCCAGGTACCACAGCAGACACTCCCTGCTTTCCCAGCATATCTGCTCACTTAGCTATGGTAATGTGATTAACCTGATTATTTCTGAATCAGTCCACTGTGGCAAATGATGAGGTGCCATATGGCTTTTGGAGAACGAAAGCAACGTGTCTGTGTGGTGCAAGAAATGTTTCTGGATGGGTGAGTGAATTATGTATCATGATTCATAGTTAAATACCAACCTAAAAGAAAATTCTTTCTATGGAGACTATTTAGACTGTTTCTATATTTTATAAAAGGCAATGGATCAAAGAAGAAGTCTAAAGCTGCAATGCGTACTTAATGACCTGTTCCAGGGAGTAAATTATGGCTGGAATTGTCAGGGTATTAAACTTAGTAGAGCAGAGCTTAAGCAACAGGGATGGAAATTTTCAAAATATAGTTCATTCTTTTACAGTGACACAATAGCAAAATAAAGGAACCTCTGTCAATATGATTTATTGAAGAAACTAAACAAAATATGTTGGAGTTACTGCGTCCCAAAGTCATTTAGCAGTTCTATTACTTTTAATGAATAGCCAAGATCAGGGAATATATTCAGTGAGATAAGGCTCAGTGCATTTCTGATAAGGGGAGAAAGGTAAAAAAAGAAAACCTGCATCAATTTTTCATTCAGAGGTTTATTTACTGGAGGTTTATATATATAAAATCCCAAACAAGCACCAAAATGAAACATCCTATTTTCTCTCTGGTCCTTTTATCCATTTAAAACCAAGGCTTGACTAGAGAAATATATTTGTGTGATAATGTTTCAGGAAAAGGTCAGATAAAAATCAGATGAGAGTTTCAGAAATTCACAGGTGTTTGTGATACATTTTTCTGTCCTCAACAGGACATGAGGCTGAGACAAATCATGGCCTCTGCTTGTAGCAAATGGCCAAGAAAGACATTTTGAACAGCTTTACCTGAGCAATGACCTATGGGTTAATCAGGAAAGGACCATCAGTTTTTGTGGGCTAAGCCTTCAGTGCCTGAACAAGCCTGACTAAGTGGTCTGGCTGCCCCCAGGTTGTGCTGTAGACAAAGACCATGACAACATTCACAATCTGGGCTTATTCTGCCAATTTAATCACTTGGAGCTTTCCCAGTGTTAATGAGGGTGAGGACATGGCTTTACTCTTTCCCAGTGATGAAGGACTCCACAATTTTTTGTCACTCTATTTGAAAGTGGAAAATTCCTTTCCTTGTGGTGTATTTCCTTGTTTCCCTGTGTTCCAGGGAAAGGTTTGTTACAGGTTCTAGGGAGAGTGTCAGAAATGAATCAATAATTCCTGTTGCTCTCAGGGGCACAGGTGTACTGGGTGTTTCTTAAGCAGACTCAGGAATTATTAACAGTGAGGTTTTTGGTGATAAAATACAGCTGTTAGCACTCATTTGAGTGTCCTTAAAAATACATGTGTGAATAAACACAGTACACCAATAACTGCTTTAAAACTATTCAAAGACATGGAACAGCACATTGATGACTAGCTTGATAAACTATGACATACTATTAATTTGATGCCTAAAATCAGCACTGATCACAGTTTTAGGAAGGTGTAATGGTTCTCCTTCAGACTGAAACCATCCAGTCCCTCTGGTACTTTCATGTAATGACAAGATGGTCTTTGCACAAAGAAGAGTGATGGGTTTAGTAACAGCAATGACAGCATGGTTGAACTCTTTAGGTGGAATCAGAGTAGATGGGAGTTATGAGGAACACTTAGAAAAGGGCATTATAGAAACTCCATTCACTTCCACAGGGATCACATTCCAGGCATGCAAGGAACCAAGACACTTATGGGAAATTCTGCTAAAAATCTCTTCAAGCTGGCATTGTTGGTAAAACAAAGGGAGAATATGATGACAACATGAAGATCTGAATAGACTTTATTAATAATCCATTTTAAAGCCTCATAAATATATAAAGAGCTCTGTAAGATCTAGATTAATAGACTCCTTCCTCCAAAGAGATCATTCAAGTACCTCAATTCTTCTCCTGACTGCAGCAAATGGCAAAGCCCTCTTGAGTTCCTGCCCACTCTGAGACATAAAAGCCAAAGCAAGAAATGATGTTTTAGAAGAAGAAAATCCTTTCTTACCACGGAGAAAAAAAAAAAAAGAAAAAGAAAAAGAGGGGAAAAAAGAATTCTTGGAAGTCAGAAAACTTCAAAAAATATCTGATGCAAGAAAAGAGAGCATGAGGAAGAGTTTCTGAATCACAGGCTGACATGAAAGACAGATCGAAGGGGTAATGTGAAAGAGTTTAGGAGGCTACATAGTTTAGAAATTCCAAGCACTCTGATGCCTTTCAAGTTCACTGTTAAAATCTTGGCTAACATTTGTACTGGCAGAGTTTTTCCCTGTCACTGTGAGACCCAAGGTCACATGTTGACCAGTGTGATACAGGCTCTGACTGTATTAATGCTGTCTACTTAGAGCAGTTCATCTCCTCCAGCCCTGCAAGCCCCAGGGAGCAGACACTGTGATTATTCCAGCAGAGCTGGGACCCTGGGGCTGTTTTGCTATTGATCCTGAGCTCTCACTGTCATTAATGGGAGCTTCTGTTCATCATGGATGGACTACAGCACTTGTCTTTGGAAAATCTTGCCAGTGACTATAAAGCCTTTTAAAAACGACACTCTAATAACAATAAATAATGTATTTAAGGAGCTATAAAATAAAGAAACATGACCTAAGCAGGTGAATCTTTGATCATTTCTATTTCTGTGTCATGGACCTGTAACTTTACAATTAATCTTAATTCTGCATTGAGAATTGACACTGTCAGCTTGAGTCAGTCAAATGGAAGAACAGAGTACCCTGCCTGTTTAGGAAAAGGCTGGTACAGACAGTGAGGAAGAAAAGCTGTAAAAGATGTGCAGTGGATAGCAACTCACTCTGGTAATGACCTTGTAACACTGCAAGGCAGAGGCTTCAAGGGTCCTTCACTTTTCAGACACTGAAAGTTCAGTGCCTGTGCTCTTGTCCTCAGAAGCCAAGGGTTCAATGGTGACAATTTTGGGATCAAGGGACTTGTCTGAGTCTGTCCTGTTTGAGTGTGACTCTGTGACCCTGAACAGGAGACCCCAATTTTCAGTGAAGAGCCCCCCTGCTCTGGGGCCAGCTGGGAACACACAAACTGAGAACTCAACAAACAAGGAACATTCAGCTTCTTGTCACCTTTCCTTTAGAAAAGGCTGATTTGACTCAAACATCTGGTGGTATCTTGGGGAGAATTTGGGGTATTGTTGCAACTGGACCAGGCAGGTCCATTGCTCTGACTGATGCTGTGATTCTTCAACTCTTGGCCCCTGCAATGTCCTCTCAGCTCATCTGTCTTTGTACAACTGCCTGAACTGTTGCCACCAATTAATGATAGCTAATAGGTCCCTGACTACTGAGAACACTTGAAGCCAGTAATTACAGCCTGCTCACACTCCTCTGCCCTGTAGGAGCAGAGCTGCTGCTGACTCTGCTGAATAACATTTTATGACCCCTTTTAGAGACTTGGAGAGGCTGATTGAGTATCTGAGAAAATATTGATCCAGTATTTATAAAAAGTAATTGGTAGGAGTGTGTAAAACATGTTTTGTGTCCATTTATACTCCTGCGTACTATGCAGGCTTACCAAGATTTTACAGTTTTATTTTTAAGAAAAGGTCTGGCATATCTAAACTATGACTCTTTTCCTCCCTCTCTGAATATGCATCAAAACCAAGCAGTGCTGTCAAATTGCATCACTGAAGAAGGAGGAGAGGAAGCTCTGGTTTTTTTTCACTGGTTTCTATATGTTCTATCTCCTTTCTCAGGTCAGCAAGAAACAGTTCAATTTTATCTTTGGTGTCATGGGTGTGCAGTATATTTTGGATTATGGATTTTGCATTATGGATCTGAAATACACAAAATAGAATTGTTTCATAATTTCTCTGTTGGCTTGAAGGTCAGGGAACTTGGTGGAAAAGGAATTCATATACAAATTCTCCCTCTGCTCTTGGTTTTACAAAACTTTCCTGTTTGCCCAGCACAGTGGCAGACAATTTTCTCTCTAACTAGAGAGAAGAGACCAGAATGTACTGACATTACTCCACTGCTGGTTTTCTTCCCTTTTCCCTGCCACCACTTATCCTCTCTGGAACTTCAAAACAGCATTGCCCAGCTTTTTCCTCTGAATATTACACACTTTCATTCTCAGTTGCACCATTATTATATCCATAGTTTTAAGTACACTGTACAAATTATAACATGTTGCCTTTGTTTTCCCTTTCTCTGGAAATCAGAACTTTGTGGGCATAAGGAAAACACTGCCAATATGCATTTATTTTACATAGGTACAGCCAGCCTAATGAAAGCAGTAGGTGTTCTTTTTCCAATTACCCAAACATGTTCTGCCACAGAGGGCTTCACTTCCCAACAGCAGACAGAGAATTAGGAGTCCTGAGGTTTGACAACCTTTCACTGCATGCTCTTTCCCCCTCCATGTAATTACATGCTCCAGCAGCCCCAGTTGCAGTGGCTGTAGAGGGAAGCTGTTTCCTTCAGGGTTATTTTCTCCTGCCTCTGGGTTCTATGAGAAGAGGCACAAGGAAAAAACACCTTTTCTCCTGTGGTACATCCCTGGTTTCCACCTCCACGTTGCTCATAAACGCTGGTGTCCAGCAGTACAGCTGCTCTCAGAGAAAACAAATTTTTTCTCACCTTCTGCACAGGGAATTTTTTAAACCCTGGGTACAAAATCTTCAGGAGACTACAGGCAGTAGTTCCTACTCAGTAAGTACTCTTGTAGAAGTAGAAAGTTCACTAAAGTCACTTCCAGTTAACCAGAAGAATTAACAAGTGACTCAAAGATATTCACTGTAAAAAAGTGATCTGCACTGAGGATACATTCCTTGCTGCCTCAGTGCACATCTTTCATTTTCTTGATTTACAAATATAGAACTTGGGGTAATTCTATGTACAGACCAGGCTGCTTCTGATTCAAACAATTTTGGCAGATATATGCTGACTTGTGGAGATGTAAACTTCAGAGAGTGCTTCATAGGTGAAAAGGCTTTTAGAAGGTCAGGATGTTCTTGGAAAGGGCTAGAAAAATAGATAAAAACTGGAAATAATTTTCCAGGAAGGCTGAATGGAAAGGTACCTCAAGGTCAGCAGGCTGAGGATACTTCTGTCCAGAGGGAAAAGCTTTCCCCACCAGGCTGTGACCCTATTTCTAACAGAGACAACTTTATGAAGAACTCCCTAACAACTTAATTACCACTTGATCACCTCTGCTTTGCACTCACAGGAAGGATGATCAAAACGTGCTCCAGTCTGAACCACACAAGCTCTCTCACAGTAACAATTTCTGCAGCAGTTTTGTGTGTTTTGGTGGAGCTGGGCACCACGTAGAAAGCAGCTGTACCAGCCCAAATTACAGCATCACCAAAGCTAAAATTTCACCCTTGTCCAGAAATCCACCTTGGCTTGGAACAGGGTCCATCACTGAGCCATTCTGAACCAGCCAGGGGAAGCCAGAGTTCCACACTCATAAATTACATGAGGGGCTGTGAGAACTCACCCTGGAGTCTTGTCCAAAATTCAGTGTTTCTCAAAACCAGGCAAGAACAATGTCCACAAGCCAAAGCACAAACCAGCTGTTGTACACTACTGAAATATTTGATTTGGCCCTAGAAATGTGTCTCGAGTGAGGAAGAAAGAAAAGCATCCTCTGGATTTATTATTTCTATTCCTTAACGAAAAAGAATGAAAAAAGTGAGTAATGAGTGCCCAAAAATCCCCATCAGTGTAGTAAAATGAAGCATGAAATGGTGTTCAGAGATGAAATCCATCTCATGAAAGCCTTTTGATGGATGTGAATTAACTGTTAGAGTTAAAAAGGATAAAACTTTGGAAGTAGTTTCTACCATTGGATTGCTCCGTTTACCAGGTTTACCATTAAGTGTTTTTCTATTTTTTTTAATTCTCTGAGGATCTGGGTCACAACAAAACAAGAATGAAGTACCTTATTACCAATTTATTTCTTTCAAAGAACAGACAGACGTCACCAACTGCTTTGTTTTGCTGTCTGGAAGCCTAGTGCCAAACCAGAAGCATGTCTTTCCAAATCACCATGAGTTGAACTTTCTCTGCAAAATTAATGTTTTTCATTGGGAGGTTATTTTGAGATCATATTTTCCAAAATAGCTTTATCAGCTTTCCTGCCCTTCCCTCCTTTGCACACTTGTGTTGCTGAATTGGTGCCACAGAACCCATTAGCACCTGAAGTGTCAGGATTTTTCCCTCACATTCCACATTTATCCAAATCCTTGGTTTTGCTAAAACACTTCTACACCCAGCATCTATTCTGGGGAAACTGTTTCTTTCCTCCTACTATTAATAACCTCTCTATGCTGCTTATTCTAGAAATATCTGTGATATTATAAGTAGAGTGTAAAAACTGCTCTCTGAACCTGCCAATTTTAAAGTGTCTCCATAATTCCATGGAACTGTGTGTGGCTCTGGCTGGTGCTGAGACCAGAGAGAGGCAGTGACTCCACAAGGGCAGAAACTGAAATCATCTTTACATCTTCAACTTGTTTAAGCCAAAACCATCAAATTCTGCTTTACAATGCATTTCCTTTAACAAGCCTTTTGATTATTATTTTGCAATTAATTTCAAGCATGTAGTAAAACCTCAAGGAAGGAAAGTTTTACATCATTTAGCCCACAGAGAAGGCACAATACAAATATTTTACACAGCTCTCCTCCCAATCCTTACTGCCGGATTTTTATAAATGCAACATGTAGGATTTTCTATGGAACCTGTGAGAACAGACAGACAAGATGAATCACAAGTATTTTCCTGGGATATTAAAATGTGTGTATCTTTCTGAAACTCATTTAATAAATGATGTGAAAAACATCAGCTTGACTTGCTAAATGCAAATGAAAGTGGGTCTCAAGTTGTCTCTTATCTAACAGTTACTTATTTCAATGATGTGCAAATGAGTAGTTCCCATATACAAAAATTATGGATTGGCAGAAAAACTTAATAAATCAAAACTACTCCAATAAGATGTCTAGGTAGTGTCATTTGTGATAAAACTGTTGATCTGATTTCCCCTTTTTAGTAAAGATTTTATGCTAATGAAATGGTAACTACATTTGAGAAGTTTATATCTTTGCCACAAACAGATCCCACTTTCTTGGTTGGAATCAAATTCATAACCCCAGTGTAAAGCAGCTGGAGAATCAATCCTATGAACATATTTTGAAATCCCTCTCTAGGTTATTCCCATATTACAGTTTTACCTTACCCTGAGGAGGAGGTGTTTTCAGAGAGAAAAAAATATTCAATGATTGAACAATTGTTTACTTTGCAGCACAAATTCTAAGCAGGACCCCAGAATAATCTGTGGAAGAAGGTAGCTCAGGCCATGACAAGGTTTTAATCCTCTTGCATTGGCAGTAAGTAATTTTCTCTTCTCTTACACTTGTCCAAATTCACCTGTCACTGAAGGCCATTATGCTCTGCAATGGGACAATGCTCCCCCTGTTCCTTATTGGTCCAAACCAGGGATTGGTGCCTGGAAAAGCCAAAATGTGCATGACAGGACTGCCCCACAGCTTCTACTGGGAAAACTACAATGAGAATTTTTTGTTTCAGTAAGAAATTGGGTAAGTTTGAAGCACTCTGCTTTATTTTGTTTGAAAGCCAGAACATCAGCACTTTCTAATAAACAAGGCTTTTATCTCAACATTCTTTATTTCAGCCCAGGAGGAATATAAAACTCCTGATTTGAAGTTGCACAAGGTAATCTTGCCTGCAATAAAACCCTGATTAGGGCAGTGTGGGTGCACAGCAGACCCAGGAACACACACGGCTCCCCAGGCTGGCTCTGCCACAGCACCAATCCCTGCCTGGGGAAGGATGGGTGACAGAGGGTCATCCAGAATCCTCCTCCATTTCCACTGGGTTGATTGTGATCTCTTACTTTGTTTTAGGAAGAAAACCCCTCTCTGAAATTTTGCTTGCTGTGGGAGCTCATGTCACCTTGTCAATGCATTAATCACCATTATCATATTCTACTCGAAGATTGGCAAATTTGTTCAGCTGTGTAAGACAGATGTTATGGCATTTGACAGATGATTCCAGCTCTGAGATGAATTTTTTTGCATGTGCTGTGTGCTTTGGCACTCCATTATGCAGCACAAGAGTGAATTTTCTCATTGTTATCAGCCAAACAAGCCTTGAAAAGTGGGAATCATCAGGGAAGAATTATTCCTAAAGCCTGAAAACGGATTTTCCAAACACTGTGGTTTCAGTTCTAATTCCCTAATTATGATATGGCTTTGGTCACTGATTGGTCACATCCCTATTCTGACGGGCTGAATTGGGTTTAAGATGATATCTCTGCCTCTCTAGCTCTCCAGAGAAGATGGTGTTTGGGGAGGATGTCTCCCAGATCACAACTCATTTCCATAATGGGATTAGGATGCCTAATGCAGCTAATGAGGAGCAAGGAGAGAAGCAGAGCAGCAGAGAGAAAAGCTTGTGAAGGATTCCTGCTCACAAGGAAATACCTTCCCACTGTCTCTTCCGTCTGGGACCTGAGAGAGAAACCCAGCTTTCAATTAACTAAAACAGTCTTTATTATTAAAATCTAGCAGTGGAGCCTCAGGTTCTGCAGGTTGATCCAATGATTGGAGTGACAGCTCTGAGACCTCAGAATTCCAGCTTTGATCCAGTGCAGAATTTTTAAAACCTCAATTACCTCTGCACTGCATTCAGGGCTGGTCCCCTGCCCCAGCAGGGATGTGTGATGGTGAACACATCCAACATTAAGTGCTGCAGACACTACAGGATGGACAAAAGATGGCAAAAGGACTGAAAATCCTCCCAGAAATCCTGTGAGGAAAGCTGATTTGATGGTTCCTGTAAATTTGATAATCACTGTGGTGTGAAAACCAGACTATCTGGCAGTGAGAAATGACTGTCAGCTTTAGGAACTTGGAATTTGGCATTCATAAGCTTTTCATGGCTTCACAAAAACTGCTGGAGTGGGGAGAGGCAACACCTCCTCACGTTTTGGCTTTGGCTGAGAAAAATGAAAGTGCTAAATATTCCTGTTTGGGGCTGGATGATGGAGGGTGAACTCACTTTTAGGACACCAGCTTTGGGGAAAATGGGAAATACATGAAAGAAAGGCCCATGTGGCTGAGCCACCTCATCACAGAAATGATCTCTTAATGATACACTTCATTATTACAATTTCACAATTAGAAACCTCATTAATTTTTACTGAGAAGTAGCATTTTTCAGCAGCAGGGTATATTTGGAGGTGGGCAGCACCTATAATATCTGCTCATTGACATGGTTTTTATAGAAGGTTTTCACACTGGTGGCAGATGTTCAGCCTGCTTGTTTGTACCTCACATTTTCCAGTGCAGGGTGCTCTGGCTCAAGTGATTCTTCAATTATTTTCAAGACTGAGTGTTTTGTTTTGTTTGGTGTTTTCAGAGTTCCAGTAATTAACAAACGTGGCAGAACGTTTGTCTTAATTGCACAATGAAAGCCCCTCACAATAGTAATTACTCTAGGAAAGTCCCATAAAAAATCTACTTAGCTTGTGAAAAAGCACTTTCTAATTAAAAAAAATGATTAAAAAAAAAGAAAGCCCCATGTCCATATCAGAAAATTTTTGTGTTTGCTCAACCAACTCTGTCAAAGCACACAAATAAAAAGCGATCATGAGAAAGTGTGGGTGGAAGAACCTGAATCATAACTGGGACTCATTTTAAAAAGCTTTATGGGATGCTCCCAAATAACAGTTTTGTAGCCAGGAAATGAGTATGCAGACGGAGAAAATATGAACACTGATCACAAACTACATCCCAAAAAGGCAACATTACCTCAAATTTCAGAAGTCAAAAATTACTCCAAAAAATTTTAGCTGCTTTAAGGAGTGATGCATATCACAGTCACTAAGGCCTCAGCCCAGAATCCTGATCTGTACTGGGGAGCCCCTGTGCTCTCCCTTATCTTGGTGAATTTTTTTATCAAGAAAAATACTAGGGTTGCACAGATAAAATAACAATCTGTCCTGTTTACAGGAGAAATGAGGGTTTTTCAATGGATCAACTGCAAGTCTACCAGGCCTATGTGGCCTTCATATTTTCAGGGAAAAGAATTTCTTCAGGTGCTGGAAAATCTTATTATTGATTAGGTAGCTGCAAGGCCTGTAACCTGAGCTGGGTTAGAAGTATTTTCCAGAATGCTGTTTCTCATAATTAGATGTGATTTCAAAACAATTATTTAACAGAATCTGCACACAGATCTATGATACAATTGTACCTGGTTATGGTAATACCTAACTATGGGTTATCAAGTGTCATGAGTCATGACTGAGATGTTTGACACAGAATTGAAGGCTCATAACAGATTTCATCTGTGGTACAGCAGTTTATCAAGTCCATTTTCCACTTTCAGAAAGCACTTTGTATTTATGCATTGAGATTCTAGAGGATGGAGATGGAATGAACAAAACATATTTTGAGGATGAATTAATGTGTGAGTAATTTATTCGAAGTCTTTCATTCCTATAATTTCAGCTAAAAGCCTCAGAAAGCTTCTACCAAAGTTTTCTCAGTTGGCTCAAAGGAGTTACCCAGGAATATTCTCTGGGAAGGGGAGAGGTGGTCACTGAGCACTCACAGCTCAGCATCCTGTGAAAAATGTACCTGCAAATTATTGTCTGCTGACTGCGCTGGTAGAACTCAATGGAGGTGCCATCAAAATTCATGGAACAATTCTGTGAAATTCAGTGCACTGCAGATCAGACTGACAAGGTAGTTAAAAACTCACTGAAGTTTGTAGGGCTAACAGCTACAATTTTGCATTTTTTAATATTTTAAAAAATGAAAATGTTGACCTGCTTGCCACGATTTTAACTCAATGTCTGCTTTTAGCAACAGAACAGTAATTACATTTTCTCTTTCTCTCAGAGACTGATTTTTTTCTATTAAATAATCCAAATTAACAGGTTATTCTGCATGCTCTGCCTTAACTAGCCAAGATTTGGTTCTTTTGAATGTCATGTAAACAACATAATTAACAAATCCAATATCCAAGCCCTACTAAATTGTGTTTATTATTATGTATTATGGTATTAGAGTAGTGTTCATATGCTTCCAGTCACTAAGTACACCCGAAATCACAAAGTTTAATACATGTACCTGAGGCTAACTGGTTAAAGAGGATGGCTGTAGGTGTAAATAAAAGAAGTGTTTGCCTGGGTCACACTGGATTTATGTGGAGCTGAGAACACTCAGTAGAAATCAGAGACCCTGAAGGAGTAAGAGAGAAGAAATAACACAAAACCACCCTGGTTAGACCTCAGCTGTGTTGCCTGTACAGGAAAAACACAGAAAAAAGCATCATCAGAGATATTGGGGAAACCAGCAACAAACATGAAAATGGCCAAGAAATAGAAGGGATGATGGATGCTGGGAATCTGCACAGCAGCCCCTTGCCAACAGCTGCATTAGAAACACAAATTTCACAGCAAATCCCACTTGCAGCAGGATGGATCCCAGAGTGCCACAGCTTAGAAGGCACAAGAAGATGAAGTTTGCAATCGTGTTGATTTGTTCAGTTTGGGAGTTGCAGGGGAATGGGAAACTGCATCAGATACTGTCATGTTAATGTGGGTTTTTTCTTTTCTATAATGAACTATTAGAATTTGTCTTTTAAACAGACCTACTCTTATCAAGTGAGCACATCTGTGTTGCCTTGCAGTTGATTGCTGGCCCTTTATTAGTTCTTTCATTGTAGAGTTCTGTTCTTCACAAGCTAATCCCCAGGATGACAATATTCCAGGAGTGATGTCTATTCACTGAGTGTGGATGTTGACTCCAACTCTCCTCGTGAGCCCTGCTTGAAGCATTTGCAGGCCTTAATGATCCATATGGTGCTGTAAAGTGGGAGGCAGTAGGATAAAATACCCTATTTTTACCAATAACTTTGCCTGAAAAGAAGACTGATTTCCAAGGGAGACAGGTGAGGAAAATGGGTAAATGATTTTAAAAGTGTTTGTCACATTGTTGAGAAGCAGCAATCACAAACCCAGCTTTGGGCCACAGAGCTGTAGTTAAAATTTGTTTACGTTCCTAGCAGACCTCAAAACTAGCTGCAAGAGACAACATATTTCAGTGTGCAGAAATCACAATTACAGCCCCATCCAGCAATAAAGACAAGTTCTCCTGCCTCTGTTCCATGCCTCACAACTATTCACAGCCTTAGCCAAACTCCAAACCAAGAACTACTCACACATTATGTCTTGCATTATTTTTCAGGCATAACTCACAGTTTTGAAGGAGACAGAAGTAAAATTTCAGCACCTTAAGCTATGAAAGAAAAGCATTTCAATATCAGAGAAAAATATCCCCAGAACACAGGCTGTAAATCGATATTTGTGGTGGAAGTTAACACCAGCCCACGTTCTGTACCCAGACATTTGTTCTGCTTTGTGACACACACCATCATCTAAACAGCAATTCTGACTGTTCCTCTCCTACTTTGTGACTCCTGCATCCCTGCTATCACAGATTCCCTCTCTGTGCAAGAAAACCCTGCCAAATCCCTGTTATTGCTTCTATGCTGCTGTATTTCCAGCCTGGCTGTAAATAGTGCATGGAATAAGCCTGGAATGATCAAAGTCTGCTGATAAAGGTTGCACCAGCTTCAGTGGGTCAGGCCTTCAGAGAGGAAACCCAAAATATTTCATGGTACCCTCAAAATGGGAATCCTTCTCCAGAACCCATGGGGGAGCAGAGCTCAGATCTCAGAGTTCAACACCTCAGCTGAAACGGAGCATGGAACAACAATCCAGTTATGTCAACCTTCCACCTCAAAGTCAGAAACCAAACAAATCTGGTTGATTTCTGAAGATTAAAATTAAAGTATCTTACAATGATTTCAATATCTCGGCATGATGGCTCTTCAGAAAGATCAAATTCTTGAAAAGTTGACAGAGGATAAGAATAAAACACAATTCTAAGGCTATTTTAGCTGTTGTAAGCATGTCCTGAAGTATAGTTTTCTTTTAAAAAATCTTTTTTTAATATTTATAGAGATGTGTATTCAGCACTGTAATCCCTTCCTAGACCATCAGCAAATTATTCATACTTAAAAGCCTTGCAGCTTTTTCATGGCTGATTTTCTTTTCTTTTTTTTTTGCTGTGACAGAAGGAATTAATCATGGCTCTAATGGCTCTCTGGCAAGTGCCACTTAAAAGCAACAAATGCATTTGAAAAATCATTAGCTTTGCCTGTCCCATTTAGAGTTCAAAAAGAAAAAAAATATAGGAGTAAAAAAAGCTGTTGTGTCCTGAAGTGTTTGGGAGCTGGAAAACAAAAACATGGGGGGAAAAAAAAGTAACTAAATTGTCCCTAACAAAAAATTCCCAGCACCTTTTGCTGTCTCTTCAGGAGTATCAGGTTCTGCTGCAGGGACAGAAAAGTTCCCTGGTTGGGGAAGAGACTGACAATGAGGTCTCAAAACAGGGTGAAATTGTCCCTACCTAAATACCAGCAATATTTGCATTTGCACTGCTTCAGCTTCTGGTCTGTAAAATGGGACTGGTGATATTTTCTGTATCAGATGTGCCGATAAAAATCTCAGTATAAGGGGCAAACTTCAGTGGTTTTGCTTCTGCTTTTTAGTGCTTATTTGCTTGTATTGGAAAAATAATAATCAATGTTCATGTACTTTTCTTCTGACTTTACCTAAACTCCTTCAGTATTCACCCATTATTACAGGCAAAAGTCTTTAAATAAAGCTCCTTTTCTTAAAGTCTAATTCTGATGCTCCTAAATAATTCTATTCTAATAAAAGGAATATGAGGTACCAGATTTTATTTGATGAATATGGTTCTTAGAAGCCTTTACACTAACATGCCACATGAGGGAAGTGTAGATACTCCAGACTTCTCCCTCTGAAAATCAGCACCCAATTTTATTTTTATGTTGTTAATGGATTATGAATGACATGTAATTATTTTCCCTCTGAAAACCATGTTAATTTTCGAGAGAAAAGGCTCAGTGATGGAATTAGCTATTGAAATGTGATAATGTAACACTGTTTATTGGTAAAACAGAGCAAGATTTGCTCTGTGAATCATTCCCATCAATGCAGTCCTGGGTGACACTGCTGGATTAATGAGGGTGCGCTCTGTCCTCAGGCACCGCGAGCACAGAGGAGCACTGAGGTTTCTGTGTGGGCAGCTGCAATCAGAGGGGTCACAAATGAGGCATTTGGGATGAGCCTTTGACTTGAGGCTGGCTCCAGGAATGCAAAACCATCGCCCAAAACTGGTTTTGTTTCTTATGATCTGCACCTGCCCCTGAAAGACTCTGGCTCAACAGAACAAGGAGCGCAAATCGTGACTCAGTCTTCCTACACTGCAAATCCACACACAGCAGCCAATAATAATTATAATTATAGCTATCATAATCATCATCATCATCTATATGTAAATACTGGATGCTCAAATTTCTTGTATTTGAGCACAATGACCTGTCCAGCCCCTCACCAGAACATTATGACAGAAAGGTTTTAATGTTCTCTCTTCAGTTCCACTTGTTCATTGCCACCTTGCTGTGTGGAAATCTCCACTGATCTTCATTTAATGTTTTGGATAATGCATTGAAGGCACATTTTGGAAACTATTCCTTCCAAATGATTACATGCAGTAACATTTCACAATAGCACAAACAGTTAGAAAACTAATTTCCTGTGAAGTACAGTATGTTTTCTCTATTAATAATGGTTAGTTAGACAGACTAGTGTTCTGTTTCTTTATTTTTAGATTTCAATAAACTTGACATTATTGAAGAGGATTCATAAATTTTCCTGAAATTCAATTACTATAACAATTGGTTCTTGCACAGTGTCCTGACTGAGCCACTGGTAGAAGTATGAGGATTATATATTCTCACCTCATTTCACAGGCAATAATGAAAGAAGATGAGACCAAATTCCTCCTATCTAGGTCTTTCTTTTAAAAAATAACTAGGGTTTGTGAAGATTTTCCTTTCCACCCACAGTTGTTATTCTGCTTTCAGAACAATGAAAACAATTAAAAGAGTTGATTAATTAGGAAAACAAATCTCAAAGGCAATTTCTTCCTACAGGAATTTTAGCTCATTTTAAAAAAATTGAAAAAATTAAAAACCATAAGCAGATGGTTCAACATGTGATTTTCTACCTTTCAGGGGTAGGAAACACCTTTAAAAAACAATAACATTTCTATGCTAAATCTATAAATGAACATCCTCCAAACCCTTTTCTCTGTTCCCCCAAGGCCATTGAGGGCAGGCTGAGCCTCCTCACTGCACTGGGATTCCCAGCTCTGCCCCCTGAAAAGGACCTGGAATTCGTCTGCAAATTTGAGAATCAGTCATTGAGCTACTCCCAGCTTGGAATGGTCACTCAATTAACTTAAATTGAGTTAATGGCGTGCTGAGCAAGGGTGAGCTTGAGCCTTGGCAGGAGCAGGGCCTTGTTAGCACCCAACCCAGAGCAGAGGGAGACTGCAGACAGAGCAGGGCCCTGACTTCTCATCTGCTCACAGTGTTCTCTTGGCAATTTGTCTCTTATTTATTTGTTCAGAGCAGAGTTTATAGTCATGAACATGCTAGCTCAGTCTAGGAGGATTATTTCAAATAAAACTGTTACTCAGTACACAGAAAAATATGCCCCGAGCATATTAGGAACAAAGAAAAGTTAAAAAATAATGAAATAAAATCACATTACAGTTCATCCCTAGGTATAGAAAATTCAGGCCATTATAATGTAACTATAGAGAAGAACAGCAGCTAAATTTGCTGATTATGACCCATTTTGTCAAGGAAGAATGAGAGTCTCAGCTTTTTACCAGAAATAACTGTGGGCACTCTTAAGAAAGCCCTAAACCAAAATCTTTTGGGGTTATCTTACCCTGAACTTCACCTTTACTTATTCTTATCATACAGACTAAATAGAATCAAACAAAACTCTAGCATTACTAAGTGAGAGAATATTGCCTACTCTCAGCTATTGAATTAAATATTAATTTACTGTTCTTATTTTTGACATTAGATTTCATTTTCCAGGACATGTAGGTTAGAGGACAATTGTATTAATCTGTCTATCCCCAAATGATAACTTCCCATTATAATCACAGGGCACAATAGAGCTCAGGATTAAAAAAAAAAAAATCATTGTATTTATTATAAGGACACCCAGTATAATTTTTCTTTGAAAAATTCAAAATCTGTGAGAGATTCTGTGGTACCAAAACTCTAAGGGAAGTTCATCTTTAACAACACATCTGTGTGAGACATCATTTTCTGTTTTATTAAATAACATCTATTAACTTAGCTTTATTTTATTTGATATGGCAAAGAAGGCCTGACCTTTCAAAGCTTTTCATTTGCTGCAGTTTAAGAGAAACATTAGAAATGCCATGAGATACTGCTGCATGGGAAACACCAAGGATTCAAAGAAATTAAACTTGGATGTGAATACAAAAGACAACTCCAAATGTCCCTGCTCCTTGCCATGGTATTCGTTTCCTATCAGAAAGCTGACATTCAGAACATTCAAGAAATATGACTGCCCTTTCAGACTTGAAATTCAGATTTATTTCCTTCCCATGCAATGTTTATTTGACCCTGTATTAATGTCAGACACAAAACTCATGTTGTGATGAAAATGAAATATGTTGTTTGACTTTTTGATTCACATATACAGCACAAATGTCATTAGAAGGAAATGATATTCCGGGTTGGCTGATTTTTTACAGGTGTTCAAATATTCTGTGAGTTCTTTGGAATCTAAACTTTAGTAGCCACAGCAGTTTGGAGGAGATGCTTAGGGAGATAAATGTTACCAAACTATTATAAAATACAGAATAATAAATCTATTTCCTTCAGAAACCTACAAATAGTTCAGGACAGAATGTTAAATCCCTGCTGGGGAAGATCCCGCCAGACAGAGAGAAGCTCAGGTGTGGCCCTTTCCAGACTCTTTGCTTGAAATTTTCTCCTTGAGATTTTGAAAAATCTCCTAGAGATTTGAAATCCAATTTATTATTAGAATTCCAGTTTCAGGTATTCAGTGCTCTAAATGCTCTATTATGGAGCTGGATTTTTCACATCCTACTAACCCAGGGAGAAGTATTTCACTGAAAACATTTATTGCAAGCATTACCTTGACTCAGAAGACTTTCAGTACTTTATTCTGGTTTTCATTTATTATTGCTTAATAATTTATGTTACAAAATTCCATTGGCATTTTTCACTGTATTAATGTTCTCAACCCAAATGTATGTACTGAAATTTCTGTCAAGGCTACTACATTGTGGCATAATTGTTAACCACCAGCAACTAAATTCTGATAGAATAAATACAATTACAATTTTCACAATTGCCATGGAGGGAAAAAAAAACTCCTAGAACCTAGATTAAGTGTTGAATTTGCCAATTTCATCACTGTGGGAAATAAAATGCTATTCCAGCATTCCTGCTGGTATAGGAACTCTACATTTAGATGGCTGGAACATAATATTTCAGCTCATTTGGAATTGATAATTTCTCCATGAATGGTAATACACTGGTTTTTTTTTTTCTGCATGTAACCTGAATTTTGAACAGTTTTAAATGCAGAATGCGCCAGTTTAAAAAATACTTTCTTGCTTCTGCATTTGTTTGTCAACTGATTCCTCTTCCCCTCTTTGCCAGGTATTTCAGCTGCCCAAATCACAAAAACCTCCACAGAAAGCATTTGAGGTGCATAGCACAAGAGCTTATTAATTGAAATCTCCTATTTTGATATTATTAAATGGATAATTTACAAATGCAAGCTGATGTGAATTGCACATGTTTAAAAGTGTTAATTATTACACTCTGCAGCGCGGGCAGTGCTCAGAAGTGTTGTGAGCCATTCTTTCCTTACTTGAAATTAACAATTCCAATAATGAATTAAATTATAATAAAATATTATGAAAAACAAAAAAATAGTATAAATGCCACTGTGATGTCAAAGTTGGAATTAACAGCAAATGACACAAATCATTTGTTCTGCTGCTGGAAGGGCACCAGGACTTCCCTGAGCCCTTGGTGCCCCACTCTGAGGGGTTTCATTAAAGCCATGCAGCAGCTGCAGTTCTGTGCTCTGTTATCACCCACCATTCCTCCAGCAAACTCATCAGTTATTTATGGGTGAGTGTGTGCCTGGCACACACAGATTCCTGCCTGACACCTGACAGCAACACTCAGCACAGGAGATTCCTGCCAGGGAGCTCAGACCTCAGAGCAAATCTGTGCAGGGCAGCTCCTCCAAACCTCAGCTCATTACTTGTTCCTGTGTGGCACTTAAAAGCTCTGATTTTTGGAGTTAAATGGGCATCCCTTGCCTTCCTTCTGCCTTCACAACACATCAAATATTGGTCCAGGCTGCTGGACATGGCACACAGATAATATTGTGCAAAAACCAGAGAAGGCAGAAGAGGCACAGAGCTGAGACCTGCCCTTGCCTCCATGTCTGACAAAATGAACAACTCCATCCTGCCCATTCATTTCAGCTGAGCCCCACTTTTCCAGAGCTCCTGAGACCGGCTAGAAAACTCAAAATTGCCCACCAAACTCATGGCCAGTAGTACCTGTCTCCAATCTCCTCAAGCACTCATGCCCAGGGATCTGTTTCCTTTCCCATCCACAAAGGCCCATGGCAGAGCTCTGCACTCTGGGATTTGGGTACATCAGCCAAGATACTTTCTTTGCTAATCCCAGGGTGTGGAAATAACATCTCTGCAAAAACCCATGTTCCTGGGACTAAGAACTTGCTCAACTGGAAATCTCCAGGAATGCTGTGGGAAAGAGATGAAGCTTTAGGTTTGCTTCAGTCCTGAGTTCTAGTGCTGGTCTCTTCATCTTCAGGCATTCTGATTTACAACTAATAATTACTCCATCATTAGTTCTGAACTGAGAGAATAAAGAAAAGGTAATTAAAAAATCTCTGGAGAAGAATAAAATAAAGAGGCAGAGTGACGTTAACTGAGTGGGAGGCAGAGATACTGAGCTGCTGCAAATTAATATATCCTGAGCAACTGTCGGCTCTCCCTTCCTGGCCTGCAGTTAATAGGCAGTTCATCTTCCATATAGAAAGTTCATTTTCCTTCTGTAATGAACAATTCACTTTGTTTATGGCAATTTCTCCAGCCAATCTTTTCTTCTATCATTTTATAAAGTAACTCCAACCTTGCTGATTTTCCAGTCTCATGTTCATAGATAAAATATTACAGAAGGCTGCACCAGGGCTATGACAACTGCAGGAAACCTCCCAACAGCTTCAGAATACATCCAGATACAGACAAAATACACCTTATAACTTTAGGTGCACAAATTTAGCATGGCTATCTAAAATATCATGCTGACAAGCTTTAATGAAAGTGAGTCCAAAATGACAAAATCTTCAGGCTTTGCCCCAAAAGGATGGATAGAATAGAAAGTACTGCAGGGAAGAAACCTGATCAACCAGCAGATAAAGGAACCTGAAACTGCAAACACAATTTTTTGTCATTGTTAACCACCATTTCCCTGAAAGATAAGTTCAAAAAGAAATGCATAATAAAAGAGTAACAGATAAATTATTTAAATGGATATCTTTGAAAGAAGAGAACTTCTAACCTTAAGAGCTTCAGGATCAATTAGAATGGCTGGAGGACCTTGGAACAATGACATCAATTTTACTATAAACACAAAAAGAAAGCCCTTTACTTACAGAGATGCTTACAAAGTTACTCTTTGGGTCAGTAACTGCTCAGTGGTGCAATGTTTACTTAAGAAAAAGGACAATGATCGTGCAGTGAAAAAACTAACAGGATGGGATATCATAATCAACCACAGCATTCTTGGCAAGTTCTTAAAACACAGGGAATCCCTGACTGAAGCCAAATGAGGCCCAGTCTGTTCAGCTGGGGGTGGCAGACTGAGCCTGGGGCCAGCCCTGAGCAGGACAAGGTAACTCAGAGGGAAACAAGCAGCAGCAAATGGGGAAAAGCCCAGCTCCTGCATGACACAGCTCTGGAGGGGGCAATTCCTGCACAAGACAGGGATCTCACAGCAGAACTGACTCCTCCTACCCAAACCAATCTTTCCTTGGCACTTGTGTGCCCTATTAGAGCTGGCATTTCACCTTGAGCAGGAGCAGTGCCATGGAAACAGATGGGAGCAGCACAGCCAAGCAAAGCTCAGTCTGAGCATCGACTGTTTGTGGAAGACAAGATCCCCAGCCAGCCCTGTCAAACACTGGGACTCAGAATCTCCCTGGGATGGAGCAGAAACAGCCTCCAGCCATGAGATGCTTCAGCAGAGTGTGACTCACATTGTGTCACACTGCTGATGAAGGGTGCCCAGTGCCTTCCTTTAGTTCCCACTGTAAAAAAAATTCCTTTAAATAAACTCAGGACTATGTTGCAGAGAGAGAAAGAAAGGAATTTTCTTGTTCTTAGAAAAGGAGGTAAGAATTTCAATGGGAAAAACCCCTTAACCTCCCCCAAACTATTCCTTCAACTCTGCTCCCTCAGAAAGAACCCACCAAAACCCAAGAAAACAAAAAAACAAGCAATGAAGTTACCAAGAAATGAATTTACATTAATAGACACACAAATGGGACAAAAATTCCTAGACTGGTGGAAAAAGGAAACAAAGGGAGACAAAATATCAAAAATAAAAAGGATTTTAAGTTTTTTGCTTCCAGAGCTGTACAAAGTTAGGTTCAACTCAGTCTTACTGGTGGGCAAGAAATTCCCCAGTGTTACACAAAATCTGGTGCTATTTAACTATGAAAGGTAAATGCACACCCTTGCAGTGCAATACTGCTGCACTCCCTGTGACAGAAGTTATTGATATTCCAGATGTTTTTTAATTATTTCTGCAGAAAAGCAGAGACAAACCCATACTCCAAGAGGTGTTGCTCTCTGGTTTGTGCAGGAGAGGTTGAGAGCAGTTTTAAAGAAGAATAAACTGTGGAACTGAGTTTTAAAGAAGAATAAACTGAATAAACCCACAAATACTTGGCAGGTTTGGAAAGCAAACCTGTTCCTTTGAGCTGCTGGGGAGCCCCCAGACCCCCAAACTGCACAGCCTGATTTTTTCACTGATAAGAACAAGGCTCTTAGAACCAACAAGAGTGAAGACATCCAGGGAGCTTTTATGGGAGTGAATTTTCCTCCAGCATCTTGCAGGAAAGCAGCCAGCAATGCAGTTTATATCCACTGCAGTCCCAAGGAAGCTGCTGGCTGGTTTTGTGCATAAGCTGGAGAAATGTGACATCTTCCCAGAATTGGGGCCTTGCTTTGCACGTCATCTTCCCAATGCCAGTGGGAATCATGCAGCCCCTGACAGGGTGATGACTGAATAATTTCTGCTCTGCTCATTGCTCAGGCAACACATTTCAAAAGATAACCTTATTGGACAACCTGATAACATATTTTTATCGTAAAATGCAAAACCAAGTTTAGGTGAAACTTGGATTCATTTTTAGCCAAAACCTGCAGCAGTCTTTTAGCTTTCTATCTAAAGTTATTTTGACCAAAAGAACCTCCTCTCTCCTCAAAATGCATAGCATGAAATTATTTTGATTCTACATCTTTAAATCAGAGTATTAATTCATAATTTGCAAAATGTATTTCCTTATGACTTTTATATTATTTAGATTTTATGTCATCATTTAGGAAACCCATATTTCATTTGATATTTTTTCACATTGGACTTTGATTGAAAATTGAATTATTTTGCCAAGTAACTCAATCATAAAATGGTTTGGAAGGGACCTTGAAGGTTATCTAGTTCCAACTCCCCTAGCATGGACAAGGAAACAATTTCTACAAAATGTGCAAGCAAAAATGGGTAATTTTATTAGAAAGAGAAGATAAAAAGGGAGTGAAGATAACTGACCACCAGAAAAATAATCAAAAATCAAAACAGCTGCATGTTTTGCAAAGATCATCACATGACAAAACACCTGTGAGGACACCCAGCAGGATGAACAGACCAACTTTGAGAAGCAGCAGTGGTGGTGTGAGTGATACCCTTAACCCTGGAGTTACAAGATTAACTTTTCCTTGACCCGTTTCCAGTCAAGCTTGACAACTTGAAGATAAAATTTGGTATAAAATGTACCAAAACCCTTCAAAGTTCACCAGGGGCATTAGGTGACACAAATACCCATCCATGTTCTTCATGTAATTCATCCCACTGTCACCAAAGTGGTTTTTGCTTAGGATCTGCTTCACCATTAAAAAATAGATTGAACTAATCCAAACTGGACAAAGGGTGGACAGGAGAGAGGCCTTTGAACAGTTTGCAGTCACAATGAAGATTTTTCTGGTTGATGGAACATTACAGGTAATAGCCAAAGATTGCTCCTGGATTTCTCAACACTCCCAGGTTGAATTTCTTACATCCATCCCTAATCAATAACTGCACAGCCCTCTTTGAGTAAGGAGCTGATATCAAATCCAGGCTGCTGAGAGCTGTACCCACAGAAATCACATTGAATTCACCCTTTGCTGTGAGACCATGCCAGGAGCAGCCCCAGGAGGGATGATTCCCTCCCCAGGCAGAAATTCTCCTGTTTGCTGAGGAGACCCCATCGTACCCTGTGTGCTGTGAGAAGTGGCACTGACAGCCGAGCAGGGAAGCGGTGATGGAGCCATCTGTCCCTGAGAAACACAAAGCTCCCAGGTTTACCAAAACCTGGAGCTAAAAGCCAATGCAGCATTTTCCCAAAACAAACATACTGTTTTATTTATTTTCATTCTATGTACACAAGCACAGCAAATCCACTGAAACACAAATGGCCTCCAACTCCATACCTGCAGTTCATGTTTATACCCACTTCCCTAGATTATTTCTGCAGTTTTACCTCTCTACTACTCCACTCACTGGTCAAAAAGAAGCGCAGCAAAGCACTAAATCAGAGCCAAAAGCTTAAATTAAAATTCCATGTTGATCCAGCTTTAAAAGAGCATGTTTCATCATTTAGGGCACAGATGATAACAAAGTCCATTCACCTAGTTGCCTTCCCATCCCCTGAGTTGTCTTTAGCAGCCTGTGAGCCAAAAGTGGAACTGCAGCTCCTGCTGAGGTACCCAGATGAGCTTTCAGCAGGCTTTGATGTGCCCATGTGGGATGCAGCAGCACATTTGGGCAGCAATTCTTCATGTCTAGGAAGGAAAGTGTTAAACCCCAAATTCTCTTGGCATAAAAGGGATATTGAGATGAAAGAATAATCAATCCTTCATAAATAATATACATGGGTGGGTACATTATATATTCAAAGCTACAGTCAAATGGTTGGGGAGAATGATAATTTATTCTGTTGAATTTCTTTGGAATGAATCCTGGAACAGATCAAACAAAAAAGTTATAAAATAGGAATTACAGGTAATGAAGGGCTCCTTGTTGCACAGGCGATCTCCTAACTCTTATACATAATTAAAATATATGAGGTCAGGGATGAGCTTAAAGGTGATTATGTCAGGAATCATTTTGTTATTCTTTTATTAAACAATACTAGACCTATATTTGTTTTATCAAGGCATATATATACAATATGAAATGACTGGGATTGAGGCGCATATTTTAAATTAACGTGTTTTGATTAAACACAGAAGGAGCAGAGAACTTTAATATTTGTGCCTTGTATCTGTAGCAGGCTTGCTCTAGATATCTAAATTATTTGCCTTATTGCGAATTCATTCCAGGAAGCAACATTTCCAAGAGGGATCTTTTGGGGATACCATCAAGTTTGCTTTTTTGTAAAGTTTTTTAGCCATTGTGTTGAGAACATGATGAAACAATGGCTGCTTGGCTGAATAACTCTCATTACACTTCCAACAACTCCTTGGCATAATTTTGCCATGAATATTTTTATTATTTGTCTACCTCTTTATAATAATTGATGCAGGATAACAATGGTGTGGTGCATGCCTGTAGCACAAACACTACATAAACCAGCACACACATCTCTACCATTATATATAATGTATACTTGGAGCTACAAGCAGGCTCAAAGGATGGTGAATAATTGTTTATTATGGGTTTATACTTGTTTTTAGAACACCTGCTCATTTCCTTTAGTTATAATTAACAGCTGAGAAGTTTTGAAACCTGACTAGAGTTTTGAAACCTGAAAGAGCCAAGCAACTGCTGACAGTGTAAACCTGATTTCCATGTGATAGCAAAAGACCTAAAGCAACACTGGAAGAAACTTTTAAAAATTCCACTTTTTTTTCGTCAAAACAGTAAAAAAAAGTCTCGGGAAAAAGTAGGATCTACGAAAGACAGCAGGAATGGAGCTGGGGAGGGCGGATGACAGGAGGGACAGCAGAGACGAGGGGAGCCTGAGTTCACATTCTCTTCTGAGCAGCAACTGTCAGGAAGAGCAGTGATTATTGCTGTGCTCCAGCTCTGCACACCGAGGCAGAAAGGCTGACAATCCTTATCTGGTGGCAGATGTTCAATGGCTTTTGAGAGAACAGAACTGTGATGATTTGTCCCATTCAATTTTGAAGAGAAAACAAAAGGAAGAAAAAAGTTTCTAATGTGCCTCCTCTTATGCTTTCAACCTAGATTATAGTCTCTTCAAAGGCTGGTGCACACTCAGCTTCCCAAATAGTTTTAAAGGAAATATATAAACTGAATTTTTAAGATTTTTCTGCTTCAGTGTGACAGACTGTCAGAAAATTAAAGTAGCAAATTCAAGAAGGGTTTAGTCTTTGTTTTCTGGTTCTTTTCTTCTTGGCATTCACTCAGAAAAGCATAAACAATTCTCTTTGTACTGGCCACATAAGGATTTTTTTTTTCTGAGGGAGGAAAAAAAAAAAAAGCAACATCCAGGGAGATAAGGAGCTCTTGGATCCTTTTCCAACATGAAAAAGAAATTGATTTGAGAAATGGAATCTGTGAGAGAGTAACCACCTTTCCCAGTTTAACTGAATTAAATTTCATCTACAAAAAATTTATTCCCAAGTGCAAGTTCAGGGAAGGACCTGTCTGAATTTCAGATTTGGGTCATGTTCTTTTGTGTCACCTGTTCCTATGCGAACAAAGAGAAGGAAAGGAAGGTGCAGGTGGCTGCACCTTCAGAGGCTTTAAATTATTCCTGAAGTTTTGGGTGCTGCTGGAGTTCTGATAGGAAAGTATTGACTGTCAGCATTCCTTCAGAGAAACAGCCCAGGAGCAGGGGAATGCAAGGGTGGAGTCACTGAGAGAAAGAGTGAGAGGCAAAGGAAGTGTAAAGAATGGAAATAAAAAGATAAATTGGTACATAACTACAAGTGTTATGGAAGATTGATTCTACAGGACTCATCTGACTTTTAATACAAAATTACAAGAAAACTACAAGTTTTTGAGGGTATGTTCAAGCATCTGAGGGATCTGTATTTTCTTGTTTTTTCAATATAGAAAGGATTTTTAAAGGATCTAATTAAAATGGCAAAATTATTTTTCTGTTTATGGCCAAAATGGTTTCATTTACTTCATAGCTGAAGATCAACATAAAGGGTTAGAAGAAAATTCTTATTTAGAATTGGTTACACATAACAATTGAATGCTGATAAACCACATTTATATGACAAGAAGTTCCATTTTATGTTCTCTCATGCCCTACCTAAGAAGCCAGATTTCATGTACAATAAAATTTAATGTACTATTTTGCTCCATAGTAAATAAAATATTCCAAAATATTTTCTAGTACTTCTGCTTTGATTACATTCAAGGATCTACATTCCAGCCCTTAAGAATACAAGAATTCAAAGTGATTTTCAGCTTTCTTCTGCACACCCGTATTTAAGAACTGCGGCTGAATGACACTATAGATTGTTAAACCATTTCTGTTATTAAGAGCATAATAGACAAAGATGTGATCTGAAAATTGATCACAACTTGTGGCTCTGATTTTGGCACTTCTTTGATATGTCCATTAATGTGACCACTCACACTATAATAAATATTTAATGGATCAAATTAAGAAGTGAAGAGAACATTTCATATTCCATGAGGTAAAAAACCACATCAATAAAATTTCATTTAAAAAACCAGGAATCCCAGCAGCTGCAACCTCAGTCCAGGTTTGGATGCAGAGCCCACGAAGGGAATCCAAGGCACAAACCCCAAATGCCACAGTGTCAGATAAGCAGCAGCACAGAATGAAGAGAACAACCACACAAAGTATATTCCTGACATATCCTTTAAGTAGAAATGTTTCAAAAGATTTTCATGAGCTGCTCTTTAAAGGTCACATTACGTTGCTGCTGTTTATTTCCTCATCAGTTAATCAGGTGCTGTTTCCTTCTTGTAAGGTCGCCAAGCCCTGGTAATTGAGTTTTAGATTTTTTCCTGAAATGTTCTGAGCCTGAGCAGAGTATGAGTGTTTCTTTTCCAGATCACAGATTACTAAAAAGTAGAAGTAGATACTGTGTTAACTTATCTGGGCTCTCATCCTGAAAATCCATAAACATATCTGTTATTCTCATATTTGAGTAAAATTGTGCTTGACACCAGATATTGAAACTCTCAGTATGACAAAAAAAATGCAAGAAGAACTCACAGGGAAGATGTCTGGGAGACAATTCCTAAATGCCTCTGTAGGTCAGAAAAAAAGGAACTATCTCTGAATAAAAAGAAGCATTGATAAAAGTGAAAACTGTTGTGCTTTGGTGCTTTTCAGGCAAAGGATCCAAATCTCCAAATCCACCAGACTTGACACTCTTTACATCCTTGTAAAATTATGGCCCCTCTGAGTCACTTATAAATCTGTGTTTCCAGCTTGTTTCTCAATCAAGCCTCACTAGTTTCAAGTTGGAAGCTCAAGAGAAAAACCAGAAACCTGCAGCACCTGACAGAGCCCAGGGAAAACCTCCCCAGGCATGGTCCTGCCCCTGAAATCCAAAACTCATCATTTTTCTTGTTCAGATTTCTAGAAATTGAGAGGAATATCACAAAATGCAGAAATTTGTCATCTCTCAGTTTAAAATAGCACTTGGAGAACTAAAAACAACTCAAAGGTAAATTTGCCCATCATCTACCATAAATTGATTTAGGTCTGAAAAATCCAAGTGTCTCCTCAATCTGCACTGATTTTTCTTGCACAACACTCACTTTATTTTGACAAGTTCTGTCTTTCAGGCTAATGACTACTGGCATCAAACCCTTTCAGTTTTCTCAATTCACTTCTGAATTGATTCTCTCACATTTTATTTCTGACTTTTCCCTCTCTTTTTTTATTCTGCCTTGATTTTGATAAAATTCTAGCTCACTAGAGATTATTTTTGAGAATTTTTCCACATTCCCTTTCAAAATAGACTTCAGAAATAGGAAGAAGCATTTTAAACTATTCTTGCTGTCCATTACTGCTCAACAGAGCTCAGGAGTTCTAAGCTCCAATCCACTGCCCTTTACAAACTCTGTTCTACTGTTGATTTTAGTTTACCTTTTATTAAGTTTCCCCCAAGATAATTCACACACACAAACGCACACTTAGGCACATAAAACAGTGTTTAAAAGCAGCATTTACAGAATTTTATAGCAATACATAGCAGGCTAATGAATTCAGCCATCTTTGGGCAGGAAGCACTGCCAGCCACAAAGTTTTTATGTGACTATCTTTGCTGCTTCAAGATAACTAGAAGGCATTTTTTAGCTAAATGATTCTGTGGTGCTCTCATTGATGATGTATAACTCCATTTACAGTTGTAATCTGGGTAACAAAATGAATAATCCATCATTGTACTATGAATAGTAAATTAACCCAGATAAAAGTGTTGAACATCCAATCAGAATCATTAAGTAAGCAGAAGACTAAGATGGGTGAGGACACATTGGAAGCAATTATAACTAATGAATACATTAACTTCAGGCTTGAGAACAGCACGGCTGATATTCCAGTCCATCAAAATAAAATTAGATTGGGGGCGAGCAGACACAATATGGAACAGTCTCTGAAAATAAACAATTATCCAAGAACGTAATTATTTTGAAGAGAAAGCTTCCTAGCAGTGATGTATTTTACATCACAGACCTGCTGCCTCTGCTGAAGGTGATGCTGTGGAAATAACAGAATAAAGGCATGCACTTGAAAACGTGCTGCAACAAAAACATCAGAATCACCAGGGCTGGGGGGAAAGCTAAGACAAAATAAGTTAAAATTGCTTTTGCATATAAATCTAAAATTGTTGATTAGCTGCTGTGAAGATCATGGGCTATGCATTATGCTAATTACTTTAATAGCCTGCAAGGCAGTAATACAATAACACACTGATTGTAAAGTCTTGGCAGAGTCAAACTGGCTGCCAAACCCCAAAGTATTTAAATGCTTTTTTCCTGTACACCTAATACATTGTGAAAGAGGATCACTGAGCCTGTATCAGAAAAAGAAGTTAATCTTGCACAAACCTTTGGAGTGTGCGATGCAGCTTTGGTGTCCTACAAACAGTGCTTCAGGTGATTCCAGCATTTATCCATTCACTGAGACCCCCACCACACTCTCCACTCCAGTGTAAATATTTATTTCCCATGAGGAAAAAAATTCATCTTTGAGATTGCACATGCTGCTCTTTACCTACTCCAAGTTGTGAAATCCCTGCAGCCCAGTGGGTTACACTATCTTGCATCCATGATGCTCCAATATTCATAGAAATTCTGAAACGAGCTCCAAATCTGATTGAACTACTGTGTCACAATTCCTTGGCAGGTCCCTCTCCTGACTGCACCTCCCAGTTCCCCAGCACTGTATGAAACCATCCCTCCATCCAATAAATTCAATTAATCCCCTGATCCTTCCACACAAGTGCAGGCAACAGTTGATTCACATAAAAATCACTGCACTAGGATTTGAAGTAATTTTATAATAATATTCATTTTTCCAGCTTTTAAGGCATGTGATGGTGTTTATTTGTTTTTTATTTTAGACACTACAAGACACCTCAAAGATGGAACAAACTCAGGGCAAGAAATAAAACACAAACTTCCTCTGGAAGAGACACAGGCTGTATCTTCATACTTTCAGTAACTTAGCTATGAATTAATTTAAGTTCATTTTAAAATAATTTACAGTTGTGGCAAGTGCTGAAAATTAGGCTTTAGGCACTCACAGGGAATTCTGGGTTCTTGTTATTTACATCCCAAAATGACATTTCCAGCAGTTTGGAAGCTGGAAGGGCTCTCAGAGACCTTCAGCAAGGCTGGACTGAAATCACTGATGCTGTGTCAGCTGTTAGTGGCAGCTCACTCCCAGTCACAGAAACCTCCCCACAAACAAATTTTGGGTGATTCCAACCAGATTTGGACAAGTTTAGAATGTGGCAGCCCTCAGGCATCAATCTACTTCTGGAAGCAGATCTAAAAATCTGGCTCATAATAGGGTGTAAATAAAGTGGGAATTTCAGGAATGTTTGGTATCTGACACCTCCCATCTCATTATAAATGACCACAAACTATTAACTCTTTAGTTGCAGGATGCTGCACAATACATCAGCATTCCATCTTTTCAAGGCTTTTTTTTGTCCTGAATTCCAACTGAGTTTTACATCAGAGCCAAGCTGGAATTACCTTAATTAAGCATAACAGTGAAAGATTGATTTTACTTAACTGAAATAACTTGACAATGTAACTGGTTACCTGTCAGTATTTAATGGGCTGGTAATTACTCATTTTATCTTAAGGCAAACACTACTAATAAAGTTTTAAAAACATTGCTCTTGCAGAGCTATTTTTTTCATTGTGGGCCTAATACACAAGTAATTATGTCATAAAACTGGAAAAACCTCTCAACTTGATACATTGGCTTATTCTGGGTTTGACAATATGATTAAAATTGTTCTGAATCTTTCTCCCCCAACAATTTACACTGAACTAAAAGTGCTGAATGTTGCTATTTATAATCTAAGGTTTCAGTGAACAAAAATAAGCTGTTTATAATATGGTAAAAATGTCTGGAATGGGACAGAGGTAAAAAGCTTTACTGATTTGACAATTATTGCAATGCAGCTGGAGACTTGCAGGCCTTGGACCTCCTGCAGAAGCAGGGATCAAAATCTTTAGGAATTGAGTCTCCAAATCTCCGAACACTTGAATCTTCTGGCTTTTTTATTTGAAGGATTTTATTCACAGTCTCCCATCCCATAAGGAAAAAACCCAAACACAACAACTTAGCTGATTTATTCACAAATTAAATTGACCTGGCTGGTTCAATTGCACATTCAGTGGCAAACTGAAAAACTGACACAAATCACTTCTCACTTTGTCCCATCAATCCAAATATTAAATACTTTGACTTTTAGATGAATATTTCAGTTTGGACGACTGTAAGAAAATTCTTAACTTGTAAATCCTACAGATCTGCTATGAAGGTCGTGGAGAGGGAATGAATACAAGACACTAAGCTCTCATTTTTGTGGTTACTTTTCAGTTTAAAATAAACAACCCATTGGTTATTTTGCTTATTCTCAGCTGACAAATTCCTTTTTTAAAGCCTAGTCTATGCATATTTTCACTGGCTTTGGATAAGAAGTCTTTTATTCCTCTCACTATTGATTCATAACTTCAGATTTGCTGGTTTTAGGCTACTCTTAGTATTTTTAGCCTTCCTGAAGTTTAATGAACTCAATTACAGTCTGATAAACTCAGTGACAGACCCACTAAAATCCAGCTACTTGGGTCTTTTCTTTTCAAATGTCTTTCCCATCCAAAGAGAGAAAATGAAATATATTTCATAGCAGAGATCACATCCAATTAAGAAACCCAAATTATCCCAGAGAAGGGTAGGAAAGCTCAGCACTGAGCCCATGCATCACTCACAAACTGCAATTAGATGAGATGGTGTGCAGGGAGGAATCCTTACATCACTGAGAGCAGGGTGGTGTCAATCTCCTCATTTTTCATTGGATTTAAGCCTGGATTTTCTCCCTCCACAGCAGCTAATATTGGATTATAAATGCCATTATTTTTAAATACCATTATTTCTACTGTGCCACATATTCAGTGTTTGCTGCAGTCAAGAGTCATCCAGGCAAGGTCGTGGCCAAGCAAGGAGTGTTTACATTTTTAAAACAGAAATGGGCACAACAAAGATTTCTGCAGGGAGAGCAAAGGTTCCCTTCAGCCCAACATTGTGAGGCTCTGCTGAGGGATAACACTCTGTTCAAGGCTGTTAGAGTGAAGGACACTGCAACTGTCTACAGAGACATTGTGATGGCATTAAAACTGGTAAAAAACCACAAAAAAAATCTCCTTTCCCTTGTGAAGTGAAAATGAGAAGAAAAACGAATTTTTGTGTTACTTTAAAGTACAAGGAGAAGACACCCATTTTCAGCTGAGCCATAGAAGATTCATGCAGGAAAAGCAAAGGCAATAAAGGAAACCACCACTCCTCTAAGTTCTCATTAAGGAGACCTTTTATCCCAGTTCAAAATAATGAACTATTATTTCTATTTTCCCTCCTGCAAATTACATAAATGCTAAAATCCCACTGGATTGCTGCTGCTGAGACTTTTCCCTTTCTTCTGCATTTACTTTTTCTGCAGACACAGGTGAAACATCCCCCTGGCAGTGAGGCAGCAGAACAGAGCCATGGTAAAGGCTGGGTAAGAGCAGGAAAGCTGTGTTTGGGGATTTAACTCCTAAATTTGGGCAGCAACACTGGCCCCTCTGTGGCTGGTAAAACTTAGAATAACCTTGCCAAAACCAACTGAACCAGATGCTTAAGTTATTATTATAATTGTAGTTAAATTTATATTGTTTGATGGCTTTTTTATGTTAAATTTTTATTATTTTAATGTTAGGCATTAGTAAAAGTTTCTAATGCTATATGGATTATTTTTGATGGAATGGTAGGTTAAACTTTATTTTTACAAATTAGAAAGATTTTTTGTGCTAATGGTAAAGGGATATAGTTGGGTGTTGTGTGCAAAGCTGAAGTAAAATTGTATTAAGATATATTTGTGCATAAGGTGTGATTTGGAGTGGTTATGTAGTTTTGTTTTTATTTTGTTTTGGTTTAGGAAAATTAAATATTACGTAAAAACTTATTTTTACTGAGTTAAGGATTTTTAATTCTTCCTGACAGAAGCATGAGTTCTACACCAGAATATATGAGAAACACTTGAGACACACATCCTTGCCTTCCCTAAGTCTCTATGAAAACAATCAGTCATTAGTAGGTCCTTTTTCTTCTCCTAATACTTGAGCAATATTAGGAAATATTCTGTGTGCACATGCAATAATTGCCTGCTGTGGCTCTGATACACTTATCCTATGTGTAGAAAGGCATCAATTCAACTTAATTCCAGGAAAACCACAACTTATTTCTCACTCCTTTCACTGTACTGATGGTGATGTTTTCAGACCTGGGATTTTGATATTTTGCACAAGATCAGTAACCAGTGCACTGTGCAAATCTGGGAATTAGAAACCATCATTATACTTCACATAATTAACACACTAAAACTTCTCACTATAAGAAAACACAGCAGCAGCAGTTAACACTTAAATCTTAAACACTTAAATCCTTAAATCTTTGCAAGAAAACTTACTGTCTATAATTTCATGTTTTTTGTAACCTCCAGGTAATTTAAAAAGGGCAAGCTTCATTCTAGAATGCAGTTCTCTATTGTAAAGAAAATAATTCAATGGCAATTTTATGTAGAGTTTGAGAAAATGAAAAACAATTTGTTTTTAAGGTCTCCAATCAGAAGTTTTAACTACTTTAAATGCACAGCTCTCTTTCAAATATTTAATTGGGATGAGTTTCTGCACTTTTTTAATAACACATTTTAATTGGAACTTATTTCTTCTTCAAAGATAAATATAATGATAGTTTCAGTTCCCACATAGTTGAACAAAACAAAGATAGGGCTTCTCTAAAGTTCTTCTAACATGAAAGCCACCCCCAGATTTCTCATATGAAAGTCTGGATAAAATTATGCCTTTATTTCAGCAGGTTTGAGATCTAGCTCTAAATATCAGATCCACACTGCTGGATCAGGAACAGTTAATTTGAAGCTGTACTGATGTCAATGAAAATTCTTCATTTTCCACAACTTAAAATGAGCCATTTTCAATGGACAGGAGCTCACTGGGCCAATCACAGCTTGAATTGCATAGCTCTATTCATGTACCATTCTGAAAGATTTCCTTGACCTACCACAATTAAAAAGTTTCCACTTGCCAAACATCATGTAGATGTTCTGCTTAGAAGGGTGATTTGAAGCACACTTGACTCTTGCTATATAAACTAAAATGAAAAAGTCCACATAGAAATAACCCCGTGTCTAAATTTTATTGCAATCAGCCAGAAGACAATCAGACAAAAACCTGTTTGTCTTTGCTACACTTCTAATCATAAAAACAACCTTCATTTGAGGCCTGTAATTAACCTTTTCCTATTATTGCAATTTGCTGAAAATCAGAAAAACTGAAACATGAAACGGAGCTTAAAAATATTCTTGCCTTTGTAATAAGAAATGCATCACGCAGCATCAGACATTTCATTAGAGCAATATTTTCCTTTTCTTTCTCTTTGGATCTTTGCCCTTCTGTAATTATGCAGCATCAATTCCTCCTCAAACAAAAAGCCAGATGTTTGCAGGCTCTGGGTTTAGACTGATCTGCTGCTAAAAGCATCAGGTCCAGCATTAGCTACTAATGGGTGTCCTCCTTCCATTAACCTGGGCACAGGTAGCACTCCCAAAAGGAGCTGCCAGCATCCAGATTTGAATTCTGTTTTCTGGGAAGACAAACTATGAGACTGGTCAGGGTCTGCACACATCCTCAAATATTAAATACACAATCAGAAAATTTGGGTGAGTTTTGTTTTGTCGCAAACCAATTCTGGAACAGCTAACAGGCTGCTTCCATTAATTAATTAAATTATTACTATGAAAGCTAATTTATAAACCTTGTTTTTAATCAAAGCAAAGGTAAGGAAGGGGACCCAGAACATGGAGATCAGACCCAGCCATTGTACACCAAAGCTGTTCTCCAGGGCTGTCCCAAACACAGAATTCACTTGTGTGTCCCCTGTGGGTGGGAGGGGGTCCCAGGGCTCTGCTGTTGATATCCTGCAGCAGAAACCTGAGCTGCAGCTGAATTTGGGTCCTGTTTCTCAGACCTGCTCATCTCATCTGCTCTTGGAGGGTCTGAGCTGTCCCACCCTCCATCCTTGCCAGGAGGGACCAGTGGGAGCAGCCCCTGCAGGCTCCTCCTCCAGGGAATCTGGCACCAGCTGGGCAAAGGGGCACCAGAACTTGGTCAGGAGATAAAATAAAGGCTTGGGCTCAAGCCCAGACACCACACAAGTGTTAACTGACTGATAAGGCCTGCAGGAACCCAGCCAACACATCTCAAGCAGAAGCCAGACTTCTCCACCAAACCAGAACAAAAGAACTTCATTTTCCTTCAGTACTTTTCCCACATTCATTAGAATGGAATGTCACTTAAAAAGAGGAAATAACATTTCCACTATTCATTTTCTAGACCTTTCTGAAGTTGTGATGTATGAAACACCACATTAATAACACAGACTTTGCTAATGGCAGCTTTTAATGCTATTCCAAGAGGCTGTTCCTGCTGTACTGGCATCTATAAATGCAAAGGAATGCCTCAGAAATAATAGAAATATAAGGAAATACTTAAAATTAAATTGTAGCGGATCAAGATTAGACAAGTGCTTCTATTCCCTTTGGATACATTTGTAACATTTAATCTAATCATCATTCAGCAGTAGATACAATTCCAGACTACATCAAAGCAGCTAAAATACTGCTTTGATGGTTTAATAGTAGCTGGCAGTGTAATGACAGGTGGCCAGAACCACAACCTAATTTGAAACAAGCTGCAAGGGTGGTTGAAGAGACAGCCCTGAGTTCTGTGAAGCATATTTCTTTGAATAAAGTGAGAAATTCAGTGGAGATCAGAGCACAGTAAATTCAGAGTGCCGTGCTTGCTGCACCTTCCTCATTGGCGCTGCCTCAGGAACCTGCTGCAGTGAGTGCATTATTCAACAGCAGTGATGCTGCTGCTTGCTTAGGACTCTTTTTAGCACTCTTAGTGCTCTTTTTGGGCTAATTTAAGAGGATGAATAAAAATTCTCATTGTAGGTGCTCTACAAAACATCAGAGTGGCTTTCATTGCCATGCCCTCATCCCCAGACTCCTCTTAGGAAACATCCCAAGCCCCCATTTTCCTGAGAATTCATGAAAATACATTTTCTGCAGTTACTTTTTAGTCTTCCAGAGTAAGTCTGCTTTGGAAATTCTTCTCTAGCAAAACCTGTTACCTTAACTGCAACATTGCCAAAAGAGGAGAAGATTAATTACACAAGCTAGAAGGTAAAACTACAAGGTACAACAAAAATCACTCCTCTACTTCAAAGTTTCACAGTAGATGAGGCTTTCAAAATATAATGGGTTTGTTATATGAGGAAATACCTGGGGTTTTTTTGCATGCACAAAGAGTATAAATAATTTCTACGTTTAATCACAACAAAGGACCATTAGGTAGTAAAGGCATCACTCAAACATTCATAAGGGCAGAATTTAACACTGTGCTATGCAAAGGAGGCTCTGAAGTCACCAGAGGTCTTTCATGATTCTTAGTGCAGCACTCAGAGCAGCTTGCTTTATTAGGAAAAGATATTCCCCCTTCACTAATAGTAGCAAAATATACTTACCTTTCAAAATATTATCTGTAAGTCTTTAAAAGACACCTGCTTTGAAATTCAGCAGGTTTCTTCAGGGAAATAGTGTAAAACAGAACAGATTAAAAGGCCCTTTCATGAAGCAATGAATTAGAGCTACTTGTTATCAAAATTCTCTGAGCATTCATGTAGCAGAGAAAAAAATTGCCAAGATTAATTGGTAGAGACAAAAACTGGGCTTAAAAACCCTGTAAGCTGAAGTGAATCAGGAAATCAATTTCATACATATGTTTTATGAAAACAACAGGAGCATATTTGTGGAAATAAGCTGTAAAGAATACATTATCTTGGAAGGTTAGGCCTCTTAGCTGGACATTTTTTCTGTGTGTAATCATCAACTGTAAAAGGCATTTTTAAATAAAAACAAAAGCCCAACAACACATTGGTATTTACTGCAAGACAATTTACAAAGTCATGACACAGAAATAAAGCTTAAACTTCAGTTAAATGACTTGTCCCTAAAATTGCTAAAAGTTAATGACTGAATCTCTGCCCTTTTGAAGTTCCCATATTCCTTCTATTTTGTGCAAATTGTGACAGAAGAGACAACTTGTGAGATCAAGGATCTTCACATTTTTACGGTATACCCTACTTCATAAAGCTTCTCCATCAGACATTTTTCTATTTTAACATTTAAAAGTTTCACCATGGAAGCCAAAACAACACAGTTTCTCCCTATAGTTTGATTTTGAAATTGTGTGGCTTGATATTTCAGTGAAAAAATATGGACTGATCAATATAATTATATACACTAGAGACAGTGCAGTGTGTTTTATATAAAAATATTGTTTTGAAACTTCTTTTGTCCTTCAAATAACTGCAAAACACAAAATAAGTAAAATATGCTAAAGGACTTTATTGCAATGTACTGTATAATACTAAAAAAGGGATTTATTTAAAACTCTTCAGAATCCCAGTGGATGACAAAGTGCACACAACAGAGGAAGTGTTATGCTGTGAATTACAAAACTCTCCAGCTCAGGAGTTTGTGACTAATTAAGAAAGCTTTAGAAGTGTAGAAGGCCAATAACACCACACAGGATGTTAAGGAATCAATATTTTTGTTAAGGGATCAAGCCTTTCTGTGCATATTTTCAGGTTGTTGGCAATTAATGATCTTGTTCTTGCAAGAAGCCTTCAGGATCACCCGGGAATGCTGATATTCAGCTGCTGGTTTGGAAAAAACTGACTGAACTTTCTAACCCATGACTGCACTGGACTTGGGCTGATCCTCACCTCAAATTCCTTCTCACTGGCTATTTTTATTTTGGTTCTGATCAATTGGAAGACAAGAATAAATTGATGTATCCAGACAGTGAAAAAAAGGAATTTTAACTTAAAATTGAAAAACTCAACTACTAGAATCTAGTTAAGTAGTTATCACACTTAGGAAAGTTTTAAAATTGGCAAGCAGTTATAATCTATAGTCTTAAAACAGATTATATATATAAAGCTACATCACATTTTAAAAGAAGCTTCAGGGGTTTTCCCTAATCAAGTATTTCTGTTTGCCAGCAATGAAAACTCTGAAGTTTTTGCCAGGAGAATTTGTTTGGTTTCTCCCAGATGACAGAAGCCTGGATGTTGAGTGACTCTGTGACACGGGACAAACACTGTGGGGGTGTGAAACTGGGTGCTGACATTTCTGCTGCCTTTCTTTACCCCAAACCAAAAGAAAACAAAGGCTTTGACAAATGGAAATTGGTGCCACCTTCCCATAGCTGGCAACAATGATTATCCCAGCACACCACTGGAATTCCTGCTCCAAAGGAAGCCAATAATTTTGTAATTCCAGCCACCACCATGAGTTCACCACATGCAACAGATATCTTTAAACACATGATGAACTTGCTTTCTGTTTTATGCTGCATCTTCAAAGATGCCACCACAGACCTGTGGGAACCTTGGGCTTCACTTCAACTCCTGAGAACAGGATAAATGCCCAAGCCACATCTTTGATCTTCTGAAGTGCTTTACTCAAGAACACTCAGAACTGAGGGTGAATCACCAGGGCTCTGACAAGAACTACAGAAGTTTAATTGTTACTTAAAATGACCAATTAAAATAAAGCAGTTTCCTGAAGCCTTTATTTCCTCCTTTGCAGATGGAATTAGAATTAATTCTGTCATGTGCCTTCATTTTCAGCCTGGGGACCATAACCCAGGTCCCAACCCCTTTTCTTCTGAGATAACTCCTAACACAGAAGTTGCTCTGAAGTGAAGCAGAGTGCTCAGATCTTTACACACCTGTCAGGAAATTCTGATATAAAATGCACAACCTCATTTTGCTAACAGGCACTTAATGCCAATCTTACACTTCACAGAAAAGCACCCCAAAACAAACTCCAAGAACCTTGAACATTAGTTGTATGTTCTTTGCTTAATTTTCAAGAACAATTAGCAGGTTACCTTTTGTTTTGATTTCTTTCTTGCAATCTAATTATTCCATATGTCCTTTCACATTTTGTCTGATTTGCAATTGTATTTCTCATTATCATTTGGTGAGGATGTGCTGCTATTTCCTCTGGTTTCATTCTCTCTTTTATGTTTCACTTGTACAAAATTAATTACATTGTACCTTCAAGCATAATTTTAACAGTGTCTCCGTTGCACTGTGTCTGCCTTTAATTAATGCTCTTCTAATGTAGGTTTTAGAGCCAAATGGTGCAATATTCTGAGCATCAAAGAAACAAAAGATCTAACAAAGCTGAAATGAAAGAACCAGACAAAGCAGCAGACAATGTATTCTCATTTGAAAAATGTCACTTCAATTTTATTTTAGATAGTAGAACCAAAGAAGATTGTTTCTACTTTTTCCACATTCATCACTAAACTTTGTGGTAAGGCTCCCTCTAATCTGGGACTAAATCTGTAACTTATGAAATGAGATTAATTTCTCAATTGTCTGCCTATCTGTTACCACTCTCTAATCCACATCTCTCTGGCAGGATTTATTCTTTTGTTTTAAAGACCCAGCAAGTCTTGGAGCTCCCACATCAACCACAAAATTCATGTGCTCTCCCCTCAAAAATTGAGGCAAAATTCACTCAGATATTCTCTTGGCTGTCAATTCCAGAGGGCAACAGGAAAGGAACATTCCATGGATTGCCCATTTTTTTAGAAATGCAATGTTTGCTCACCATTGATCTAATACTTATCCAACCAGGAACTTGAGCTACCACAGACACTGAGGTAAAAACTGCAGTTCTGCAGGGCTCTGGGTGTTTTATCATTCTGATCTTTGGGTTTCAGGGACTTCAAAGCAAAGCCTTGGGTGTTTCCTTCTTCTATTAGGCACAAAATAGATTTTACTGAGGTCAGGAGTTTTCTTATCACATTACATTTTCAAAGTTAATTTTCAATGTGTAGCAATTATGAGCAAAATGGAGCTTTTAAAACTTTCTGATCATAAAAGCCAATTTTTCAGCTGTGTACAGCTATTTACTTAAGTGAACTAAGTTAAATTTCAGGAACTGAAGCACATTTTCAGTTAGATATTTAGATAAAAATGACAATGGAATGAACTAAAAATTAATATCTTTCACAGTTGCAGAACCTATTGAACAGCAATGCTTGTGTGTGTATATATATATCACAGACTTTATTATGCACAAAGATGGTGCCTGGTTTTCAATAAGACCATTTTCTGGGCCATAATAAGCAGAATATTTGTGAAGGAGATCATTATAGGTAATTAAAGCATTAGGGATTTAGTTTTTTTAGATGGAGGCACTGAGATGTAAAACAAAAGTACATAACTCAATTTGGGGATTTATGCCTGGGAGTTAAAGGGGTCAAGTTAAAATTCTTTTCACTTGAAAAGGAAGGGGGGTTCTCTGAGGGTTATTGCAATGGGATAGATTTTTAATGGGGACAAAGCCTGTCCAGGGATTCACATGAATGGCTATCAAGGACTTTGATCAGCACTGCACCCACACATCAAAAGACATAACTAATTCCAAGCCAGTTTTGCTCATTGTTTGATAAGCAATAGTTAGTTCAGATAAAGTTTGCCTGCCTCAATCACCTGCCTACATTGATGTGAATTATGCAAAAGTCACTTGAAATCTGTTTCTGGATTTTTATTGGTTTAATTTTATGAAGAAAAGCAACCTTTGAGGCACTGAATGTAGAAAAGAATTAAATAAGCTTTGTAACAGAATAAGAGGTAAAAGAAACAAAAATAGGTGGGTCATATTTAGAGCTCAGCAAACTTGACAATGTCTTTAAGGTGAAGGAATAATAGAGTTAGTCAAAGTTCTCCCTTTCATGGTCTTATAATGTCAAGAGAACAGCATTTCAAAGCATGACATTACACGGGCTCATTCTTTTCAAGAACACAAAAAACTTTGATTTCAGAAACAAATGAAAGGAAAAAAGTGACTCTGAAACAAAGCACTCCCCTCATGTATATTTTTAGTGCCACGTGTTCAGACTGAAGAGCCACATGGCCTCACATTCCTTAATGCAGGAAAAAGACATTTGCAAGTCACCTTTGAAATTTCAGTTCTCAGACAGTAAACTTGAAGCTGGCCAGTAGGCAGAGGCCAGAGCCACATTTTGAAACATTAAATAACTTTTAAAAAATCTTTTGTATTCCAATTTTACTTTTATCCCTGAATATTTTTCTTTGAAGATTTAACAATGGACCTTCTATTTTTTTCCCCTGGAGCTTCATTCTAAATTCTAAAGGGGCAGTTTCCATGCAGTCAAAGATACAAAGCTCAAAACGTTCAGGGAAAATAAAGGTTGAATTTAAGTGGCTTGCACACATCATAGATGTGGTTGAATTACACTTTTGCCTTTAACCTCTGCCAATATTTGTTCTAACAAAGGCAAGAGTCATAAGTGTTTTATCACTGTGAATCCAGAATATATTGCTTTTGCCTCAATTTTCACATAAATGCATTTTGTGCCTCAATAGCTTCTGCTGTTTGTGGGACAAGCATCAATAAATGAAGAATGATGATTCCACCCCAGCTCCAGAGTGTTCACAGAACTTCCCATCAAAGAACTCCATAATCTTACAGTGTTTCATCAGAATGCTCCTCAATATTCATTATTTTACCATTTAAAGTTAAATTACATGTTGGAAACTCAACTGTTTGGTGAATGAGTTGAGTTTGGTCACTTGCTCCAAACAGAGACAGCAATCTGTGGTCTATGAGCTGTGTTAACAATAATTTTGGATAAACATGGTATCCGTGTTAGCCAAAACATTAATGATTTTGTGATGTAAGACAATAATTAATTGTACAAGCAATATAGAAGATGCTCATTTGACTGCACTCTCTCAGTTTTGCTTTTCTACTTTTTCACAGAAGCACTGTGGACAAGCTATATCCTCCTCCACTGAGCCTAATTTTATTCATATAGGTGTCTAATTCTAAAATAAGAAAATGAATATTTAAATTCAGCATTGAATAATTTTAAGGTACTGAAATGCCATAAATTTGAATCAAAATTGTCTATATAAAACATACCTGAAGAACAGCTACTTTAAAAAAAAAATATGTATTTAAGGGGTTTCTGAGAGAACTTAGTTGGCAGATGTCTGTATCTCAGAAATATAGAGGTAAAAAAAAAAATAGGTATAGGTCTTGACATCATAGCTTGGTGGGATTTTTTTACAGGTATTGTTACTATTTTACAGGTATTATAGTCTTATAGATCTGTCTTTTAGCTACTGTTCTGTGAGAAGAAAATATTTTCATTGATGCCCAGCTCAGAAATGTTACCAAGAATTTCCTTTAATCAGGCACAGGATGAAAATTCCTTCCTAGCCCTGCCAGAACTGGTGTGAGCTCTCACCCCTGCAGCATCCACGATCTCTGTTCTGCTCTGGGCTGGCTGGAGCAGCTCTGCTCCTTGCAATTCCAATGAATTTGGTGTTTCACAGAGCAGCACCACTGCTTTAGTTGCCATTGACTGAGAAGTGGCATGGGGTCACTGAAGGGAAAGTCAGAGGCTCTGGATGGCTCAGGTCATGTTTGAACATGGGCAGAAAAACACAAGTCAGGGCTTAAGTGCATCCCTGTCCCTATTGATCTGCTCCTACACGTGCACATTTCAGCTCTGTGGAATAAAACACCAGAGAAATACTGAAAGAGCTTCAAAAACACACCACAGCAAAACACCAAAGCTTCAAAATGAGTGAAGCGGCAGACTGGATAGAACTGAACAACTTCAGCACAACCAGAAAAAATGTTGAAGCTAAATCCAGTCTTTGTGGCTGCAGTTAACTGAACAACTGTGACTGTGCTTTGCACCCAGCTAAAATAGGGTCTTAAAACAACCCCTCAGCATGAATCACTTTCAGATAATTCAGAAAACTTACAGCACTTGGGAGTTAATTTCTAACTTTCTCACATTTAGCACATGTACATAAGTTCTGGTATGCTTTGATCTTCTCCTTTACAAGAGAGAAGCTGATATTACTGCACAATTTCTGAAAGAAAAGTTAAAGGAAATTTAAGGCACCACTAAAACACGGATTTTTTTATATTAAAAGAACTCAACTGGGATAAAACACCTCTTTGGCTCAAAATGGAACTGATCAATTGTTCAACAGTTGGAATTCGTGCAGTCTTATTTAATGATGTGCTCTAATGGCAGCCTTTTATGCTTCATTTCCCAATGGCAATACACAATGACACAGAGGAAAAGCCATGTAATGTACTGTAACAATATCATGGATTGTTGCTGAGATTTAAGGGAAATAAAGTAGTGCCAAACTGTTAACACTGCTGAGGAAGCAGACGGATGGATGGATGGGCTGTGCAAACTAACCCTGAGTGGGAAGGAGATCCATTCTTCTGTGGCTGCACAGAGACACACACCTCCATTGGAAAACCAATTAATCTCAGGCCCCATGGACTTGGCTTTCCAAGAAGTTTTTCAGACCTGGGTATTCCCATCATCAACATGTTCACTCCGGTACTGCGTTCATCTTCAGCTTGTTCACTATTGCAGACATCAATAAAACTCTGTTGCCACATTTGGGTGTTCATTTAAAACTGCCAATTGCCATGAACATTTCAAAGTGAGCATAAAATAAAAATCTAGTTTATTACAAAAATACAAGACTGTGATACTTGTGGAGCATTTCCTGATGAAAACTAAGTAACACTACATTCAACCTCTGTTACTCTGTTTTACTCAAGACATGTGAGCTCTTCAAATAAGAGATATATAGAAAGATTTGGGCACTTCAAGTTCAGCATTTGCTTCTCAAGCCTATGTATAAAACCAAAATCCATGCTGCTGACGTATGATCTCAGCAGGTTAAAGAACTTAACAGAAGAAAGACCTTTGGCATAATCCTTTGAGATGGTGAAATGCAGGCTCACTTAGCACACAGCCCCAGTAAAACCCTTGCTCACCCTGCAGAGGGCTCACACTCCAAGGTTTGCAGGTTCATCTGGGGAGAGCTGCCCAGCAATATGAAATTGTCTTGCCATGACCAATGACAATAGCACACGGATGATCCCAATTCCTTCTTCTTAAACCTGATGCTGTTATTAAAGTGCATTCCCCCTTTGAAATGGCAGTGGTACATCATCCACTCCTCCTTGCACAACATTTTGATCCCTTCACAGAAACCAAACATTTACTGCTGTGTGCTAAGACACAACACTTATTCTGACTGAAAAAAATGAGCTCTGCCTTTAAAACAGAGACCCCTCTGCAGAATGGTCTTGCAGTCCTTTTAGGGGCTGCTTTTCCTTTAGGCTCCCTCCTGTTTGCCACTGGCAGCTAAATAAAGTACATGAAAATTCATGTCCTGAATAAAGTAAAAACTCAACTTCTTATCTACCTCTTTGAAGTAATGAAAGGTGAGCACCTTTCTGAACCCTTGTGTAATACATGCATTTATTATGTGTACAGACTTAAAAGCACACCAATCTGTACAGGTAAATGAACACCCCACACAAGCAAAGAGCTTTCCCTATGAAACTGAAAAGTTAATCATCCCTTTGATAAATCAATCATATCTCATAAAGAAGTCTCACATTTTGTCTTTTTACATTTTTATTTAAGTCCTAATTGGCCATTAAGAGAAAGTTACAGTCTGCTTTGTCAAACTTGGATTTATGTAACGTGCTCCCATTTTAAGTCTCTCTAAAGGTACCTTCACTCAAAGTCACAGTACATTTAACTAACAGTTTCATTTCAGCCCAAGATCTAAAGGAACTAACATATTTATTAAAGCATTTTGATCCTTCAGAGACAGATTAATAAGAACTTTGTGACAGTTCAGCATGATAAAATGAGCCAATAAACAGCAATGTGTGCTGATCATAGATATACTGATCCACAAATAATATAATACATATTTGGTTTGTCATAAAGAAAAATCACTTGAAAAAGCCATTGCCATGATTAAATACTTTCTGCTATCTAAAAATTTCTATATTCTATACAAGTTTTCCTTACAAATTCCCTCAACAAATAAACCCAGCAAGTCTTTTTTCCTACATAAGGAAATCACAGCTTTGTATGATACCAATACAGAATAATGACTCAAAATGCAGCATGAAAAGGGTTTAAATATTGTATGGATTTTTGGGGTAAAAATAGAGCACTAGATGCCAGAAGTGTTTAATGTTCATTCACTATAAAACAGATGTTCAGGCTTGCCTGAGTAGCTGTCATTTACCTACCTATGAATTATTATTTGTATTATGCATTTGTTTTATGGTAACATCTCAGAAATTCAAATTTTTTAATGTGGTTGTCAGTAACAATAGGGACTCAAGGTTTAGATCTGGGATATTCTTTCCTGCCCAACAATTTCCTTTATTAGAGCTCATCCTTTGTCACTGCTCCACATCAAGGAAGGGAGAAGCTTGGGAAATACACACTCACATGCTTGAGACACATTCCTGCCACTAAACATTGAATGATGGTGTCAATTGTTTTCTCATTTTCACTGTTTGTACATCACTGCTGCCAAACGACTTTCCTGATGTCCATTGTGATTTATGATGTGAGAGAATACTAAAACTAATTTATACTAATAAATGCAAACAGCCCCATTAACATCAATACATATCCTAATTTACACCACAAAGAACCCATACCGGTATACTTAGAGCAATTTCAGAGTACTTCCTAATGAAGATAAAAGGTCATCGTGCAAACCAGCAGTGATGGAAAGTTTACAGCAGTCATCCCAAGGTTCCAAATGCTGTGCATAAAACTTAATGTAGTGTACTGCATTAACCACTAATGCTTAAAATAATGGCTCCTGAGATTCTGGTTATAATGATCCTGATCTAAATGTGAAAATAACTTCATACAATTTTTCTTCCAGTCTTTACTTGCTAATCTACTTTATGTCTCTTCATTCAACCTGTCAGACTGAAGGGGCTTAGACATGGGATGGAATGGACCCTGCAAGTTACTCCGTGCTTCTCACAACAAAGTTCATGCTTGCTTCATCTGGCATGGATGTGACAGCACCAGTTAATTCTGTTCCGTTGAAATACTCAGCACATAATGAAACAATGCACAGCCCACAGGACGATACAACAGCAGATTGAATTGTAAGAGAAGAAAGAAAACAACCCCTCAAAATATTTTCAGTTTTGTTTGGTAACTAATGTTTTTAACTTCAGCCCGAAACAAGTGTCAACTTCATAGTCTAGAACTTCAACTGTTGGGGTTTCTTGTTTGTGTTTTTTTGTTGTTGTTGTTTTTCCCATCTAAGTGTTCAGAAGAACACAAACAGCCTAGAAGGTGCTGGGCTGATGCTGGCACAAATCAAATTACCTTTCTTAAACAACTACAGGTGTATCACCAGGACCAGTCTTTCCTAAGGGGAGGTATTTGGACGCATTCCTTTGCTACACCAAAGGTGGTGTAGAAATAGGACATTTTAAAACTGTGTGATAGTGCCTTATACTTTATAGACAACTTTTTAGAGATGAAGCTTCTGAATTGTTGCCCTAACACACTGCAGTAGGAAAACACAACAGAAGCATTAATATTTTAATACTTTGTTGTACTAAATGCATTTCTTTACTTCAGAAATTCTCTTATCTGTAATTTCTCTTCAGTGCACAATATTTATTAATTCCAATATACCAGTTAACCAGAGCCTGGTTCTCCATATGTACATTCAGCAAAGACACAGACTAAAGGGTCTGACCCAAAGTCAACTGCAGCTAAAGCAAAAAGTCCTACTAGTCCCAGTGGCAATTGCTCAGCTGCACTGTCCTGGCAATTAAAAGCAGATGGGTGCTGGGAAGCCAGCCCTGATGACCAACATCTAGCCCAGGGTCACAAAATGAGTCTGGCTCAGACCTGAGAATGGAACTCAAATTTGCTGAATTTCTACCCAGGGGTTTAATCACAAAACCACTACTCTTAATTTAAAATCAAAAGGTTTTGAAAGAAGTATTAGTAAGGTGCAAATTTTTCACTTCAGGGGAATATATCATTATTCAGTTAACCATTTTTTTTTTCATATCTCAGACCAAATAAGTAACCAAAGTTCTCTGCTATGGTGTTAATTAAGGATTTGTATTCATACCTCCAAGCAATACACTAACCTCTAAATGATGTTCCAACTGAAGCCTGAACAGGAACAAAACTAAAGTATAATTAAGGCTTGCAGATCTGCCTATATTGTAGCTTTTTAGCTGCAACCTTTCCACCCTGTTCTGTAATTAGCGAACCAGCTCATAAGTTCTCCAGACACAGACATTTATGAAGAGTTCAAAGCTTCTTTGCAAACTCTGGAGGAGCAGCTCCAAGAAAGTGGAGTAATTCTGAACCAGTGAAGCGGCACCACCTCACACAGCACCTGCCTACCTGGCTCCCCTTTGCAGAAACTAAGAGTCCCCCCACCTTACTTATCAGACCTTTCAAGTCAATAAAACACAGGTTTTTAACCTTTCAGATTCCTCACGCAACCCACAGTTCTCATAGGTTTATTTTCACTCCTGTTCTACAGTCAGCAGAATAAACAGGGTTTGCATCTCTTTTGAACATAACCACAGACAGGAACAGCATCCCTCACACCTCAGCTCCTTCAGCAGCAAAATCCAACAAGGACCCACAAGTCAGAAAAACCTAGAACTTATAGCAAATAACTTGGTACTTGTAGCAAAGTACCATATTCTGTTCACAAGCAGATACTTCATATAAACATCACAAACCTGGTGTGGTCTATAACAGGCCAAGCACACCCAGGAAGCACTGCCAGAGTAGCAGAGGGTCAATATTAAATGGCCAGGAAAATCACTTCCTTGAGCACTTTTTCGTAACAGTGATATATAAAGACTAGAGCAGGTTTTCCCATAGTGGCATGACCCACTGGGTCACCTCTAGCCTGAAGAATAAGGGCATGTCCAACAACCCCAAACGCAAAATAAGAATTCAAGGGCATTATCAAGTTAATGCAAAGCTCCCATACCTTGCCAACAATGTCTCACAGGCAGCTCCAACTCCTTCTTCACAGCACAGCCAACAAACCCCAACTGCCCCCTCAGCCAGCTCTTTTATAGCCCTCACCTTAATTGGACACAGCTGTGGCCTATTAAGGGCAGGCCTGTTCCTAATCTTTGGTGATTGGTGCAGCTGCAGCTCCTCAAGGGCGAGATTGCCTTCTGCACTATTCTCTGACATCCCATCCCTCCACCCAAGGGTGCTGTTGGTGGGGCCACTGTAGGGAATGGCACTGCCAGGTGGCAGATGAGCTGCTTGAGAAGGGACTTGGAGCTTGTTGGCTGTGCTGTAAGAAGAAGGAGCCAGTGCTGCAAGGAGCTGCCCATGAGGCACCACTGAGCAGGTATGGGAGCTTTGCAATAAGATCACAACGCTCTTGAATTCTCATTTGTAGGGGAATAGATTACAAGTAAATAAAAGTGGTATAGAAAGTAATCATACCCCCCAAAGAGTTGCAGCTGGGTTAATTAAGCAAGATTAGAAGCAGGCCTGATGTTAACAAGCCACAGGTGTAGCCAATAAGAAGAGTGCTATAAAAGAGTGGATTGGTGGGAACTGGAGTCAGTTGGCTGCTGTGAGGATATGGAAGAGTTGGTGCCTGGAGGAGCTGCCTACAAGTGAAGTCAAGGAGGTAAGAAACTCTAGCAATATTGAAATCTGGCAGCATAATGATAATTGAGCTGTTGTGTTATAATGATAACACTTATTTTGCACTTGGGGTCATTGGGTATGTCCCTATTCTTCAGGCCAGGATATCAGTAAGTGCATCATGCCACTAGGGCAAAATCTGCTCTAGCTTGTCACCCTTTATACATCACTGTTATGGAAAAAGTGGTACAAGGAAGTGATTTTCCTGGCCTTTTATTATTGACCTTTTGCTATTCTGACAGTGCTCCTTGGGAATGCGTGGTCTGTTATACACCACACCAGGTTTGTGAAGTTTATGTGAAATACCTGTTTGTGACCAGCACATGGCACCTACCCATAATTGCTTCATAAATCCTAGCAATTAAAAAAAAATCTCCAAGAAGCAATTGTGAAAACACATTAAAAACATAGTCTCTGTTTTTTGTTTTGTTCAGAATTACACTTTTCTTTGCCTTTCACATAGAGCTTTTAGAGTACACTTGAGTTATACTTTCATACAGTTCTCCAGAACCTGAGAGCTAGCAATATAAGGATTTTTAAATTGAAGTTGGGATTCTCAAATAATCTTAAGAGCCTGAGAACTGGGACTGTAGGAGAAATAAACATCACAAATCTAAATATCATGAGTCTGATAATGCTGAACAGGGATAAACCAGAGATTTAGAGGTGAATGGAATAAAGGAGCAAAGCACAAGATGAAAATAAAGATGTAGCTTTCTAGTGAACTTAAATTTTCTGTTAAGCATTTTGATTAGAAAAAAAGTGGAAAATTGCTGATGAGAATGTAAAGGCAGGACTGAGGCAAGTGTTTTATTTGGGGAGGTTTGTGCTTATCTGCTGCAAGTGAAACACCTTGTTATCAGTGTGGGTGAGGAGTGGGGCATGGTTATAATCAAAAGATGTCTCTGCTTGTGCCAGACTGTTTTGCTGCTTTATTTGCTACTCTTGTTTGACCACTTCAACTGCTTTTGTCACTGTGTTGGATTTTGTCTTGTATTTCTGAGAAAGCATGTTCTTTAAACAGCCCTTCCTTTGGTCTCTAATTGCAAAGTACAACAGAAATCAGATTAAAGTGTGTTTTGTGTTAACAAAGGAATGAAATTCCACCCTGATCTAGTAGAAACACATATGCTGTTGCTTTCTTTGGGTCTGTTTTCTTGGGGTTCTGTAAACAAAGATAGATTTACTGAATGGGTGGGTTTATGCAAGCTGTTCTTTCAAACCTGCCAGTGTTCCCCTTGGGTTTGTGGAAAAGCAGGAGCACCCATTTCCCAAGCACAGCACAAACTGCAGGCTCCTGAATTCTCTGTGGCCTCTCAACCAGGATTTATCATCAAGCAGACCTAGTGAAATAAGCTCTGGATAAGTGATAACATCTCTCAGATATTAATGCAGGCACCATTGCATGAGGCTTGGGTTTTACAAACCCAGTTCTGGATAATTGTTCTTTATTGGGAAGCCACCAGTTGTCTTAGTCTAATAATAATTGTTTTATATGACTGAAAGTACTGCTCACATAGCACTTAGAACAATTCTTTGGACAGAAACTCCCCAATTCTGTCCATCCATGGATTAACAGTAATGGTGAAAAATGTGAGGAGTTTTGTGAAAAATGAAGCTTCTGCATTCTCGTGGCTTTTCTTTCTTTAAAATTGTCAAAACCTAGATGTTTCAGTCTATGCACTTTAAGATCAGCTATTGGAAAGTAACTTGAATCTTGGTAGGGTGTCCTGAGGCAAAGGCTCCTGTCAAAATTGAGGGCAGTAGATGAGAACTCCCTGAGCAGCCTGGAGACAGGCCTTCCAAAACTGTTTGCAGGTTTGTTATTGGTTTGCTGTAATTGCCCAGACAAATCATCTGCTTGTCACTTCACCTGACTATAAAATTGGAACAGCAAGGGTATCAAGATATTGCATGTGTGAATTTTACTTATTTCATACTTTGCAAGTGCTCGAAAAGCCCTTAGCATTTTTACTGAAAGTATTTTGGAAGCTGAATTACTTTATTTGTGCTAATTATGTAGCTTTATACTAGTGATGTGCTTTATGAGACAAGCACTGAGGCATAATATGATTTGACTTTTGCTTTACACAGATTTTGCTATTAATTTGATTATTTTCCATAACTGAACAATGTAGTTTGCTCTATGTTAAAATAAAACTAAATTTGCTTGGTAGAGGAATAAAAAGGAAATGGTACTTCAGACAGTGGCCCTGGGGTTACGCTAATTTCACAGCTTTAGTTGATATCATTTTTCTTGTAAAGTGTTTTGAAGAAGAAAATTTTTAATGTTTTGTCCAGAGAACTTAATTTTCCATTGTTTTTACACCTTTAGAGTGATGTCTAAGAACAGAGGACTACACCACATAAAATGTTTCACAGTTAGGAACCAGCAAACATAGTGATAATATGGTTGGCTTGTGTAGACTTGCATCTGATAAATACAAATAAACCCCCTTTCAAATTAACATGAGCCAAAAGTCAACTTAGTGATCTGATGAGGTACTGACAAATTCACATCCTAACCTAAATGACATTTGTCACACTGAAGTAGAAACAATTATTAATAATTTTCAGTTCATTAGGAGCACTACAATGAAATGTCAACAACTTCAAAAGTGTAGCAGAAGTGTACAAATTAATTTTGATTTTCTGAAGTGTAATTATTTTTGTAAGTACCACACTGTGTAATCACTTTTGGCGCTATTACTTGTGCAATCAATAACACTTAAATGTACTTAGCTGTTTTCAAACATGCTTTCTTAAGGTCACCCTTTAGTGGTGTGGGTGTTTCGATGGAGTGAGGAGTAAGATGTAAGAATGTAAGGAGTTGTTTACTAACTGGTCAAAGATGTAGTGAAATTAAAAAAAAAATAGAATTTTTTTTTTGATTGCCATAAAGGGGTGCTCGATGTTGTCTGTGCAGTTTTGATGTGAAAAAAGCCAATCCTGGCTCTGTGGCGAGTCCAATTTTGTGCTCTGGGTGGCAGCATCAGCTCTTGCTCCTGTGCCTTCCCCACCCGGGGCTCATCCTACTTGGCAAATGCAACCTGACTGCAGAGTTAATTATATTCCCCTGAGCCAGGCAGTCAGGCCAGATTCGGCCTCACATTAGCCAGATGAATGGTTGGTAATCATCTAGAGGAGTGCATCGTTCCCACAAGCCCAGCCAGTCCCCAAGTGCCGGCATTTGTAATAATTCACAGCCCTGTGATGCTCCAGTACAAAAAGAGCACAAGAACACGCACACACCTTGAAGGAAAGTTACTTTCACTGGAGTGATTTGAGCTGACATTCTGATAGGTTTCATGCAGGTTTGGACAGGAGAATTTTGCTTGTGTATTTGTTCATTAGTTTATCTGTTTTCTGGAGATCTCCAGGAACCCTTACAGCAGGGTAGAAGCAGGGATGGTTGGTTGGCAGTTCAGTGCCCAGGTTGGTTTCTGGAATTAACAGCAGTCCCTTAAAGGATCCAGTTTATAATTTAGCTCCTGGAGTCTCTTGCTGTAACTCAGCTTTCAACCCTAATTTAACTTCATTTGTAGAATTGTTTCAATGGCTTACCCATACTGGAAGATAAAAGTAAAGCTGATGTAACCAGAGCAAGGAATGGGGACTGTACTTAAACTACTAAAATTACAGATCCCCTCCCATTAAAAATTAAAACTCAATAAAAAGAGATAAAAATTTCCTGTCAGATTAGTAAATTATCTGTTAGTAAAAGAGGTAAAAACAGGAAAACAGACTTCATGCCATGAGGAAAAGACAGTCAGAAAATGTACAGAAAAAAGAAGTATCGCAGTCAGCAGTAACATCTCTTGATATCTATTGCTGTTTTTAATTGTCATTAAAAATAGTGGTTTAGCCATTTATAGCAACATAAGAGTTTAAGAAGAAAACAGATGAGGCATTCCAGGCACTAACTTATTTAGAGGCTGAATATCAATATAATTCTGAATAAAAAAAAAATACATACTATTTTTAACATTTCTAGCTTTTTTTCAGTATTTATCTGCATTTTTAATCTATATTGAAGAATAGCTCCAGTAAATTGGGGCAAGTTTTTTCTGCTATTTAGAAGTGCATATATTATATACAAGGAAATGCAATTAGAGAGGGGGAACTGTGTGTGAATGTAACTACCCAGTAATTACACCTGAAAATTTGTGTTAGAATAATTCGCTTCATCTAAACATGTGTATTGTGTGTCTCTATCTTGGATTTCAGTAATCTGAGATTTTGTTTGGTTTTTGGGACAGCTAAACCATTAAATTCTTTGCCAATACTCCAGAGCCCACAGCTCCTAGGCAGTTGCACAGAGCTGTGTTACTGGGCTGACTGCCAGGAAGCCAGGTAGGGCTTGTTCTGCTTGGAACTCAGCTACTCTGCAAAAATGTTTGAATTTTGGTGACACAGCAAATGCTGTAGCCAAGTATTTTGCTGGAATTTTCAAACTAAGTGCAAAGTCCTTACATGAGTTTGTTTGCACCTGAATTTGACATCATTGCTGCAGATACTAATGGATGAGTATGTTTTAAGCTCTCATTGTCAGTGTATTATTTTCTTGCTATTTAAGCTGTCAATATCTGTGTGTTTTTCTACTATTACTGAAGTAATCCTCATTGTATAGCAGTGACTTTAGTGTAAAAGAGGAAAAAAAAAGGGAAAAAGAAATCCCCACCAGGCTTTCTCAGCTTGCTCCATAGTCTTAATTCCTCACCCATCTCACTGGATCACAGCAGAACATCTCCACACCTGTTCTGGTTTCCTGGGAAGAAAAGCTCCAAAGTTCAACTATTCAGAAATTTTCATCCACCTAGAAAGTGTTTGGTTTACCTTGCTGAAGAAGTAAACACAGAACTAGCTTTATTTTTTACTAGTTAAAACCAAGATTGAACTCCAAATCTAAACATCTTGCTGGTTTAAAATTTCCTGATGTGAATATATTCCAAGTCCTGTAGCAGATAATTTGGTGTTACTTCCATGTGCCAGAAATACTGTTCCAAGGAATTACAGCTTAATTTTCATAGATAATTTGGTTTGGTTAGTTATTAAGACTATCTGGGATTGTGGGTGATTAGCTAGGTGAGATTTGGGAGTTACTCTATAATTTGGATTGGATTTTTAATTTTGTCTAGATTAAGATTTTTATTACTTGAGTTGAAGCACTTGAGATTAATGAAAAAGGCTGTGATAGATAACATGTTTATTCTTTCAGGAAAAAGCAAGATAATTATGCCTGTCTTACATGGATTTCATCCATTTGCTTACTTTACTTCACTAGCAGGTGACTGCTGACCAAGGAATGTTTCACACACTGAAATTTGGTTCAGGATATCAGATTTTAGTGAGCAAACCCAGGAACATTAACACAGTTCTACCTGCAGCCCACCAGCTCACACCCAAAAAGATGTCTGAGCTATAATCAGTAGATAAAACAGAAATATTGTTTGTGTGATCTGATAGGATGCATTCTAAATCCTACAAAATGGTTATGGAGTGTTTTTGCCACTGAGTGTTGAGTTTCAAAGGCAGCATCACTAAGTCAAAACTGGAAAAGAGGGAAAAAAAAATGAAGTAGACCTTGCCAGCTGCAATTATATCTTCTAGTCACTGAAATGTAATATAATTCAATGTCTGTATTAGCATTCAGCATTGTTAATTCATGGGCAAGTAATTTAGTTGAATTCTCAATGAGAAATTGAATTTGAGGTGACTCAGCAGGAAAATCAGTGTGTTCTGTAATTGAATGGAAAATAGTTGAGTTATCGCTGGCAGCGAGCTTGATGTAACAAGCCTTTGTATTACATGTGCCATGAATAGACTGAATGCTTTGACAAGGATTACATTTATTTCAGATAATGAAGCACAATAAAATGTGGAGTAATTAAGAACCAAAGGAAATGACATGACCCAAATCCAATGGGAAAGGCCCCAAGTTGGGGAGGAGTTAGGAAATATCCATATAAAGAATGTTTATGGAAGAGTGTTTCAGTTTTGATACAGTTAATTCTGCCTTGCTACAGGAGATGTTGGACAGTGTTTCTAGGTCCTTTTCAATTTCTTTTTCACATTTCTGTGATTGAAATATTCATATCAACATGAAGGCTTTAGAAAAGGATCTAATTCAAGACTTGTTCACATCAGTTCACCTTGGAAAAGTGTTTTTTTTTTTTACTCCAAATGTAACTTTTGTGATCTGACTTGTCAGGTGACTCACTAAACATAATGATTCAACTTGTGCTGTATTGTTTTCCTCTAATATCCATGTTTTTAGCCCACTATCCATTATCTACATAAGCGTTTGGAATACTAGTGTCTACTCTGTAAAATATGCAATTGTGGAAAACATTTTGAACTCCAAATATTACAGCAAGCAGATCACATGGGATAGCTCACCACAGCTCTGCAAAGGTGTGCTAAGGAACGGATGAGCAGCAGTAGCATTACAAGAACTCTTTTGAATGTACAGGTGTCTGTTTTTAGTTTGTCAAATCCTTAAAAAAGGATGCTAAAACCTGATTTAAACATAAAAGCAGATGCATTCTTTTGAACAGGGATTAGAAAGCAAATAATTAATCATACATACCTGAGGATTTATGTAAGCAGCTGCTTAAATAAGAATCATAAACCTACAAATGCAGTCTCTCCACCTATTTTGCAATCTCTTGAATTAAAAAAAAAAAGTGTGGAGTTTTTTGTTAGATAGCACTTGACATCAAAAGGAAAATGCTAACATATTCTCTTGGTACCATATAGAAATGAAAATATTCTTAACAAACATCCTGTGCTGTTTTTAACTAGGTGGTAAATAGTTTACAAATGCTGGAGCTTGTAAGCTGTAGTGCTGATTAGGTAAATTAGGACTGGGGTAACTGGAGGCTGTGTAGGCCTTCTACACAATGGAAGTTTGTTTTCCATCCAGTAAAAAAGATGGAAATTTGCATGAGGGTCACGAAGGAAAGATTGGCTGGTCTGAACAGGCTTCTAAGTATTACAGGAAGTGTATAAAACTGACTGGTTTTGACTTTAAGTCAGGTGAAACCAAGTTGATTTCACAGTTATGTTTTCGAATCCACACATCAAACCAAAATCAAAAGGTCTGGATCTGAGGGAAGTGAAAGAGAAAAACAATTTTTTGCATGAACAGCTACAGGATGAGATCACCAGGAGTCACACAGCTTTAGTGCTTGGTGCCAGTCTCTACCACACATTGTAAGGAAGGTCTGTGCTGTGCTCTGCTCAGTGACTTGCTGGAAGTTCATCACTTGCAGTGAATTCCAAGGAATAACCAAGTTTTTATTAATAGATTAAGTAATTCTGGCAACTCTTCTGAGATTTGAGGGGCCAATATTTTACATATCAGTTTATTGAATTTGGACTGAGGTCTCAGAGCTGTAACAATAAGTTTAAGCTTATGGCAATAAAGTTACCTGCAGTAATATATTTAGGCATCAGGGCCCAAACCCCTGCAAAGAAAAAAAGTGACTCACTTTTATTCAAATTCAGCTCTCACTGGTTTTTTGTCCCTGCTACTTCTCTTGACATACTTAATGAAACTTTTACTGTCCTTACACCCCTCTGCCAGTTCAGCACTCAAGATGTAGAATTAAACACTGTTGTAAAGATGGAGTAAAAAAGAGAAGCAGGAGAGAGATGGGGTGCCTTGCCAGCCTCTCTGAGAGTTCCTACGTGTGCATGGTCTCTGGTGCTCTCTCTCAATTCTGCTGGGGATTGGAAATTGCCCTTTTCCTTTTCTGAGCAACATTTTAATCTTGTTGCTGCCTTGTCACCGTGTTCGTGTATTGCAGCCTTGCTTTTATTGCACTGAGCTTGTTTTCATGGGTTCCTTTTTCAACATATCTACTGATGAAATTGAACACTTGGGGGTTTGAGTTTGACAGCTGGAAGATGAGAGAGGGTGTCTCTGATCCTGCTTCTACAGAATTCCCACAGTGCCCCCTACACTGAAAGGCTTTAAATGTATCTCTCCTTTGAACATCTGATGCTGCTAACAGTAATGCTTCTGTAGTGTCTACAACTCACTTTATCTTGTTCCAAGAGCTGACAGTGTCCCTAGAATACTTTTTTCAAAAGGAGAACTTATTGGATAAATTCTTCCACTGGTGTATTTTTTCCTTTTTTTCTGAGCTGCATCTAATGAATATATTCCTTGAACTGCATATTTCAACAGCTGTTACCTTATAAACTTTTAACCCTGTGCCTTGATGTGGTGGCCTCTTTCAGGCACGCAGGACTGTGGAGGACAGACACTCTGCACTAACTAAAGATAAAAACACTACAGTGGAGTGTGACAGGTCTCTTTTTAAGGTACAGCTGTGAGTCTCTGCATAAAAATATCAATGGGGTTCAAGTACCACAGGGTCCTGTCCTGTGGATCCACATGGATTTTTAGTTGACTTGTAATCTCCTTGGTTTCCCCCAAAGCCCTGAATTTTCATGCCTCCTCCTCAGATGCTGAGCAAGTCAAGGGTTCATCCTCCCATCAAAGCTGAAAGATTTAGTGGGAAGAGATTTGCATTGAAACATTTACAGCAATTGCTTGTGGCTCACTGCAGTCTATCGAGCCCCTCTTTAAACTTCACAGTTGTAAACCCATTTTTAAGCTTGTCGTTTGGAAACAACTCTACATGAGAAGGTGAAAGGAGCATTTTCCACAGTGGGCTGGAGTGTAACAGCCAGTGAGAGGAGCAGAATGGGAGAACTGCTGTGCAAGGCTTCAATAAGTGGCTGCTCTGCAGCAACCATTGAGTCTTGCATCTCAAAAGCTGTAGCTGAGCAGCAGCTCCCACTATTGCTCTGAACTTTGCCTTGCAGCATTTAAACTTTACACCACTGCAACACTTGTCTAGAGCCCTGATCAACACTTGTCTAGAGCCCTGATCTAGGGTGCTGTAGGGTACCTGCTGCTGATTCCCCAACTTCTGGGACCCAGGCTGGGGCTTCGCTGTTAGGGGAGACCCTCTTGGAGTGATTTTGCATCAGGAAAGAGAGACCCACTGGATCTTTTCAGTCTTCAGGTTCTTGTTTATTCTTATCTTATCTAGAGTTTTGCATGCAGTCCACACCAGGCTCAGTGCGCTGGAAAAGCCCTGCAAAAATGGCCAACAATTTCTTGTTTCAACGTCTTTTAAGACTAAACTATCCAATTAAGAGCTGACACCTAGGTTATTTTCCCTTTTTAACCCAATAACTGATCCCAAAGAGCCCTCAATGTGGACTTTTCTGCCCAATTACAAAATGCCACCCAAACCCATGAAGAAGAAACTCAGGATGACACCCTGTGCCCTCCATCTTGCTTCCACTCACAACATAGTAAAAATCCTAAAACCTAAATTCCCCACCTAAGTGGGGACACCACACCTACGCTGCTCTCTGTAATCTATTTCACACTCTGGTGGATTCCAGTCTATTCTGGAGTTTAGGAAAGTTTCTCCATGAACGAGGGTCGAAGTCAGTGCTCCCCTGGGGATCAGGGCATCCCAGAGCAGACAGGGAAATATCCCAGTGCCCTGGGTTTCTAGAGGGTGCTTTTCCTACCTGGAAAACACCTTTGGATTTGTAGTGTTTAGTTATGGAAAAACCAAAAAAATGGGGCATGTGTTGGTTCTGTCAGTGCTGCAGGGTATTCATCAACCAACTGCAACCTGAAAGGATGGAATCAAATACAGCACTGAAACAGAAATGATGGTATTTTTTTATAGAAGTGAACAGGTGGTGCTTTTAATCCCACCAAAATTAACCCGTGTTCAATAATTTATGCGCTCAAATTGACTCTAACAAATGCTGCTTAATTATGCATTCTTGGAAATGTGCTTTACGTTTGGTTTCAAATTGGAATTTACATCCAACTATGGTTATCTTCCCACAGCAGTTTCAGTATGTAATGAAGGAAGGAATTCAGGATATAAAGAATATTCAAAGTAACTTTGCTCTGAATCCAGCTGCAGTTGTCTACATAGCGTAATTGTCACATTTTCCGACAATGAAAATTAAAGAAAACCCCCTATCTTTTAAAAAAAGCTGTTCAAAGAATGTTCTCACAAAAAGAAAATAAAAATAGAGCAGCTCATTAGATCTGTAGCTTGACTCAGGAAAACATAAATACAGGAGTCAGTCTGTGTTTGAAGCAGAAAAAAGGAGGACAAATACACAGGTTGTCAGTAATCTTTAATGTCTTTCCTTTGTCTCACTCTGAAGTGAAAACAACTGAGGCTGTTCAAAGATAGGTTTATCTAATTCATGCCAACGGACTCTCTCTTTCTTCCCCCGATTAGTACTTGGAATAATCTCTTTATTGATGTGGTGCACACTTTTTTGTGTGCCTATCTTGCTATTTTCTTCTGAAGAAAAAGTGCTGCAAGATGATCAAATATAACTTCACTGTGCAGTTTGGAGGAAACTCTGAAAATTTTCTTCTGCTTTTAGTGTTGATAGAAAGAGCTATTTAATGTATTTTTCTTATAATAAGAACTGGAATAATATTGCAGGTGTCAATTAGTATTAGTTCTAATGTTGCCTTGGAAAAAATCAATCATGCTTTTCGTATGTTAGGCATCAATAAGATTGTTCACATGAATAAAACCAATTTTTAATTTTTACAAGACTGAGCAGCAGCACAGAGTGCTGGAAGAGGAAGTAGTGCTTGTACAGTTTTTAGTGTTCAGCTGATCAATTTTCAGGGAAACTGAAATTTTCCTTTTCAGCCTGTCTTGTAATCTGCTCGCTGCTGCCACATGGGATGCCACCAACTCTGTATTTGCATTGCTAAAAGTAGATGTATTTATTTTTACTTGTAGAATTGAGGAAGGGATGCAGTAGAGAAAAATCCAAGCCTCTGCTGAAAATCCTGGTCCCTGCTCAGTTGGGAGTGTCCAGCTGGAGTGTGCAGGGTTGGAGCAGGTTTGGGGTCACCCTTGTGAAATTTCTATCTCAAATTGCAGATAAAAGTAGAAACTTCAGCCTGAGGGCAAGGAGAGCTCCCCTGAGGGAGAAACCTGAAACCTGAGCTGAGTGAAAAGTCTTGGACAGTGTGGAAACCTGAGGGATATTTGGGAAACTGAGGCAAACACTGAACTGAAACATACAAGTCCCAATTTTCACTTTATCCTCAGCATAAGGACAACTTTTATTCCAGTTCAAATATTGAAACACAGCACAACATTGCTGCTGGAAAGAAGCAGTCACCGGAGGCCTTTTGCAAAAGGTCATGTGTTGTTAGCATGGGGAACAGCATCCAACCAGAAGCCTTTTGCTTGTCGTATCTTGTTACATTTTTCTTAGCAAGTTTCTCTTCAGAAAGGTGAGCAAAAGCTCCCTTGTGTCAAGGGATGTTTGTAGGCAATGAAAAAATAAGATCCTGGGTGACATCTAGGGGATGTGGTGGGTAGGTAGCCAAGTCTGATGTGGAAAATTAGGGAAAACAGTCCACAAATGTGTAATAACCTGTGCTTACTTCTATTTCCACTCTTGTGTTTCTATGTGCTTGCATACAAGAATAATGATATGTATGAGGAAAACTCAAGGTACAGCCTGACTGATCACAGCTCTCTCCTGTTATTCCTGTGACCAGCAAACAGTAAATCCAACCCAAACCCCCTTGTCCCTGTAGTACCCTCCAGTTTACAGTGCAGAAGTTCAGTTTTTAGAGCTCTCATGAATTGTTCAGTACATGCTGTTAATTATCAGCCAGTGTGAATCACCAAAGTCATAACCTGACTCCTAAATGAGTTTCCCATAAATCTGTTCTATTCATTAGAGGTCAAGTTGATAACTGCTAAGAAGGAATATCAATGCTGCAAATCAGTTTATAAGGGTATAATTGTAACTAAAAAAATCCCCAGCCTTCCTCTCCCTGTGGTCTGGATTATTTGAGTGTGGAACTCAAAGCCCTCAAATAACTTATTTCTTAAGAAGATGCTGTGAAAGAGGAGAAAAAACCTTGTAAAATAAGTATGGACATTTCTGAATATCTTGTCCATCTATGGAATGGAGATGGAATGGTCTAAGAATTTGTTTTGAAAATCTTAAAGTGTTATGACCAAAACTTTTTCCAAATACATGAAATAGGATAATTATCCATAGGAAATATTATCCAGTAGGAGATATTACCCATAATAGGAGACAGTTATGGACAAGCTCCATTCTTAGGGGGTGGCAATAGGAGGAATTTATATCAACATCCAGATACTTAATAAAGCTTATATCTTCACATTTAAAAAATCCCCAACTTTTCTAATTTTAATGGTTGGTTGATTAGGAAAAAAAGCAATTGAAACTTACTTAGAGCATTTAAAATGAGATCATTTTTACTGTGTACACTGTAAGGTCACATCAATTTGAGAAAAGCTGCTGAAAAAAATCAAATTATGAGCTAGAAATGTAATATAAACTTACTCTGAAACTAAATCATGTACCTCATATATGCAATGTTTTTGGGAAGTTACATTTGTGAGCTTTTAATAAGGAATGGAATGCAGCAGAACTTTTGGGAATAACTTTAATTTATTATCACTTAAAATATGTGTTTAACAAAAACATGCAAGTTGTCTTTGGAAAAGCATTGAGTCAGGCGGATTTAACTGTCTGGGCATCACAGGTAACATACAAACAATCAAAAATGTCTTTTTGTTAAAAGGCAGGTCCGTTCTGGGTAACCAATTGCCATGTGATGTATGGCCCCATACATACTGAATTTAAATAACTTGACAAAAATGAAGTTGTTCAGAAGAAACTTTTCCTGTTTATGAACTACAAAGCTTTAATTCCTAATAGCTTTGCATAGGTACACTTTTGTACTAATGTGAGGGTATTTTGAAGAATTTGGGGACAACTCCTGGCTCAATTCCATATATCTGAGCACAGCTATATGGTATTGCTGTTGCTGCTGTTATGAAATGGAGACCAAAATGGGAATTTGTAGAATTTTCTTAACATGTGAATGGTGAAACTTCCAAAGAGATATTGGCAGAGAAGTTTATTTTTTAAGCATGATTGCAGGATGGGAGGTGAGGCAATGAAACAAAACCAAGGAACCTTATGATGTAGAAAAACCTGACAACTCAGGTCTACGAATTATTAATAAGATTATAGTTGGTTTAATGGATCCAATTAAATATAATTGACCTAATTTTATCAGCAAAAGCTGTTCTGTTAATTAGCATAAAATCAGGACGGCACCTACATCAAAAGCTCAATATTAATACTTTTTTAAAACACAGCATCTTGTAGAGGGTACAAGTCTTCATCTGTACAAGATTGTCTCTATTTGGATTGTTTTAAGATTTCTTATAACTGGCCTGATTTGGTTTGAGCCACAGGAAGAAACTGTTGAAGTCTCATTCTACTGACAGGTGTGACAGTAACTGTATAAATTGTTTATTGTATCATGTTCATGTGTCCTACTCTAAAACTCATCAAATTAACTGGAAAGTCATCAGTTGACTTCAAACAGGCTTTTAAATAATGCCCACAGATAAATGTGCACACTTTGTACTGTAGGTCTTCTCAATTTTAAATTTTCATCTCTTAGTGCTGTCATGGACTGAACGTGCAGTTCTGAGATTTCAGAGCTTCTTCACCAGACACTTCTCTTGAAGATTTTAAATTAGTTTAATCCTGCAACACGAAAGGATCAGAGGCTCTCCCTCAAATTTGAACTGTGCCTTTTGGGAGAAGAGGAATAACTTGTAATTTTTGATTCCATTCCTGAGTTTGGTGGGAGATGAATGAGGCATTTTGAGATTTTGCCTCTTCCTCATTAAAAAAGGAAAAAAAGAGGGTGTGAGAGGTGTATAAATCTAATTTGTTCACTTTAATCAGTTAACTGTGAGTGCTGTTAAGGATTCAATGAAATAATACATTTCCTCAATCAACATAAAATCTGTTATTATTTAAGGTTAACTTCTGTTCACCAATATCTGGCTTGTATTTTTTTCTCAGCTTCAATTACAAGTTCTTACTCCTGTTGTTTTCTTTAGTTCTTCTTTGTCTCTACAGAAAATTATTGTGAGTTTAACCAAGTCCTAGCTCAAGGAAAGTTATTGACGTGGCCAGATCTTGCCCTGAGGTTTATGGTTCTTTGTGCCTGAGTTTCTGCAAGGCACTTACCCTGCCTCCCACCCTCAGAATGTCTAAAACACATCCCTAATAACTGCACACAGATAAAACTTGCCTCTGTCTGGAATCCTTTCTTCCCTAGGTTGGTTTTATGACAACATTTCACTCTTCTGCCACAATTCACTTCAAATTTGTCCTCAGTTTTTGTTGAAGATTACACTGACCCAGCTCCAATCTTAGAAAACCCTTTCCAGCTAAATTCTTACACCCTGAGGAAAATGTCTCTGTATTTTGCTTTAGGCTATTTTAGCCATCAATGGCAGGTCTTTTACAAAAGATGCTCCAAGGCCATCTTTAACCTCTTTGTCCTTTCACACTCTGGGTGCTGCACAGCAGGTAAAGGATTTTTTAAATACATACCAGTATGTGTGGAAAAATAATTCCTGACAAGTAACTGTCTTTGTGTTCCATTTCTGCTCACAAAAGTGGCTTGCAGTATTTCCCGTACATTTTAGAGTCAGTAGTTATTGGTTAAAAGTACATTTTTGAAACTGAGTTGGGAATATTTGACTAGATTGGTTACCTATGTTGCATGTTTTATTTTTATTCCAATTAGAAGTAGGATAATAGCATGAAGTTTTCTTTAAAAAGCAACTCCATACTTAGAGTTAGAATATTTTTTAGCACATCCAAAAATATTCCTTCCCTATCTGTGCACTAAAGTTTTTCTAACAAATGAATAGTGGAGCCAGGAACACGAATGAAGTGAATGTTTAAAGTTTTGCAAGCATTTTACATTATCTCTTCTGATCTACCTCTCCAGCAGCTTCCACAACACAAAGCAAACAGCTTTTCTCAGAGGAAGAGAAAATGAAGGAATTTGCTGTAGATCTGTTATATGAGTTAGGGTAGAAATACATGTTTACTACAAGAGGCTCCCAGCTCTTGTCTTGCAATAATTGGTGATGCTCCTAAGGGTTTACCTCCAGGAGTCATTTAATGCCTATAAATCACAGCTTCCTTTCCAGGTAAATATCTGGCTGTCAAGGCTGCAGAAAAAAGCACGAACCCAAGCACACCCTGAAGTTAAAAACCCAACTAAACAAACCCTTAAACAGGTGAAGTAGGAAGATAAAAGATCAAAAGAAAGTGAATTTCCATAGTTTTACAAACATGGTATTTTTTCAGCTTCTACTTGTTTTCTGAGCACTGGGTTTATTAATGCTGTTTTTATTTCTATGCTGATGACCATAGCAGTTTTTAACTCTTAGGAAATGAGTCCTCTGAATTCCTATGGGATGCTATGGATCCCACTGCTAGCAAGGGATCTTGGTTTGGAGGTGTTAGAGATTGGGCATTGAAAAGGATTAAATGGCTTGGAGCTCTTGGTGCTCACATAAACTGAACTTGACTAACTGCAGTTGTTTTGTTGCACATCTTCCTTGTTTAAAGTTTATTTTAAGATGTATTTTCATCAGCAGTAAACATCTCTTGTTGTCCTTCAGAGAAATTGTTTTCTCCTTTGTCAGCATCTTGTTCCTTGTGCTTGAAAAATATCCTTAAACCTCAATCCTTTTAATTCTGTGTTTCTGCCCTGCAGTGTTTAAGATGTCTGTGACTTAGCTGTTCCTCAAGGACTGTGGTGTTTTTGTACCTTCAAGTTTTCTGTTCTTCCCTTGACATTTTCATCATCCCCTCCCCAAAGTGCTTGCTCTGGACTAAGGCACAGCCTGGGAACGCTCTTAAGGGTGTTGTGCAGAAATACATTCCTGCACTGACACAACACAAACCAGCAGGATAAACATGGAAAAAGCTCTGTTTTCACATGGCACTGAGCAGGGGAAAGGTTAAAGCAAAGGCTAAAATAAACAGTTCTGCCCAATACCCTCTTGTCACCTAAACAGAAAGATTGGAGACTGAGGTGTCCTGTGAGGAGCTGAATCATTCCAGGGGGGCTTGGATGTTATCATCTAAAGGTCATGGGCTGGACAGGAGGAATATTCTCTATCAGAACATCTGGTGTACTTGTGGGAGCAGAGACCCTTGTTCAGGTCACCTCAGAGGATTTCTGTGTTTTTAAGGCTGGTTTTGTCAATAATCAGTGTCTAACTTGGGAGATCAGTGAGAAAAGGGTGGCATTGCTCTTAAAGACTGTTCCTTGATAACAGGGTTCCACACTGCTGTGCTGTCTTTGACTGTCTGCTCCTCCCTGGCTTTTCCAAAATCAGGATTATTCCAAGCTGCTGTGTTGTTTTTGACTGTCTGCTTCCTGGTTTCCCAAACCCAGCCCATGTAACTCTGCCCAGGCTGTGAATTTGGCTCTCAGGCTCTACACTACTGCTGATTTATTTCCTGATCAGCCAAATCCCTGAGATGAACCTGGACATGGCAGAGCCAACATGAAACTTCTCCAGGTGGTAACCTGCAACCCCTGCAAGTGTTCTCATCTGAGAACCATCCCAAAAATATTGTTTTGGGGACTCCAGAGCAGAATGAGCACTGAGAATGTGGCCAAACCCTGTGTGATGTGCATGAGGCCTGTCCCAGCTCTGGCCAGTGTGGGCATGACCAGAGTTCAGCTGAACAGATTCCCCTAGAGAAACCAAAGCATTGAAATGTTTGCTGAGAGCATAAAGCACATTGCTTAGCTGCAAACCAATAACCAAAAAAAAAAATCAGGTCATAGAGACTTCTTAGAAGTACCATGTGCTTAATAAATATCCACAATATGTATTTTATTATGTATTTAAATTGACTGATCAATCTAGATTTACATTAAGTTGTTTTATCTTATTGTGAAAATAAGAGAGGTCTTTAGAGCTGCTCTGCATGCAAATTAATGCTATTTTAAGAGTTCTGGATAGCTGGATCAGCACAGTATATGGGGGGGGAAATTGGATTTTACATCTGTACATACAGAAATGAGGGTTTGACGCCCTGTGATTCACTTCATTAAAGTCAGTTATCTTCAGACTTCTGTTCAGAGCAATAAAATGTGGGGAAACATTAAGTAAGGGTGCAAGGAGTGCATTAATGTCAGAGCAGTTGTGAAATTAATGTGACCCTAATAATAACCCTTTAGGCAGTGCTGTTCATACAGCAGTGACCAGGGCATTGCCAAGAGCCAAATTTGAATTGCACATTGTGTTACAAACCCAGTGTTCAGCAGTTCAGGTGGAGTTAACATTCCTTTTTTTCCAGAAGTAAATAAAAGCAGAAACCCAAATCAGAGCATTCCTACTCACCCCCATGGAGCACAAATAAATTGTACAAAAAATTGGTTTTTTCACCCACATGTAAAACAAATACTTGTTTGTATTCTGGCGAGGGGAAAAAAAAAGAGCTTCTAGTAGCATCAGCAGTATCTGTAAATGCAGTGGTAATTGTTTAACAATTAGGAAATTCCCAAAATGTAGATAACAAATGTAATTTTAGTAATGGGAATTGAATTGCAGGTTTTGTGTGTTTGTGTGCACTTTTTTTTAAAACCAGTAATGTCAATAGGTGGATAAATTTGTTAGTTAAAATAGACTCTGAAATTTATGTTCATCACCTGCACAATTGAGCAATGCTGACTTATTGCAGAATTATGGCTAAATAAAATACCATATATTTTCTGATTATGGCTAAATAAAATACCATATATTTTCTGATTATGGCTAAATAAAATACCAAATATTTTCTGATAGACACCTTTTTAGGCAGTGAGGCAATAGGGAAGTGTGTCTCAGTGTATTAGAAAGTATACAGAAAATTCTGGACTTGATTCTTCCCATATAAACATTCAGCCATAAATGAATTTTTTCTTGTAGTTCTTGTCATTTTAAGCATGTTCAGGCTTTGTCAGCTGCAGTAGGTGTGGGAAGAGCTGGTTTACACTGGGAACATTTGAAGTGTCTCAAGAGCAGCTCTCAGGCTGATGAGATTGTAGCTGGAACAGCGGTGGCTGCACAGCCAAGCCTCTTTAACAACAACTCCATGAAAAGCTCTTTTCTGTTGCTTATAAAGGAAAATAAGAAGTTGAGTGTGATTCTGTGATGCTGGCTTAGAGACAGTCACCTGCTACTGTGACCTGGCTTTTGTTAAATGGCCAAAATACCTAAGTCTTTATTTGTATAAGAATTTCATTACTGAGGTTTGAATTATTTTGGGTGAGAAATATTACGATACTACGTCATGGGATTTAAAAATTATGGTTAAAAGAATCTGTTGAATTTGTGGGAGGGCAGCAAAGCTGATGAAGGCATTAACAGCCTCATCCCTGCTCAGTATTTCTTCTGTCAGACTTTGGAAATAATTTCATTCAAGGACAGAGCTCAGGAGCAGGGATGAGAAGATGCAGCTTTGCTCATTTCTCCTTACTTTGTGGAGAGAAACACCCAAGTTTGTTTCTTTTACTCTTAGCAAGGAGAGTCAGGAGTTGTTTTAGCCCACACTCTACATTTAATTTGTGGTTTCATTAGACAGATCAGTGAGCAGCCTTTTCTACCTCCTTGTTAATTCTCTTCAGTAGCTTCTCAAGAGCCACTTGTTTCTTTTACCTTTGTGTTACTAAACTATAGAAGGCCGATGAGATTTTGAGGGAACAGTGCTTGCAATATTGCAAAAGCCCTCTATTTACTTTTCAAGCTACTGGTCTGAAATGTGACTTGTAAAAGAAATATGTGGGAATGCTTTCAGTTTCTGAAAGTTGAAATGTTCGAAATATAAGCTGTCTCTGGACATATCCATTTAATAGCCATGCTAAGGGAGAGATGCCAATCCCTCAATGTCAGTCTCTGAGGATGACAATTGTGGAGGCTTTTAGGACATGGGAATGTTCTTCCCTGCTTCTGCAGAGGATTGTTGCATCAGAGAGGTTCTTAATTAAGGTTTTTCACTGAAACAGTGGTGAATGACTTTCAGCAGAGAAAAGAAAAAGACATTTCTCAGGTACAGAGATGCTGTAAAAAAGAAATAAAAGGCACCAAAGTGATTTCCCTGCTGATAGAGTTCTGTTAGTGTTTTGTATTATTTAGAACATGCAAGAGCTAAATTGCTGTGACAGGTAACAGGAGTGTTGAAGGCCAGAAGATGGTTGAAATATTTGACAGGCTTTTTATTATTACCTTTAAGGTTAGAGTGTCTGAAAAGCAAGCAGACATTATGTCATCCTGCAGCAGGAATATGTTCTTCATTTGACTGTGGTAACAGTGATATCACTTTTATAATAACCTATATACACGTGTGTGTGTTTATCTTAAAGGTTTGATAATTGGGGATGTAACTACAAAGTTGTCAATGGCTTTTGAAATGTCTTACCTTTTAAAGAGACTGGAAAAATAGAAAGTAGGTATTTCTACAGCTGAAATAGTAAGGAAAAGCTGCAGCGAGACTTAGTGCAGCAATTCAAAACAGAAACCTAAAACCCTACCTTTATTTTTGTCTGTAACCCTGTTGCATGCACAAACCACACAGCCTAAGAAGTATTATCCAATTCCTGCCTTCACATATAAACAGCTTTTCAGGGCGAATAGGAGCCAAGCTTTAGACATGCAGTCATCTATCCAATAAAAATAGGATAAGAAACCTCAAGTCTTTCACTAGATAATTTCATTGTATGTTTTAAATACTCTCTAGGAGAAAGGTTCAATGTACAAAAGCTTTGAGCAGCTGAAGGCTTATCTGAAACATTTCTAACGAGTTGGTAAGAGCACAGAAGGGCAGCATGGAAATCTCCTGCAATATGCCAAGGAGAATCTCTCACAATGGGGTTTGACTGAACCCTGTTAAATCATGGATTTTATATTTCTGTGTTCGGTGTTCTCTGTGCATCAGGTTTGCTCCTTCCATCCTGATTCTAAAACATTCAGCTGGGAAAATCACTTCAGCCAGTTTTAGCTCAGAAAGTCTTTTGCTTTCACAGTTTCCCAGTTTGTGCTTAGGGCAGGGGGAAGTGTGGAATTAAGCATTGTTTTAGCAAAATAAACCAAATTTCCAGCTTTTAGAAGCGAGTTTTCCTTCTCAGATTTTGCTCTGACTAAAAAGAATTCCAGTCTGGTGTGAAGCTGTTTCCCTGTTGCCAAAATTGTCACTATTGGTCTCCTCAAGCTCAGCTGCATGGCAGGGCAATGGGATGAAGTTTGTCACATCAGAGCTGTGGCTTTTAACATCTTGAAAATGAATTTCAGCTTTGTCCTGAAGGCAGCCCAGCTCCCCAGGGTGCTCTGAGGGAGCCTTGGGTTGTTCTGTTGGACTCTCCCATCCCATTTTGCTGGGAATTCCCTGCCACCCCAGCAGCCACGGGCCAGGAGCAGTTTTCCATCATTTCCATCAGCCCTAAAGAGCAGCAGATGAAAACCAGGAAAATCCCATTGACTGTCCCAAGGCATCCAATTCTCACCCCACCTCTGCCTGTGTTAACATGTTGAATAATGACATTTTCTGTGTTCAAGAGCTTCATTATCAGGATTAACCTTCATTTTATTCTTCATTTTAATATATAACTTCAATATTAAGTCTTCTTCAGGGATCTCTTATAATTTCCTGAACCCTTAATTTAGTAAATCCTGCTTATTCATGCCCTTTTATTCTATTCATTTCTTTTAAGGGTATCTATTCCTACCTAGAATTGTCAAGGAAACCACCACCTTTGGCTTAAACAACATCCCCAGAGCTTGAAAGAGCAGTGTTATTAGATGGAGGAATGAAATGATATTTTAATTTGCTTCCTAAATTACATTAAATTATGTATGATCTTTTTTGCTTAGTGCATCCTCTATATTTGAAAGTTTAAATAGGAAAAAACCTTTGTTTTTTCATTACAAATTCCCTGATAATTAAGTATATACAGTGTTTGTTTCAAGGACTGTTAAAAGTTTGAAGTAGAGTCTTTGAATTGCCAGATCTTGTAACAGAGCATGAGAATGCATCCCATCTTGTATCAATTATTATTTTAGTTTTTATTTTATCATAAAATGCCACTTCAGTGCTGCTCCACTACTTTGTAGGCAGGACAATGATAGCACTTGACAAGAAAATAATAACTATTTATCTGGGAGTTCCTCCTCCATTTTCTCTATAAAGAAATTTTTCCCCTTCTTGACCCCAGGCTGGAAAACACCATCTGTCCTTTGAACAAAAAAATAAAAATATCAAGTTAATGCCTTTTGAAATCCTGAGAATAGATTGCATTTATAGTATTTAATATATTTGATATCTAAAACAGTAGGTGTGTAGAAATAGGATGTATAAATCATTACAATATTATCAAGTTTTTCCCAGGCATATCTCATCTTGCTTATTATCAGAGTTATTTAAAATGTGACACATGGGGAGCCTCCAGCCCTTCCCTTCCCTGAACTCTGCCTTGGATTTTGAGGAGCAGGGCTGTCCCAAAGAGATTAAAGGGGAATGAGCAGGGCAAGGGGCCCAAGGGACACAAAAAAGGGACTCTGGGGACAGCACAGGACATTAAAGGATGAAGATAATGGCAGGGACTTGGTGGGGAGTTGTCCGCAGCATGAGTGTTTGTAATACATTAGAAAAGGGGAAACTCCATTCTCTAGGCTGAAGTGTGAATCAGAACCTTTTAAACTGACCACAGAGGGGTGTCAAAATGCAAAGCAGCTCCTTGTCTGTTTAGGAATTTATCTTCTAATCCAGGCCCTGGCTGCCTCCTGGGCTTTGTTGCTTCATCTTCGTCTACAAACAATTCCCATGCTCTTCCTGGAGCCTGTCCTGGCGAATCTTCAGGAACATTAAATGAGTGAATTTTACACTACACAAAGTATAGAAATAGACATTTTAAAATTCTCTTGAATCCATTTATTTGTTTTTGTTTTTTGCCTTTTTAAAAATTCATTGGGTTTTTTATTATTCTCCTTGCTTAGTGAAAGAGATTAAGAATGAAGATTTTTCACTCATTTTTCCTATCTTTTGGTTTCATTAAATCAAAATGCATCTGGTCTTTAGCAAGCATCAATTCTCCAAATGTTTTGTGGAGAGGAAAAAATGCATTTGTCTTCGTAGCAACATTAAACAAGGCAAGAAAAGTGACAAACATCCCATCAGGCTGTATAATTATTGCCTATCACTCCTGCAATGTCTTCAGCTATGTATTTATCTTCTGTACTTCTTTCTCCAAGCCTCCACTGGAGTGAATAAGATCATCTACACCTACACCTGAAGAGGGAACAGAATGAAATTACAGACATTCCCTTTCAAATTTAATGAGGAGTAACATGTGTGTTCCAGAGATGGAGCCTGGATCTCGTTACCTATAAACACAAGAAATATCTGAAGCTGAAGACAAGGCTATTTTTCACATCCTGATCCCAGCTCCAGCCCACTTGGATGAATCACAGAGCTACTTAATAGGATGGAGAAATAACAGGAGTGACAAGCAATTGTAGCAGTTTATTTCATTTTGCTTTGCTGATAATGCAGTAGCTGAGGGCTCCATGAAACTACTGTAGCTGTCCAGGAATGAAAAATAAAGTGTAAGCACAGGGGGAGTGCAGGAAGACTTAGGCACTTATGTTGTACTCATTGCACTGCTGGCTTTTCTTCCATTTCTGGTGAGACATCTTGATCCTAAAATAATATTTCCTGTTCTGTTGGCTTTGTAGTCCTTGACTGTTGGACAGGTGGAGGGGGGAAAAAGGTGAAATTTAAACTACCAAAAAAAAAGGAATGCTCCAATATCCAGACATGTTTATACTTGCCCTGGCAGGATTACCGATGCTGCTGCACAATTGTTGTGAGCTGCCTTAATTCAAAACCAACACTTTCCTTGATCACAGACAAAATTTAGAGATATCTAAAATTGTAACATTTTAATAACACAGTATGTCCTGAAATCCTGATAGGACATTAATTCCAAATTGATCCTTCTGGTCTTCAGTCATCTCTAGCTGCGTGTCTTTACGGTATGATGAGGTTTGCACAAATGATTTGTGGTTTAAACATACAGAGAAGGGAGAAGAGGATCATTTTTCTCCCCTCTGAAGCCTCTAAGGACAGGTATGGGTGTGGATGGGACCTTAGGCAGGTTACTGTGCAAAGCCTACAATTTTGCTTTCTGCCAATCTGATGGCCCATGAGATTTTCCTTGGTTCATTTGCTAAAAAATTCTCCAAGAACCAAGTTTGTAGCTGCTCCTGTTTCACTTGATCCAGGTCCTGACACCAAGGAAGATGCTCTGGTTCTTCCCATCAGCTGCTCTGTACTCCAGAACCTGCAAGGGTGAGACCTGGGGATCAATAAGAGACAGATCAAAATACATGAGACAAGAATATAATGTCAATGCCCATTAAGATGAAGGAGCTAGGTGGTTTTTTTTCCCCTAATTTTATCTCTATTATGTTTTTATTCTTATTTTTTAATGAGACGCAAGGTTCTGTCCTGCAGAACCCTGCATTGTCAGTTATTTGCCCAGAAGTTCTCCTGCTTTTTATGTGTATGTGGGGGTGAGTTTAGTGTTTTCTATCTGCCCTTCAGCCTTCTCAGCACTCAGGTTAACCTATTAAGTAGTTTCCAAGTATAACTAATATTTGATGTATCAATACTTCCCCTTGGTCTTCCTTATATCAGATATTCTCGAAAGCAATATCCCATCCTTTCAGATCACAATTCTCCCTTTGTACCTCCATTTCCTTTATCGCTGCTATCTTAAGGATCTTTTGTATCTCCTACTTGAGAGGGTTTTTTTCCTATATTTATCAGATTTTCTTGTACTCCTAAGAAGGTTTTGGTGGTTTTAAATTTTCGTTTATTATTTGGTGGGTTTAATTCTGGGGTTTGTGCTGCCTTAATGTTAAAGATAACAATTAATTCAAATAGCAGGAGGTTTTTTGGGCCAGTTTAAATCTGTGGTATTGGTAAATGGTGCTATTTCTGTGTTAACCTATGGCTTACAGCAATCTCAGAAAATGGAATCTTTGTTTTGCTGTAGTGTTGCCTTCTAGAATTTGCTGTGCTCTTTTTCACAAATTTAAAGTTTTTAAAAGTCAAGGATATGTTTCTAAAATTCTTAGGAATGAGTAGTTTACTGTGATTTTCATGGTGGGTGTTGATGTGGGTGTTGAGATTTTTTAAAATAAAATAAAGGGAGCTTTAGCAGAAACTTTTGTATAACAAATGCAGCATCCATTGTTCAAGGGCACAATGTGGGCCTGGATATTTTTCTTTATTGGGATATTTTTTTCTACAGAAGGCAGACAGAAAACTCTGAGCTGGTGGGTGGAGGTCAGAACAACATCTGCTCTAGCCATGGAGCACAATCTCTGCTGTTGCTCGGAGGATCAATTGAGGCTGTAATAAGGAGAGCTCCAATACAGACAAGATGCACAGAACATATTGATCAGAGCCGAAGCAAACCCAGCACGGAGCCTGTGCTGGGCCTGCCTGTGCCTCGGGCAATTTGCTGCCCATGGAACAGCATTAGCAGCAGCTTTCCTGCCATGGCCAGCGACAAAAACAGCCCAGGCTGCAAAGCCTCTCTTAACAAACGATGTTATTTGTCTCAGCTTAGCCAGGATCCTGATTGTTGTAATTATGGAGATGCAAGGGAAGGCATGGAAGTTATTAAAATATGATTGTATGCGAGGTTTCCTGGTGCAGAGGAATTGGCAAATAGAAAATTCAAGTTTCTAAGGTTTTGCTGTAAAAGTAACTTTGGGAAAGAGAGCTTGTAAACTGACAAAATTAGGAAGCCAGTATTAAAAAGCAAACACTTCAAGACTGGCCAGTTCTGATAGAACTGTCTGGATCTTGAAAGAGAATTCCTAGTGTGACTTTTAGGAATATTAAAACATCAGAAACTTTAAATGAATACTTAATGTTTATCAAGGACATTGCTTTTGACATTGATCCTCTAAAGTATCTTCAAACGCTATGTTGTGCTGCTGGTGTATTTTAAACACAATTTTCATGGGGTTTTTTTGCTTGTGTTTCTGTTCTGTTGGATTTTGTGGCTTTGGGTTTGTTTTTTATGTCCTGCTTTGCACTCTAGAGAAAGACTTGTCCATCTTGAGGGACAGAGGTTATGGAACAGCCCCAGAGTTGTGTGTGCTCTGCAAGGCAGCAGAGATAAACCCTTGCTTGTCACTGTCAGTGGAGCCAGACAAGTCAGTCTGAGAGGATTTTTATTCAGTGAGAGGAAAATACCAGCTTTTGCACATCATGCACTGCTTGCTTTTCATCTCCCTGCTGCCAGAAAGGCAAAGCATGTTAGCTCAGACTGCAGAGATGAATTCATGGGAGATCAATTTTGGAGCAGTTGTTCTGGACAAGTAGTGTCTAATTCAAAGCCACTTCATTAGCAGCAGTTTTGCTTTCATTTTTAAGCTCTGTCATTACAGGTGGAACTGGGAGAAGATGAAGGCAGCACTGATCCCTGTTTGTTTTTTCCTCTAGAGAGAGAAATGGAAGTAGCTGATGGAGGCTGTGCACAGCACACCCAACTCCAGAATGATTCTTTTTTTACCTTCTATTTTTCATTTGATAGGTTCTTGTTACTTAAAATTAAAAAATCATCTTGGCCAATGCATATAACTGTCACTAAAGCCAAAATGTATAACTGAAAAAAGCATTCTCCTTAATGACTACAGTAAATGTTATGTGTTTTGCTGTTAAGGTGCATTTGAAACTGTCTAATATTTTTCTTCTGGATACACACTCATGTGAATCTGGTTCTCAAAATTGCTTGCTCTCTATCATACCAAAAAGAAATATTAACTATTTTTTTTGCAAAAAGAAATGTTAACTGTATTTATGTACCAAATCTGGAATATTGAAGCATAATTTAATTAGTCCATTTTAGAGGCTGTCAATTACAGAATGAATTTTATTCTAATTCTCTGTAGCAGTGCTTAATTTGGCTGAAGGGTTTTGAATGAAATTTGAAAGTAATAGCAGATAATGTATTGGAATTCAAAGAAAACCACCAGTGTCTATTGTACATTATAGGCTTTCATTTTGGATGCTGCTGAGCTTCTTTTGGGACTGACCCTTCCTAATTCCAGGAAAAAAGATCTGCCTATCAAAAAAGGTCGGGAGGCAAAGTGGGAGAGGATCTCTAGTGGCTGTCTCTGGCACAGTGCAGGTGAAATCAGAACTCAGGCTGTGGTGTCTCACAAACCAAACACCCACAGATCATCACCTCTGTGTGCACAGGAGCCTTAATACAGCAGCTGCAAACTGAGTATCTGAGGGCACCAGGACATAACCAGATGTGATGTGCACTTCACAGCTATACATAAGCAGAAAAACAAGAATTTGAGCTATAGCATATAATCAAGTTGTCAGGCTGTTCCCTCCTACTTCACAATTTTTGGATATGATGCAAATGAGCTTTTAAAATCGATTTGGATTTGTCAACACTGTTAATGAAAATGTTAATGCCTTGTTAGCTGTCGACTAATGATAGTGGAGGTTCTCATTCCTCACTTAATGGTGGCAGGGAATGTAAGAAATCCTGATTTATGGGCTGCAAATGGAATCCCAGAGTGAGCTTTGCTGCTCCCAGCCCTCCCCTCCTGCCTGGGCCGTGCTGCTCGAGGTGGGATATTGATGAATGGCTTTATGACTCATTTGGGGAGATCTATGGAGGCACTTACTTCATAAGGTGCCATTTTATCCCAGTTGTGTTCGACCCACTGCAGCTGACTCATTGATTGCAGTCAGTCAGGGGAAGCAAAAAGCCCAGACTTAGGGAATGCTGGGGAAAGTGCTGATATTTGTATCTTTTTTCTCATTTTTTTTCCCAAAGACTCGACTTCTGACAATGTTCCAATGATTGCTTTATGGATGCCTAATTATTCTGTCATTACATGAGGTTTTGTAATTCTGTTCAGAGTGGCAAAGTCAGAGTTTAATATCAGCAGATGCTGTTTTTCCTTTTTGCTGGGTTTTTTCCCTCCTTCTTTGGCAGTGCTTTTTGGATTTTTGATTGAAGAAATTGAACTTTGAATCTATACACATTCATGCATCATTTAGTTTGTAGACCTCTGCTCAATTACAATGCAGAGCAGAGATGGAGAGAGATCTGTGTGAGAACTTTCCTGAAGAAATAATGCAGCTTTAAACGCTGGTTTGTGGATGTGGTTTAACATTATTGACAAGATGAGCAATCAATGTTAAGTGCTCTGTTTGCTTTCAGAACTCAACTTCATTAAAAAATCCAAATTTAATTCTGAAAATTTTTTAAGCTTAATGTAGCAAAAACTTACTTTGACAGTGTGAAAACAAACACTGACCAGTGATAAGTCTTTATTACTCTGTGTGTGTTGTTAGAACCCTCTTCAGCTCCGCACAGCTCCTAAACATAATTTGGCCTTTGGTTTGAAAGATTCAAGTGTTTATTTTAATTCAAGTCCTTATTTGCTTGTTTTGTTTGTGGTTTGGGTTGTGTTCTTGGGTTTTGCAAGAGAAACTTTCTCTCATTCAATAAATTAAGATTTGTTAGATGTGTTTTATTCACTAATTCCTTATTTAATGTGCTTTGCATTGCTTTTTTTGCATTGCTTATGTAAATGATCTAAATATGAAGTTTTTTTCTCAGTATTTAAAATAAAATATTTGGCATGAGGAGTATCAGAATTTTCTTCAGTGTCAACAGACTGGCACCCACTGCAGTGCTGTTTGAGGGGAGAAATAAGTAATTGTATTCAGGGTGTATATCCAGAAATTTCCACTGGAATATTTATTCAAAACAAAAATTGTTCATATTTGTTTCAGAAATAATACATTTTAAAATACATTAAAGAGGTGAATTTTGTCCTTTTCCACTCGTCCTTCTAAACTCATGATCTACTAGAGTGCTGAAAAAACAAGCAAAGAACATTTCTGTTCATAGTGAATTGATAGTGAAAACATTTGATAAAAGAACTGATTTGTCCTTTTCCCTGCTGGGTTTAGATCTCAGTTAACAAAAAGCTGTGCAGAACTAGCTGGTCATATATCAAAGAGTTTAGATCTAATAGGTCTTTGAACAGATAGTGTAAACATCTGGGAATAGAGGTTGAAAGCAGAGATGTTCTTTTATAACAAGAGGTGCCTTTTTAATCCTGGTCAGTGCTGTAAAAATGCTGTCAATAAGCAGAAACTTGCTGTGGCTGGTGACTTTACTGAGCAGCAGATCTGATGCTCATTTTACTTTGCATTATTATGTTAAATGCTCTTGAAGTATCCTCCAAAATGGGTACTGGCAAAGTCCTGAATTTTTTGTTTAAACTTTGCTCCTGTAGCCAGTTTTGCTAATGTAAAATGTTCTTCCATCCAGGGTTGTTGGTTGGTTGTTTTTCCTGTTCCCAATTGGGAAGGAGTTTGGAAGCAGCAAAACTTCCACTGTGTAGCAGGAGAATCAAGTTCTAACTGTTTGTAACATTGTGTTAAATTATAAACTTACTATTCCTAAGTATTGGGTTTTCTTATGAATATTATTTTTATTCTATTGTGGGTGTATTTCCCAGGTACTTTATTTGTTACTGTGACTAAGAGAAGTGTTTCTACGTGAAAAATCCAATCTGTGGCTTGTAGCACTCAAGGTTGCTTTCATTCTAGATAATTGATTAACCTTTGGTTACCTTGACTCTTCTGGAGAGAATCAGGGCCGCTCTCCCTGTGCCTCACTCACTCTGTAATACTCAAGTTAGGCTGAACTCTTCAGATTGAAGAGACAATGTTTTTGGTTGGTTGTTTTTTAATGAGGAAATGTTCTGGTTCCTCAATACTTAGAGAAGAGTTTTATTGACCTTGAGTTCTAAAGAGGACAATTTAATTCACAAGGAAAGCATCAGATTAGTGCAATACCAAACTGCACTTCTCAGAGGGAGCAGCACATGTATTTACTGCTTTCTAGCAATGCCTCAAATGCCCTGTCTGTATTCGGTTTACTATGAAATAATTTTTCTCAGTACTGTGACCTGATCTTTTATTATTCTCTTAAGGAGTTCAATTTAGTCTGTCACTATAATACAATATTTTAACCAAGAACACATATACTTAATTGGGGAAGCTTTGCCATTTCACCCAATTCCCTCAGTAAAGTGTTCCTGCTCATCTGATGGAAGTTTTTCAAAAACAGTGCTGCAGGTGACCTAAGGCTGCTGGTTTGGTTGGGAGTGTTTGTCTTCTGCACAAATTGGCCTGATTGATATTTGGAGTTTGTTGAAGGTGTTCAGATCATCAGGTGTGTGCTGGGCACCTCTGGGAGGGTTCCTGGCCTGAGCTTTCCTTCATCCTTCTCACGTGTTTGAGAGCTGCCCTGCTGTAGGGACAGCGGATTTCTGTCTCTGCTGTCCCTTGGGTTTGTGACACTGGATTTGTCTCTGCTGTCTCTTAGTTTTGGGACAGTGGATTTCTGTCTCTGCTGTTTTGGCTCCTCACACCTTCACTTCTGTTTGTCTCTTACCCTGTTGTGAGCCTGGGAGGGATGAAAAGAGACAGAGGAAATTTGCTTTAGATTGTACAACACCCCTTGTTTGAGAGCCACAGTCTGAGCATGAAAATAATCTCAAGAGAGGGCAGCTGAGCCACTTGAAAAAGAACCTAATTTTGATGCAATCCAAGTGATAATTGGGCTACTCAGGAGCAGCACAGCACCAGGTGTTCGACAGTGTTCCTGCTGAATCAGGGAATGCATGAGGGGCTGAGGAAGTCAAAGACTTAACAAATGAGTTCTGCTGCTTTAGGAGAAATGTCTTGGTGGAAGAACCCCAAGAAATTATGGCAGGCAGATGTAAACATAAATGTTTTCTGTTATGCTTCAGAGAACTTCCCTTTTAAAGGCCTGTATTTCTAACACATTCTTATTTGTCGTTATATGGAGGAGCTGAAATCAAGGATTCCAACACAATAGGTTCTTGTAGAACAAATTTTCATCTAATAAAGGCAGGCTGGAGATTGCTTGAATAAATGCATTTCTCTTAAATTCTAATAAAATGTGTGGTATATAAGCAGCAAGGAATCTGGGGCCTGATCCAGCAGAGTGTACAAAATCAACTTTTGTAAGGCCACCATGGGGTGTTTCCCCTGTTTAGAGAAGAATCTGTAATTGCGTTTTCCATCTGCTTTGCCTCTCCTATCACTGTTACATTGTGTATTAAAAAAAATACAGGTGTAGACAGCTAATACTTTGAAAATAGGCTTTTATGAAATCAAAGACAGTCAGCTGGTATCTCTTAAAAACAGCATACTTGGAGCTGCCTGTGTTGGGTATCATCAGATTTAAAATGTATGGCAAGTAAATAGGAATGTAAAACTGATGAACCTGAAAATAAAAAGGGTTCACATGCTTTATTTTGTTAGTCAGCAAGACAGTAAAATACCAAAGGATGTTGAGATGTCTCCTGATATAAGGCTAAAAATGCATCACTCATAACAGTATCACAACAAGGCAGAGAGGTTTGTCCTGTGCTCTGTGTTCATATTTTACTGCTGACTTGACAGCACATAATTATTTCAGTTTGGCTGGGGAGAAATATCAAAATCCCTTCCTTTCTTCAGATGTTTGGGCACTTAAAACAATCTATTCTCAGTATGAACCAGGTGCTAAAATATACCCTGTGTCTGAGGTGCTGTGGTTCACATCTGACACATTGGATGTGTAGCTTTGAATGCAAAGGTCTGATGAGGTGACCCAGTACAAATCACAACCAATGTTTTGGGAAGAAAGCCTTTCAGTTATTGTTTTCCTGGGCTTTGGAGTTTTATTTCCAAATCCTGCCTTCCACTGTGGCTGGTTTAGGGTTGGTTGTGTGAAGGTGTCACTTGGGTTACTCTAAGCTTTAATTGGCACTTGGGGAGGTCATGCATTACAAACAAATAAATCACATAAACACTTAAATGTATTGTTCAGTTTTCCCCCCCTGAAATTCTACCTTCAATTCTACCTTCACCAGCAGATTATTTTCTCTAAGCACTGTAGAGAGCCATCTTTTTGTTCTGCTGCTTAAGGTGAAATTTAAGCCTGCAAGATTGAACTCCCAACCACTTAAACCAGCGAAATCATTGTGCCAACAAATGAACTGTGGTGCTGAATTCACACAATTCTGCCACTCTGTCCTTCTCCCCCGAGCTCAAGGACAGCACAGGGAGGCCAGGCAGCCTCAGATACCAAGGAAGCACCTTTGGGGTGCCCATGGAAATTTGGGGTGCTGTGAGTGTGGGAGTGTTCTGCAGGCAGGGTGATGGATAGATGGCTCAATATGATCCACCTGCTGTCATAGCTGGACAAAATTACTTGAAGCAGAAGTTGTTGTTTTTTCCTGCCATGATGTATAGTTCACAGGCAAAAAAAAAAAAAAAAGAAAAAAGATCTATTTGAATGTTTATAAGTGGGTGTTATGAATGCTCCTGGCCTTAAACACTGGCAAGTTATTGCTGTGTGCAAACATCCTTTACTGGAGGCAATGTTTGCTTCAAAATAAAGCCTCCCACTCTGTCTTGTGAGCAGTCCAAGACTGTCTTCTGCAGTGAGAGTGGTGATCTGAGGAATCTATGTATAGCCACAAGCTTGGTGCTGTTTGGAATTGTTGGTATTAAAAAGGCTGCAGATACAAACCCTGTGTTATTTTCTGACTGGAGTGTCTGAGTGATGCTTTCCTGATTTAATGAAATATTTAATTGGGAGAATCCCTATCCTTGAGTTCAGTGACTAGGAAGTTTTTGACAGGCTTTGCAATTCTACTTAAAAGGGACATGCCTTTAAAAAAAAAAAACTAAAGTTTTTTTTCTTCCTTCTCTCACATTTCCAGTCACCTGCTTTGCATTTACATCCCTTATTTAGGAAATGTTTCTAGACTTTGCTTAAATGCTTTTTACTGATGTGCTCTTCTCTGAGAGAAAACTTTTCATCTTTGAAAAAACTGGAACAAAGGCAGCAAGTGGGACTGATGTTTGTTTTCCTCAAATATTATTTAATGGGAATTTAAATCACTGGGTGGATAAGTGCAGAAATTATGGCAATTTGCCCAGTTGCAAGAATAGCTTTAGATTTGCCCCAAGTTTGTTCTGGCATAATTCCTAATTCATTTGCCAGCTGGTCAGCTACACCTTTGATTGCTGTTTCTGCAGGTGCCAACTCCATCCCTGCTGCTGGTATCTCTATTTATTTACCTATTAAAGTGCTCAGTTACTTTAAGCCTTTTTCTCTGAGGATGTGGTGCTCATTTTGCAAAGGTAGTTACTTGTGATTAGAGAGAGCAGCAGAGCCTGGTACAGAGTCCATAGCAAGGTGAATGCTTTACTCAAAATATAGATCTGTTGTGATTCTTCTGGTCTTCCTGGTTAGACTAATGTTAATCTCTCAGGAAGGCTTATAAGGTTATTTTTCATGTTTGATTTTCCTTCTGCTGCTGCCTTTAAAAGGAGAGGAAAAAAATACCCCCAAATTATTTTATCTGCTTTATTCCAACTTTAACAATTTTATACAGTGGAACTCCAGAGTATCTCAAGCTGCTCATATTTGAAATGAAAACCCCTGCAATTTGTAAACTGTCAAACTTAATACAACATCTTAGTGTTAATAGGATTTTATTGACTTCTACCATCAGCAGAGGAAGAGGTTGATAAAGTGCCACAAAGGAAATGAAGATACAATACTCATTTTACTTGCATCTCCAGAGCTGTGTAAATTTGATTGCTGAATTTATGGTAATCCAGCTCATTGGCCATTGCTCTTCTGGGGAAGTGGGGACACAGGAGGATTTCTGGAAATGAGAGTGACTTTACAGAGCTGCAAACCCAGACTTTATGGAGATTTTGTGAGAACAGATTAAAGTCCTGGTGTCCACTTGCTGTGAGAGAACACAAGGCTGCGCTGTATTATTTATTTCATGTCTTTTGCTGATATTCTGCCTGCTTTCCTTTCCTCTGCTCCCACAGGCAGCTTCATTTGCACAGCTATTTCTGAGTGGTGTTGATAGAATTAGTGCAGTAGAAAGAATAAGACTAAGAATATGAAGAGAGTGACAATGTGAACCTTGTGACACTTGCAAATTAAGCTGCTTTCCCCCCCCTCTGTGTTCAGTTTAGGCACAACCAAATATTCACAGGCTTTAAAATGTGAGGGGAGGTTGTAAGTTAAATACACCAAGGCCCTTGGAGATTAGGAAAAACCCCATGAAATGGCAAGTACTAACCATAACAGCAATCAGTTCTGTTTGGCAGAGACAAAACCATGGTCCTTTACCTTTTTAAAGAGGTCGTGTATTTGAAGTGACTGTTACAGCTCTTTAATCATGTTTTAACCATTCTGTAAATGTGGAATTGAAATAGCTTGAGGTTTTTTAATAGTAAATTTTGCTTGGCTAAAAGTAACAGCAAATTTTACTTTATTTCATCATTATTTTGTTTGTTTTCTAGAGTATTTACATGTCAAATATTTTTATATTATAAAGCCAGGAATATTTCAGGCTAAAGGAAATCTTTACTAATGAAATATCAGTATAACTTGATTTAAGTATGTACTCTCTGCTGATAACAATTACATTTAATAGACACAGGAAGGTATTTATCTAGATATGAGAATGATTCATAACCCTGAGCTTGTCTTGGAGATTTGCTTTGAGAGCTCTGATGGTACCTGCAGGTGAGACATTGTCACATCCAACAAAGCCATGGAGCTGCTGCTGCTGGCACTCAATGTCAGCAAGGATGTGGGTGAGAACAGGGGACTTTCTCCCTTGCCTGGCTATAAGGATTAAAATTCTTCCATTTTTCATTCTTTGTGGTCTTTATATTTCCCAACCAGAACAAACTTAAGCAATAAAATCTGATTTTTCTGAGGGACACAAGTTTTTCCCAAACCTGAAAAGGGCTGCTTGAATTTGAAGGAACTGTGCTGGACAAAAGTGCTGTGCTTGCCAGGGCATTGAGATTCTTGCTTGAAATGCCAATATAAAATAATTACTTGTTTGTGTTCTCAGGCATTGCCAACTGCCTGGCAGCCTGTGAGTTAATCTCGTGCCCAGGGAGGTGTTTGAACTATACAGAAAATATTCAGAGGAAATTCAGGAGCGTGCATGGAAAAAATGTCTTGATTGGCAGCTGAGCTTCTAAAATGGAATTTTTGTGCCTTGCATGTGACTTCTCTTTTTAACTGTGTGATTTTAACACAGGGTTCTCTTGTGTTATTAATGATAAAGCAGTGTAAACACTGGGGTCTCCCAGGAAAGTTCAGCTCTGGTGTTACAGAAATCAGTACAGCACAATCTCATTACCAGCTGCATCTGATTTATTTTTTTGTGGTTTCAAAATGCCTTCTGTGGCTCATTCACAAGTTTCCTTTCATCTCAGAAAATTAGTCCACTTTAATCAGACAAAATCATGTATTTCATGAACAACAGGGTGTTACTTATCAGAATGGATTTTATTCCTTTAATTCAGAAGCAAAAATACCTAATGAGATGTGGTTCAGGATTTTCACATAACCTAGTTACAATCTGTTTTCCCAAACTTCATCCACCTGGATTGTCCTTTTACTCTGGCTGCCCCTAGTTACCCTCTTTGATGGAGCAGTTGATCCCTGGAAAAAACAAGGATTTCTACAATATTGTCTATAATTAAACTGTAATATTGCTATAATTATTCTGGGAGAGAATTTTGGGGTAAACTCCATTCTATAAACTTTTTGTTGCAACCTTAGTTTTCAGCACTTTTCATTTTAAAACGAAGCAACAAACCATAAAGAGAACAATGCAGACCAAGCAAAGGCATGAGTTGCTATTTCAGTCCTTTTTGTGCAATAGCAAAAAGTGCATTTCTCATTATTTCAGGAATAAACAAGTCACCTCCAGGAAAGGGAAGAGTGAGGTGTAAGCCTGGGAGAATGAAGACTGTAAGCAAATGATTAAAGGTTAAGCACAGGCTCTGAAGTTACAGACAGTTCTTCCCTGGAGCTGCTTTGACAGATTTTAGGTTGGCCAAGAGCTTTTCATCAGGAGAGTTGGTTCTTTCTCACTAAAAGAAAATGAGATTTCTTTTTCTCTCATCTTTCTGGGCTTTGGTGGCTTGATGAGATCATCTGGCATGATCTGAAATAACCTGTGTGATGGATGCTAATTACCAGCATGGCTGAGTTTTGGCATCAGGTTTTGGTGAGACCCTCCCTCATGATCAGGAATGCTTTTCCTGTACTGCAATTCCTTTAAAAGATTTCTGTCCTGCCCTGCAATGCAGGTCAAGAAACAAATTCCCTGTTTTTAAACTCAAAAGCATTAAGAGAAGTGAAGAAAAACCAAGAGCTGAATGTGTAACCTTGATTTATAGGTTTGAGATCTCTTAAATAATAAACATGAGATAGAGACCATAATATATGGAATTCCATTGGAATGCCTAGCTGGTTTTTTGGGGGTTGTTTTGTTGTTGTTTTTTTGTTTAATGTAGGAAATCCTGGTGAAGTCAAACTCTTAAAATGCAATTTGCTATTTATATATTTGCTTTTATTTATATTATATATATTTATATATATAAAAATGAGGTTTGCTATTGGACAGTGAGGGCCATGAACTCTGTGGAACCATGAGCTGTGTCAGGCAGGGGCTGCTGCAGTCCCTGCTAGCTGAGTTTGGGTGAGCTCTATTACCATGGACATTTGTCTGCACTTAGAGAACATCTGAGAGGGAGGGCTGTGAGATTGTGTGTCAGACACAAAGCCTACAGCCAGTATCTGCCAAGTTACTCAAGTGCACATGGATCCAGTGTCTCCCACTCATGTCACTTTTATGCAGAAAAGACAAGAAATTTAGTAATTCCCAAGTTATGTTACATTTGCTGCAGTGTTTCAATTTGTTTCATTTCTCTGAGCAAGACTTTTAAAACAGAGGGTGCATATGTAAGTGTGTATGTATGCATACATTGACTATTCTCCTTTTATATAAACAATATTTTGCTCGAAAATTGAAAAACAGAGTGAATCAATGCTTGGAACACACAGTTTGAATTTGAAATAATCTGTGGGAGACAGGGTTTTTGTAAAGCATTCTGCAATATTTCCATCTGAAACCACATGTCTGGGAGGAAGCATTTCTTTGTCTGTGTAATCAGTACCCAGAAAAGAGATTTTGAGAGTGCTGCAGTAAAAATCAAATTGTCTGCTTATGTCTCTACCCTGTTCAGGTACTCTTGTAGTTAAACAGCCAGCTTGGGAAATGTCATTATAAATAAAAATTCCTGTGTGAAAGTATGTAGTGATTCAGGATACGAAATGAGTTTTCATTCTTGTGCTGGCCAGAGCAATTTACAGGCTCTGCTGTAGCTCTGAGCCCTGGCATCTCCAGCAGGACCCGTGCTTTGGTCTTGGGGTTCTTTGGTTTCTGGCTGTTGGATGGAAAGCTGGGAGCAGAGAATTCAGATTAATAGAATAGTTTAACAGATCTAATAGAATCAAACTTAAACTCCTTCTCTTGGAAAACTTTACCAAGTTCACAGCATTTCCTTCCTTGATTTCAAGCTGCTCAAGGAGTTTGAGGGAAATAGTTCAAGGTGAACTACTAAACATTTGAGAGCTTGTTTATGATACAGAACACATCTCAGCTAGTTTGGTCGAGATATGTCAAGTAATCAGAAGAAAATACTGTTAAAGAAAAGGCATTTTATTGTGTTTGGTGGTTTGGATTTTCCTCCCTCCCTCCTCCCCTGTTTCATAAAACCAGAGCTCGCCATTTGTGTGTGACCCCAGCTCACCATCATCCCCCATCACCCCCAAAAACATCCTTGTGAAACTTTTAAATAAGCAGCCTTTTTCCCACTGCGGTTATTCTGGTGGAAGTTTAAAGCTGAACTTTGTACTAAAATGGTAGTTTTGTTGAATCAATAAGCTTCTATCCATTTTCATCTCTAGTTCTAGAGGAAGCTTGTTTGCACTGTTTGGTTTACTTTGAATGTTAAATATCAAATCAGCTTGACATACAAGGTAAAACTTGGGCAACACCTCCATGTTTCTCAAAATGAGTTTTAAATTGTTTTCTTTAAGCGGAGATTAAATATGCATTGGTTTAGGTTCATTGTTCTTTATCCCAGTTATTTTTTTTCCTGCCTTAACTCTGAGAAAATGGATTGGAAAATTTACAAAACAAATGACAAAGTTTCAGAAAGATTCCTGATTTGCATCTTGAGTCTTGTTCCACAAAGAACAAGTTGGTTTTACACGTATATATATAAGTATGTCACCTGATGGCTGTGTTTGATTGAAAATACTGATGCAATATTCCTTCATGCTTTAATTGTTATTTTTCTGAAGACTATTCCTTGCTCTGGGTGTTTTTCTGTAGCTTTGTGTCATTTTCACATAACACCATGAGCTCCAGAATAACACACAGGACACAATGTCTCCCAACAAAAATGGCTAGAAAAATGTTTAGTGAGGTTATAATGTTTCACAAGCATGGGAAGCATATATGGTCTATTAATATAAGTTATATTTAACAGTTCTTCTGATATTCAGAAATTTGTAAATAAATCACAGGAGCTTGATGATAATAAAATAAAACCCTGAAGGGTTTCCCCAGGTGTAACTGTTTAGGTCCTTCCAAGTCGTTCTCTCAGCTTGAAAATCTTTCCCCAAAACATTCAGGAGACTGAAATTCACTGCTTTATTTCCACTGAAGCGCCTGATTTTTTATTTTTTTTCAGTAAAATGAAAATTAAATCAGGTAATTTAGGAGTCTAATCCTTTAGCACTCGTGGAGCAAATCTTCTGTGTCTTAGTGGAACAAATTATCCTGCCTGTTTTGGGTATTGCTTCCTGCTCATTGAGGTTAGATGAAAAATAAATGTTGCTGATGGCTGGGGAAGCATCCCTGCAGGCACAGGGGTGAGGCCGGCTCTGCTCAGCTACCAGACCTGCCTGTTTCCCTGGCATCCTGCCTTGGCAGCAGGGTTGGAGCTTTCTGCTGAACAGGGGCCCTTCTTGTCTCTCTGGTGTTTCATTTGATGCATATTTTAGGAGCTCATGTCACTTACAATACTGAAGATGGATTTCTTATGCTCTTCATCTCTCCCCAAAGTGGTGAGGAGCACCAGCCCTGCTTTAGTTTTCCTGCCCTCCATGAACTTCAGTGGATGTTCCCATTCCAGGTTGTTCTGTTCCATATTGTAATGTTAATATTTATTGGATTATTTATTGCAACATCCTAGTGCTAAATTTTCTATCAGATATTGTTATACCTTGCAAAATAATTTATGGACTCTGTATGCTTTTCTTCTCTTTTGAATTCTTTTTCTTCTGAGCTGGCTAGGTGTATATCACTTTGGTTTATCACTGTAACTCAGCAATGTAATAAAGCATTCCCTTGTTTCACTGCTCTGTTTTCTCCTTTGAATTATACATCTTTCCATTTGCTTATTCTCTTCCTAATGTCTTTGCTCTGGGTTACACAGGTCCTGATACATCATTCTTTTTTTGCCCACTCCTCACAGTTCTGCCCTGAATATCTTTTGTATCCTGACCTTGTAGACTTTTTCTTGGTTCTTTCACTGAATTGAGGTTTGAAATGGGTCAGGCATTGGCCCTTGGGTTGGTGCAGGCAGGATCTTGGCTCTTGGAGCAGTGGACCAGCCAAACTTGGTCAGCAGAACCGTCTGAATGTTGAGTAAGATGTTGCCATGCTAACTGGGATGTGTCCGAATGATGTGTTAAGGTTTTTAAAGAATAAATAAATCAGCCAGCGTGAAACTGCAGAGCACAGCTCTGGCTAATTTTGTAAGACCCAGTCTTAAACCTGAGAGTGTGTAGTAAAGCTGATTTCACATCAGCAAATCCCAGTGCCAAGTGTCACTGCTGGGAGCCTTCACCAGAGCATCTCAGGGTCACTGAGTTTAGCAGAGCAGTAAAAGAGGAGGGGAACAGCTCATGTAATCCACCAAATATTTACTGTGATCCCCTGCTCAGTAGGGAATAGCCCTGAAGAGGAATCTAAAATAAATGGGTCCAGTTCTACCTCCCAATTTTATTCTTGCATATGGAGAAGTTTGCCCATCCCACTGGAAGGTGAACGTAGGTGTGGATCTCACTTTTTGTTTTACCACCCTCCTTGGGCAGCAGCAGGAGGAATATTAGTCCATCCAGAAGCCAATGCCACTGTTCATGGCAACAGAGAATTTGTCAGCTTCTGCAATGATATATTGTGCTTAAGCAGTGAAGTGATGTGGAAATTCATATGTGTGCACTTTTTGAATTACATCAAATACAAGTTTACTTCTTTCCTCAAATTTGTCAAATAATTTCATCCAAGAGAAGATGTCTCACTGAGTCCTCTTAGAGTTCACCTGGAAGTACACCTGGAAAGTAGCAAATGCTACAAAAGGTTCTGAGTTTGCCAGCCGTAGTTTTAAATTCTACTTGTGGTTTGTTCCCCCAAAAGTGAGAGTGTGGTGTGGTTACCAAGGGTGTAACTCAGCAGCTCTGAGCACTGGCACAGGAGCTTTAGGAACTGTAAATAGGCTTTATACAAGTATTTCTTGTTTTATTTGGTAAATAAGGGGAAGCATTCTGCTGACTCTGGAGATTATCACTGTTTATCCTCAAGCTATTTAGACGACAAAATTAATATTGTTCATCAGGTTTCTTCTTTTGAATGCCTCTCAGTTGTAATTCCTTCAATGTACAAGAAGCAAATTAATAGGGACTTTAGACAGTTTGATTTCTTTTGACATCTCCTCTTATATTCTGAGTAACCTGACACCTGTCTCGTGGAGCTCATGTTTTCTTTCTCTTCTTCCTGGTGGTAGAAATGAAGAGTGTTAAAAGAGAGTTCCTGATGCCTCTGCATTCATTTAATATTGCTGGTCTGGTCTTTAATGGTTTATTGTAATAGTCTTTAAAATTTGGCCAAATACTCCTATGCAGAATTGCTTTTAAATGTCAAGAAAGCACAAAACTGATGCAGAGCCCCCAGTTTTTCTGGTAATGTAGGCTCCATCCAATTGCAGTTTGAATAACTTTTCAAAGTCAAGATGCTGTTGGGTTGTTTTCTTCCAAAGTTCAGAGGAGGAAAACAAAACAAAACTCCTTCCCTGTGGAAGCACAGTCCTTCCAGAAAAAGTGTAGGATTTCTGGGAACACTTCTGGCAGTGTGGAGCTGTTTTCACTGTGTTTAGTTTAACCCTGAGTGCATAAAATGTAATTTATGCACCATGTAACTGTGCCTTGAGAAGTTTTCCTAATTCTTCCCTAAGGATTTCTTAAGAGCCAGTAAAAGCTGTCACCTTAAATATGCTGAGACAGGATGGAGGTGTCTTAGCATGTATTCATGTATTTTTTCCTCTTTTACTTCTTTAAAAGTGCATTTTGCTTTCAAGTATTGGTTGACTACGTAAAATCATTTGACAGCAAAGGCCTGAAGTTCACAGCCTATCCTATGGATAAGGAAATAGCTGCACATTTTTTGTGTGTCTACCAATGCCAGGGGTAAGGGATTCTCTGAGTCAGACTTTTGAAGGCGTTTAACATATCTGGCTTTTGATATACCCATGCATTAAGTGGAGGTAAGAAATCTTGCATTGGCTTCAAAACTAGCAGAAAAAGAGGACGTGTTCCAGCTATGTCTATAGTGCTCTGTGCTCTCAGGGGGCTGCTGGGAGTGAACGAGGTTCTTTTTGTGAGTTTGGAGATCTGCCAGCCTCAAAGTGTGCAGGGAGAGCTTCTGTAGTGCATCAGTCCCATTGGAGTGCAACAAGACCCATTTCCAAAAGAACTTAAACAAACCACAGAACTGTCACTGCTTGGGTGCTTTTGAGAATAGTACCTCAGGAAATGTAAAAGCAAACTGTGGAGAGAGAGCTTGCTGGTTCAGAAGGAGCAGCAGGTGATGGAAGCATGACAGGCAACTTCTTCCCCTGAGGTAAAACACAATCAAATTCCAGGAAATGCTAAATGTGAATATAGGATTTTAATGAGAAAATAATTTATTCCCAGAAGAAAACTGTAAGACTCAACACCTCTGTCCATCTTAGATTTTATCTTTCTGTATGTTTTACATATTTATAACACTTGACTATTTTTCTATTTTTGCATGCACAACATTTGTAGCCTACTCATAGTTTGAACACAGCTGCTGCTCAAGGAGGATGGAGCTGATTTCTTTTGGCTTCTATTAATGTGGCACTGAGATGGGCTTTAGTAGCTGTCAGGCATTTCAAAACATCCTGCAAGGCTTTGATTTTAATTTAATAATAAGGTCATGTCAATCTACAAACCTGAACATTTTGGATGATACAGCCAGAACATCTCTGGTCATGGAGTTAAATTCACCTTTTGCATGAAATTAGGAACATATTTCTGTTTGAATAACTGCTATGGATGAGTTATTTGGCTTGACTTTGATTCCAAAAGAGCAGGAAAATTGGAGATGATTTTGCTGGATTTTTCCCTCTGCTTTCTTCTGGAAAATCTGATTAAACCTCATTCTAACCATTCCTCCCTAGAGGTCTCATTTACTACTAAGAAATTTTAACATTGCTTTTGAACTGCAAAAAAATTGCAACACAAGCAACATTTTAATGATTACCTGGTTATATTTAACATCCATAAAAATTCTCTTGTTTAGGGAGCTCAGAATAATTGGAAATATATTGGTTTTAAATTATGTATGGACTGTTGAAGCGGAGCACCATCAGAAGAAAGATTTCTTGTGGAACAGCTTTGGCTGAAATAAGCCTCCTGTCTATCTCAATTACCATGGGCAGTTTTGGAATGTTTTGGAATGTTGCAGTGAACTTGGGGTGCTGTGCACAAGAGGTCGTTCATCAAATGCAGTAGATCCTTCTGTAGGTAAAAGTAGGATTCTGTATCTCCAAAATCCAGCCACTCAAGGGACTGACACTGTTTGTGTGAGCAGTAAGGGAGAGAGGAGAATGTTTTGGCAATTTTTGGTGTAAATGTACATATAGCTTGAAACATCTTGGGTTGATGCAGCATCATTTTAAGGAGACAGTGTTCAGATGGATTTCTTTCCTCCTTGTATTCCTCTACAGACATATGCAAGTATATATTTTAAACTATAGAGACAAGTTTCTTTCTTGTAAAGACAAATCCCTTTTATCTATTGAAACAGTCTGTAATTGCAAGAAAGCACTTGTATTTGACAATTTTATAAGAGGAAGCATTATACTAGAACTAAAATAACACTTTGTGATGGTAACACATTGCACAGTAAATAACACAATGGGTGGTGTAACATCAACATGAGCATTTCCCCACTCACCCACACCCTGCTCTGCAAGTCCAGTCCCAAAAGATCTTTTCTTTTGATGGGTGATGTGTCTTGGAAAACCAATGTACTCAAAGATGTCTTGGTAAATCAGAATTATCTGTTTATATTACGTTTTTTTGTGTTAATTTTATGTTTTTAAACCAAGTGCTTTATAAAGGGTACTTGAAATAATTCAATGAAAAATACCTTTCATCAGAGACATCTGTATCCCTTTTATCATTCCTTTGTGATGAAATTTTCCATGACTTGAATTTCTCTGAATCAGAATAAGATAACATTTAGTCAGTGCTTTTTATGTTCAATGGACTATATGAAGGCCTGGCTCAATATTTTTTTTCCTATTCACAATGTTACCAAGTCTTGGCATACAAGAAAAACTTCTGGAGTTATGTTTTGAAAAAAAAATTCACAGCCATCGTTGTGTTTCTGTAAATATTTTTACTCTTGACCAATTATTTAAAACATCCAAAAAATAGCCACAGAAAAATTTTTGTTCTTTAGATGTTTCTCTTTGGCCTTCAGCTGGAATGGGTGAGTGGAAAAATGATCCCGTTTTTCATGCACCCAGGATTTCATTGTGTAGTCCTTGGGAATGCTGCAGTTGAGATTTCTTTCGGTTTTGCTAGCTGAGCTGGGCACTGCCATTACTATGATTTAAAAGAAGTTTGTGTTTCTGATGTTAAGGAGCCTTCAAGAGCTGTTCAGGCAGAGTCTAATGCACACAGATGAAGTCAAGACAAAGTGACAAAGACAGCTTGTTCCTGAGGAAAGTTAAATATTTTTTCTGGCTAATTTATGTGACACCTAAAGGAAAAATGCAGAAGGAAACATTCTGTAACACTGGGTTTGCCTACAACGACTGCTAATAGAAAGGGACAGTGACTTGTACACTGTCTGATGCAATTTATGATTTTATTCTGCACTATTCAGATACAAATATGGTTTCTCATTTGTATTTTGTTTTCCTTGTGCAGTGAAACAGCACTGACAACTGAGTGGCATCTTTGAATTTATTTTTTTTATGGCAAGTATCAATAGCAAAGCATGTGTTGAAAGACTTGATGTCAATTCTTACTTTAGAGACAAATTCTGAAGTGTTTTATCAATTCTCCCAGCAAATGATGCCTGCACAGATCTCTGCTGAGCAGAACTGCTGTTCCTTGTTTTCAGAGCAGACACTGTCTGTGCTTCTGCCACCACCAAAAAGGCAAAGGGCTGACTCCAGCCAAGAGGAGTGGGAAAAGAGGTTAAAATAACCTTTGGAACTCTAAGAAGATGTATTCACTAAAAATAAATGTAATCACCCTGTCTCCCCACCCCATCCCTGCTGGACCAGAGTTAACTTTGTTGTCATTTTGCAGGATATGAGACTAATTGCAATATTCTGTGCTCTGAATACACAATCAGACACTTGAGTATTGACCAGTCAATACATTTCCCCATCTGCAGGGGCTGTTTTCTCTGGGGGGCAGCTTTTAGCAATAATTTAGGTGCAGCTTGTAGAGCCACAGCAAAGCCACCCTGGAGGTTTGGCTGCTGCTGGCACAGTGGGAATGCAGCTGACTGACAGGAGCCTTCCCTGTGGCTTGAACCTCCCAGAGCAGCTGTAAATTCAGCAGCAAGGGGAGGTTTAAACAATTTGGGCAGACCCCGTGCTGCTAGGGGAAAAAAGTGCTTTATCCTGCTGCTTCTATTCCTGCCCTTCTGGAGAGGCTCCAGCAGGAAAAGCCAAGCACCTTCCCTGACATCACACCTATGCTGGGGGCTTAATGCTCCTATTTTGTGTCTAAAATGCTTCCTGAGTTCATTGACATCTGAAAATCAGAACTTACTTGTTAACTAATTGCCCTAAAATGTCTTTAAGGGTTTTTGAATTGGGAGAAAATACCTTTCAGCAACTGGGTAATAGCTGCATTTTGTACCTATTTTTCCTTTTGCATTTAAATAGAACAAATTGTGTTACTGTGCTGTATATCTGGGCACATTACCAACAGGAACCTTGTGGAAGGAGATTTTACCCTTTTAATGTATCTTGCAAGTGGGATATCAGAATGATTTTTTCATTTGTATTTCTTTAAGGCAGCACAATAAGGAATCAAAGCTTTTCTTAGTTGATTACTCCAAGCATTTCTAATTGTGTTTTTTGGCATCCTTTCCATGCACTTTTGCTAAACTTGAGAGTGAGAACTGGAACTGCTAGTGAAAAAAAAAGCCATGACAGAAATCTCCCTAAATGATTGCCTCAAGTGCAAGCACTCAACCTGTATTTATTCATCTAAATGCAGATTTTAAGAATGTCATCTGCTCTGAATAATGCCGTGGTGTCTGACACAAGGCAGGAGCTGTTGACAATCAGTTCTAGGAGGTCTGGGAAAACACAACGTTGGTTCTGCTCTTTGTGGGATTAATTCCTACTGAAACAGTGCCCTTGAGTGTTTGTGCTCACTGGATTTTATTGTTTTCCCTCACTAACTCAGCTCAGGCAGGTGCACACAAAACTGCAAAAAACCTGGAAAAAAACCAGTTTGATTTTGCCTCCCAAATGACCAGCAGGTCTGGAGGTGATCTAAACCATTTTAGGTGCTAGAGAAGATCCTCAAGGTGGGAGCAGCCCCTGAGCATCTGAATTACCCAAGCTGATGGATAAGGGCGCATTTGGCTGTGGCCTTCACCTCAGTGCCCCCTTGACCGCATCCATATGGAGCACCAGGAGGGTGTCACAGGCTTTCCTGCAGCTTTGCAATTCATAACTGGGCAAAAATACTCCTCATTTTCATCTGTTGATGCACTTCAGGCCTCAGGGCCAATTTATTGGTGCTCCTGAGCAGCTTGTGGTGGCACCAGCCTGATGTGAAGTGGCACCACTCTCTGCTGGTGGAATTTCTCCTGGCCTGGAGGAAGGAGAGCCATGCTGGAGGCTTGTCAAGGGAGCATAAAACTGCTGCATGGGATTTCTCTGCTGGTATAAGTCATCTGGCTTGTGGTTATATTTGCTTGGGGTGGTTTTATTATCTTTTAATATTATTAAGGAAAACCTTCATTTGTTATTGTCTATTAATACAATCAAATCTTGGGAGTCCTTTCCCTTTAAAATTCACAGACTCATCTTTCCCATTCACTTCCACCCTGGCCATCATGGCCTTAAGTCTCTTTTTTAGGGAAGCTGTCTATTACCAATGTCTTATTTTGAAAGGAAGAAAACATTTTTGCAAGCATTTGCAGTCAAAACATTTTGAGTGCTCATTTTTCCTCTTTGCTCTCTTACTCTCCAGCATTCCCTCACAAAAACCATGTGAGTACAACAAACACAGGAATGGGATTTCTACCTTTTAATTTTTAAATTTTTTTTCATGTTCTCTCAAATTAAATCTAAGCAGGTGACAAGGGGCAAACATCTTCTCTAAAGAATTTGAATTAGGGTCATTTCCATTATGGGACCTGAAATGAAAATTTAATTCCTACCACGAGACACAATCATGTTCAGATTCCTCTCTGGACTCAGCACTATGATTGAGTGGGAAAAAAATATTTAAGTGGCTTAAAAATAATTTAATTTAAGGCAGTTTTTTGGGTAGCTTTCTTTTTTTGAGGTATGCTTTTTGGCATGCCCTCCTTTCATTTGCAACTTCAGTCTTAACCTCTCTCTGCACTCAGATGTCTGGGGCGTGCAGAAGGAGGTTGTTTGTTCTTTGTTTCCAAATCTATTCAAGGGAAGTAACAAAAGGAATTAAATTGTGCAGGTGTGTTAGAAAAACATTTGAATTGTGTTTCCATCTCAACCTTACAAGGTGGAAAGTGGAGGAGATGAGCAGATGGGAGGGATCTGGCTCAGGTGATCACCTGCCATTGACTGCATTGTTAAATAGTGGCTGACAGAGAATACTTGTGATAGAAATCTGCAGAGAGAAACTGGTGAAAGCAATATTGCTGTACTTGTTACCTCATCAGGAGGAAAGAAAAACCATGAAATTCTTAGTGGAAGTCATACAGTGATTTACCTGAACACATAAACCACTGTTGCTTTCAAAACCACTTTTTCCAGACAACGGATCCTGCCATGGATGGTTCAGTTCTATCAGGGATTTTTTTCTTTCTCTGTACAGCCAGGAACATTTTAATTATTTTTATTGTTGAAGAAAACAATACTTTTGCCTCAAAAAAGAACAAGAAAGGGTGAATAAAACCAGACCAAGCCAAGGTGCATTCCCACCTGAGCTCAGAGTGAAACTTTTGCTGTGGAAGAGGAAGCACAGGCAGATTTTTCCTTTTTGGATGCTGCTGATAGTTTTGGTGTTTGGTGGGAGTTTTTTTGTTGGTTTGGTTTTGTTTAAAATCTTTATTTATTGGTACTAACTCCTGCTTTTTGTGGCATTTCCAAATCAGTCTAAATCCTGCATTCCTGTCCTAGAAATGGTTTTTCCCTCTGCAGAATAAGAGCACCAAGGCCGGCACTGGGCTGGCTCTGGGTAGAGCTGGGCACCAGCAAAATGAAATTTTGTGCAGCAGAGGTGGAAAATCATGAGGGGGAAAAGGCACATGGTGTTCACAGGACCAGTAGTTTTTAATGCTGCAGTTCATGGAGTCACAAAATTGCATAGGAAATTAAACTCTAATTAATTAATGATATGATATTTGTGACAGAGGGAAGCTTGAAGTGTGTAGTAACCCTTCATATTTCCTGTATTGCCTCTCCCTTTTAATCCCACCTGCAGTTCATAACTGGGCAAAAATATTCCTGTTATTCTCAGACTTTTAAGTTTTTGGGGATTTTGTTTGTTGGGTTTATGTCATTTTGGTGTTTTTTTGTTTTATTTTGTTGATTTGTGTTGGTTTCAGGTTTTTTAAGCCATATTTGTATCCTTTACACAAGGTTTAAAAAGAGAAGAAACTAGAATTTTATTTCATAAGGGAAGTTTTTAAACACTTTTTGTACCTTCAAAGGCAGTCATATTTGGCTCCTATCAAGCTTTGGAGGCAAATTCACTCATCCCTAAAGAGATATAAAGAGGAGGATGGTGGAGTTATAGCAAAAATTCAGTTGAAAATGGTCTTACTAATGCTGCTCTGAAGTGTAACTATTCAATTAAAAGGAAAAATAATGATGCTTTTATTAAACAAAAGAACACCAGCAGAGAATATTACTAAAGCCCAAGGACAAGTGTAACTCTTCTACCAACAATAATGCAGATTTTTTGCATATATTATGGATTATATTCTCTTTTCAATGCACATGCATTAGCATTAATGGGCAAAAAGAAGATAGATCCATTTGCACTTCTGCCCAGTATTAGCAGCAAAATTCATTACATTCACACACTCTCTGACTCTTTTGATTCCTTTTGAAATAAATCCAAATATTCATCATTCAAGGACTTTAGGGAATAAATTATTTTCCATTTCCAGAGTGTCCACAAAAAGATCAAAATTATTTCATTTGGTATTATAATTTACTCCACAAACTTTGGAGTTTATTTTCCTCTAATTCCATGGCTTGTGGAAAGGGTTTGCTATAAAGTCAGTGCTGCAGATGCTGCTGGGTGAGGATTGACTTTGGAACTTTTTTTTCTCTCCATTTAATTATCCAGTGCAAGGAGAGGAGGAATTGTTTTATCACATGATGCAGATCTCAGTGAGGCATCTGATAATGACCTTTGAGGGGGAATTCCTTCTCTCCTTTGCAGCCAGAACAATGGGAGTTCAGTGTGCAAAATCTCTTTATGGTGTTGTTTGGGAATATCTGTAATTATTTGTGACCTTCAGGGCTAATGGGGAAAAAAATTTTGCAGACTCTTCCCTGTGAAAAACATGGTTTGGATTTTAGATTTTAGTGAAACACCAGAGAAGGATTTCATTCCCCTAAACCAGGCAGGTGCAATCACAGGGATTTCCATGTGTGGAGCTGTGGGTTTTTCTCAGGATGCTTTCATCAGCAGCCTAAAATCCTCTCCTTTGCAGTTTTCCATAGGAATGTGGGAATTGGCACATTACAGATGCACTTTAAATCTTTCCAGGTTTGAAGTCAGTGGGTGTCTTTCTGCAGTTTGGGATCCATCTGTTACTATATCAAATAAAGTCTGGGGGAGAGAACTGCTTGGCATGGGCTTGGTTTGCAAGGAAAGGCTTTGAGGTTGGAACATTGCAGTTGCAGAGATGAAAGGACCTGCAAGAAAAGGAAATATAATGGAAGTTTAGCTTTGGGACTATTTAAAGTTAAAAATGCTCAAAATTATTTGAAAATAATATTGCAGATGCTCTTAAAATGAGAGATTTGCCTGGATTGGAAGGGCAGATATAAATGGACAGTGGGAATGTAGATGGTGGTGTTTTGGGGTTTCTTTCACATAATTGAGAGGTTGCTTCCTCTTTTTAAAATATCCACTGTCAGAACCAAGGAGAATTCCCTAACTGGTGATGGTGTATGAATATGTACATGTATAATCTAAAAAAAACTTATTTCCAAAAGCAGCAAGTGGAAAAAAAGTGAATATTCTGTAAAATTTAATTGCTTTATCAAGGTTACAATTTCTTTCTTAGCAAAAATGTGTAATTTTAAAGTGATATAGGCCTCAGGCAATGAATACTTACTGTCAACAAATTATGCAGGATTCATATATTTTTTGAAGTTTTTGCCATTCAATACAAATCTTTTTGTTCCTATGGCAACCTTGATGCGATCTGAAATGTACACAGCATTAGATACCAAGGGTTGAATTCAGGCCTGGTGTCTCTCCTGGAATGAAAGCACCTTCTTATGCAATGAGATTATTCCAAAGCAAAGGGACCAACCAGTGAAATGAAGCCAGCCCACTCAATTTTGGGTGCATTTTTCCCAGCAATATTTGGGTTGGAGTAGGAAAGAAGGGCCATGCACCCAGGCTGACTTTTCTTTGTGCCTCAGATGAAGAGCCAGGGTTGTCCTGGTCATGTGGGAGTGATGAGAATGTCCTGAAATTGAGCAGTGGCTCTGTGTTCCCAGATCTCTCCAGACCTGTTCCATGTCATTATGTGTAGGCTGTGTTCTCTCAAGGCTCATCAAAAATGTAAAATTACTGAATGCCTTGTCTTGACCTCAGGGGCAAGTCCAGGGCTGGATTATGGGAGTGCCTGCTCTGCCCTTTCCATACATCACAAGTTTTTAATTAGTGGATGTATTGCTGCCATTACCACATCTAAATACCAGAGGCAATGTTTTCCTTGCAGAGCATGAATAAGAGCAAGGTTTAGCACTAAGCTTGTGCCTCCCTCTAATACAGATACTAAATGATTCATGTTCCAAATTTGCTGTTAGGAGGGGGAACATCATAACGTCCTTAAGTTCCTATTAACTGGTTCTACTTTCTTTAAAATGTATTTTGTTAAGCAAGCAAAACATAAAAACTTCACACACTCAGTGATTGATGACCTTTCTCACAGAGCCTGTGAACAGGAACAACTGAAGAATATTGGAGCAATTAAGAAGTTTCTGCACAGGCTGCACACTTATCAAAATGACTCAGACAGGCTTTCAGCTGGATCATTGCCCCTCATGCCTTACCTGCTGTCAAATCAGCTCTAACAGCACCCACAAAGACTATTTTAGGCACATCATCAAAATGCCACCATGAACTTTGAGCAGCAATTATAGGCATAGAATAGATTGGCCTTGCAGTGATTTAAGATGAACTCCTCAATAGCATCTGTCCAGACACTAATCTCTCAGCATGTACCACTGTTCCTCACCTTACAGGTATTAACTATTAGGGAAGCATTCACATTTTCCCAGACAAAACCCAGATTTTAAAAGCTAAACTAATCCTAGTGGCACCAAAGCACTTGTGTGGAGTGTCTCCCTTTGAAATGCCAGTTACTAATGCAGGAAGCTCAATGGAATGGATAGAAATTTAGGCCAGATGGCACTGCAGGGAATGTCTATTGGATATTAATGTCTGCTGCTCTGCAGTTGTTTTTTAAACATCTTTTTTTAGGACTACAAGAAAGGAAGAGAATTTCAATGGGTGTTGAGTCAGGCTCTTCTGCTGCTGATGGCATTGTCTTCTGAAGCCCCTTTCTTGTGTTTACCACAGCTTCTTGATGCAGTGAGGGTGTTATCCTGATTATAGAGCTATTCAAAACCATCCATTTTAATACTTATAAACCTTAAAATCCTAGAGTAGTTGACTGGAATGAACCCCTGGAGGTCCCCTGGTTGAGACCCCACTTGGAACAGGACTGGCCAGGATCAGGCTGCTCAGGGCCTTGACCATGAAGTTTTGGAAATCTGCTGGGATTAATAATCTTTCAAATGAAATCTCAGCATGGCAGTGCCAAAACTGACCTCTGCCTTGAACAGATCATGGTTGCCATTCATGGACAATCACTTGGCTTCAGATGATACCTAAAGTTTTTTAAAGTTCAGTTTTCTGTGTGTCAGATACTGCAGTTTTGTCCCTGATCTCATGGTGATGCCTCACACTTCATGGGGATGCATGACTTCAGCCCAGAACAGAAGGACTGAGTCTGCAATAAACATGGAACTTTGTTTTTTCCCTTCTTGTTTGTTTGCTTCTCTGAGGTTTTTGTTTGTTTTGGTTTTTTTCTGGTACAGAAGATTTTTAGTGGATTGGCAAGGTAAGATACCTTCCAGCTTTTCATCAATTCCCTTGTGGCTGCTATACTCTATAAACTGAGATTTGAAGAAAAGTTTTTAAGGGTACAGAGTGTTTCAGCCTGCAGAGAAGTCAGTGCTATGTATTAAGTATAAAACAGTTTCCAAAAAGTTGGAAATGAAGTGGATGCTAGTAATGTATTTTTAAATTTTTCTGGGCTTTCTTTTCTTTCTTTTTGTCCATTTATAACACTCTTACTTTCTATTGAAATAATTTAATGGTTTCTCCTAAAACTGAACAAATTGATTCATTATATTTGAGTGGTTTTTAAAACAGGCAAAATGACCAATCTGCGTCTGCTTTTCATAAAGAAAAATGGGAGTTTGAGTTTCCTTGTGGCCTTTAAATCCATTTCCCCAGCTGAAGTCTCTTTGCGGTTTATGAAGGAATATTTTGTGAGTGCAGGTGAAAGCCTGAAGTGGCAGAAAGGAAAATAAACTCTCAGCCATGGAAAGCAAAGTCCAGGAAGGTCTTGGCTGGTGAAATTAGAGCAGATTGAGGAGATAATCAAGGATCTCCTCATTTCTCCAGTCACATGGGAAAAGCAGAAGGAAGAGGGGCAGTTTTGTAGAGAGAACAGCAAATGCCAATTTTTGTAGGTGCTCCCTGAGGTTGGGGAATGAGCAGTGCCAGAGCTGCTGCCATGGTGCACGTGGTGACTGTGCCCTGAAATTGGCAACTCTGCACATTTCTATGCAATCCCTGCGTTCTCCCTATCCTAAATTTTCCCTTTCCATGATCCCCCTGTTCTTTTTCTACAGAGGCAAACCCACAACCCACAGCTTGCACTCCTCAGCAGCTCTGTGTGGGCTGAAGGTGAAACATCTTTATCTGCTAAAAGAGGGAGCTTGCTTTCCACCAGAGACAGGCTCCTTCTTTGCTGAATGCATACAATATAAATCAAAGTATGTGCCATTATTAATAAATAAGGTGTTGGGTAGGCTTTGTCTGGAAGTCTGGTTGAAAGCACTGATTAGGATCCAATAACTTCTGAAAAATGCATCGTTGCCTTTGGGATATTGAAGCATGGAATAATTAAACTGCAAGTTTGCAAAAGCAGGGTTGTAACCACAGAGAAGGGACTATTTTCAGGAGCTGATTCATTGTAGGGTTAAATATCTTTTTTTCCTGATTTATTGATAAATATCCCACTTATGCATATCAAAATACCAAAGGAATTATTGAATGTTTTCAGTAGATACATTTCAGAACTGTGCTGGTTATTGAAAATCAATGTGATTGAACCTGCACTTGGGGATTGTGGTGCTGATAATTAGTATTTTAGGACTATTATGGGCCAAATAGGAAATGACTTGACTGCTATTGAAAGGAAATTTTATGCAGCAATGTGAAATTCAGATGCAACATCTATTATTTTATTGGAATTAAACATTTCTCAATTCTCTTGAACTTTAATCATTGCACAGAAAGTGTAGTTGTGCTATAGCTGATTACAAACAGGAAAGTTATTTCTTCTGGCTGCTTGTTACTGGGAAAGACTGGGGAAAATGTGCTTTTCTGTGAAAACTTCAGGTCCTGCTTGGATGCTTCCTCTGTCCGCAGAGAAATGGAATCTGGTCCCTGATCCTCTGTTTTTTGTAGGATCAATCATGTGCAGCTGTGGAAGTCACAGGAGAGGGATTTTGATGTTTTATCCAAATTCTTTTCCAATTCCATATTTCAATCACATCTGTGTACTTCTGTTTATACACAAAACATTTCCTGGGGACTGCATGGGCTGAGGATCAGGGTTTCCAGAGGTGTCACTTGAACAATCTGCAAAATCTCCATGGAGAAGCTCTGCCCAGTCCCTGTGTGCTGTGATTAATAATCCCAGTGCATCTTAATCCATCACAACTTTGAGAGAGTGCATTGCTGTGCCTGAGAAACAGATAATGCTGCTGTAGGACAAGGGAGGATTTAACACTCAGCAGCAGTGATAAGAGGAAAAACAGTATAAAAGTGCAGAATAAAACAGTTTTCTGTCACAGCATTAAGCTGGAAGTACATTCTGGTCTTGAAGTTTAACAGAAATCTTTAATTAAGGATGTCATTGGCACTGGAATCTTTGGGTTGATAGCCTGGAGAGTGACTTTTACAACATGTTGCACCCTTTTCTTTAGTTTGCAGATTCTCAAACTAAAAACCTTTCAGCAGCATGTACTTGTTCTTCACATCTCATCTCAGAAGGCTGAATGTTGCAATTAACAATTCAGAACTCTTTGTATTTTAGTAGCCATGCATAAAAATTAACTCAAGCAAATGTAATTTAGAATAATAATAACATGTTTTCCAAATGTTTCCAACATTAATCATGGTGATGATGGTTACTATAGTACCACTGCTGGATTTTATTGAAAATAAAGTAATTCAGGGTGGTACATGTTCTCTTGAGAGCATTTCTGTGTGTTTAAAAGAAGTGAAGGATGTGAGTATGAGACAGCAAGGGAACCTTCTGTTTTTTGTTGAGTGAACTCAGTGCTTAGTAACATTTTGATACAAAAGCAATAGATCAGTGTTTATTTTCAGGAAAAGGTTCTGAACTTTGCTATTTGTCAGTGGATATTTCTAAAATTTCCGTACATATGAGAGGCAAAAAGAATAAAGGATGTGTACCAAGTTTTCTGCCAAAATAAATATTAGACCCAAGATAAATAGTTCACCCAGGTTATTAACTGTGTGGTAAATAAACCCGTTCAAGTTTGCTTGCTGCTGTTTACCCAAGGTATTTTGCTGACATGAGGCTGAATGTGGCACGCAGAGTTCTAATTAAATGTCACTGAGGAACCTGTAGAAAGGTTTGACTCCAAAAACACACACAGGAGTCATAGGCCAGAATTTTTGTTAAGTGTGGTTGTAACTTGTTTACAAATTTCTTGAGCAGTTTATGCACACAAGTCTTTAGGGATGTGTAAAGACTTAAGCAAAGAAACTCTCCCTGTGAAATGGGTACTGCTTGGTGAGACAATCTCTCTCACTGAGTTGCTTGAGTGAGGGTAATATTCATGATGTGGGTTTGATGTCCTGGATTCTCATAGTCCAGAGGGAATCTAATTCAGTGTATCTTGGTTTTTACACTTTTCTGCTGGTTTTTTGTTTGCTTCGCCACTCTGGGAATGGGCTTTCATCTTGTTTTCCTGCTGGATGAGAATTTGATGCACTTGTTCTCCTGATTTGGCTCACTGTCCGGTTATCTTGGCTGTTTGAGGGGCCTGGAAAGGCCCGGGGTGGCCTTGGGGCAGCCCGCGTATCGAAAGACGAGAAGAGGCTTCAGTTCTTCTTTCTGGTTTTATGTTTATTAATTGTTTATCTAAAAGATGTTCTTTCAGCCGAACAAAGATCTGCTCAGCAGTCAGCCATGGGCACACTGTGCCGTCCCCCTGACCGCCACGTATCTTTATACCCCTTGCTACGTATACAATATTTATCATTTTTCCCCAATACCATCTATTGTTATAACTCGGTGTACTCTTAGTAATAACCAATGCAAAGGTGCCACCGTGGCCAAAGAAGATGGAGGAGAGGAGGAAGAAGGAGGAGGGCAGGACACACCCCAATTCCTCCATCTTACTCCTCCAAACCCCCTGTACATAAATCCTAAGCCTTGTGTCTCACGCTCTACTTAACTAATCCCTTCACCATTCACCCTGTGAAGCCCTCATCCTTGTCGTCTCCTGTGTAGGGTTAAAGTCCAGCTACCAGACACTTCTGGCAACATTCCAGGAGTCCCGAGCCCCCCAAGGTGGTCTCGGAGGCTCAGCATCTCAGGACTGAAATCTTGAGATCCGACATCTCACCATTGAGTTAGGCCTGAAATTTGTGTTACTGCTGAGTAAAGCTGAGGCTACCATCAACATTTTGTCATTGTAAACAGGTTGCCATCAATGAATTAGATCCACAGGCATTTGCCAGTGTAAGTTTTGGAAGGGGAAGTTTTATGTGAAAATAATTCCAAGAGTTGTTTATCTCTGGCCTGGCACATACAGAAACTGAGTCAGAAGAGGGAAACAAGAGCTTGTCCTCTCTGTTGGCTCCCAGAGGAGCTCAGGAGAGGCTGGGAGCTGGTGTGAGAGGCAAACTGGGCAGTTTCCCCAGGGAAGGGAAGGGTTGAGGGGCTGTGCAAAACCAGCTTTGAGCCAGTGGAGGGGACGTGATGAGGGAGAGGAGGAGAAGAGCCTTGGGAGGGGTGTTGGTGTTGGTATGGCTGCCAGCCAGGGCCAAAATAGCTCTCCTGACACTCAGAGGGGTTTGTTTTTAGCACCAGACCAGCTGGATAGAAGACTTTGCTCCTTCCAGTGGGTTGGCTTCTGCATATGGTGCAGGGCTGTAATTTCTCCATAAAATGTTTTATAAAATTTGCAGATTTGGCATAGAGGCAAAGGATGAAGTTAACCTTACTTGCAGGTTAAGAAAGCCCTCTTACACTTTGGCCTAGACCCTTGAAGTGCTAAATTTCACCTTATTTGTTAGGGAAGAGGTACAAAATCCTTTGTTTCTTTCCCACTGCATGCAGTGTTCAGTAGGGTGAGGCAGGAGAAGGCAAAAGAAACTCAAGTGGCCTTTTTGGCACCTGGGTTATACATGAAAAAAGTGTTAAATCATCTCACATCTCAGTGCTAATTGCTTACTTTGCTGCCATTAGCACATTAAATGTGTAGCACAAATATGTTCCTCTTTAGCTACTGTGGATGATGTAGTTTGCCAAGTTTTTCTTGTTGTGTAATGTAAATTTTCTTTTTGTGGCCATATTTTTTTTAAAGTTTTGCACCAGGTGCCTCCAGTGGGTGTGTGAGTCTCGAATTGAGCCTTTAGTATTATTTAACTTCAACATTTGAAGAACACATTTCACAAAAACCGCCTGAATAAATGTTTTAGAGTCAGGTGGAATTTTTCTAATTCCAAAAATAAATCTCAGTGTGGAAATTTCTGAAAGAAGATTCAGGAGGATGCTGGGGGAATCCTGCTTCATACTGGTGAAGGAACTTGGAACTGATTGTCAGATCCAGGCTTGTGTGGCTGTGGGCATCTCATTAGAGAGATAAATTTATATAACAGCAGCCCTGTACAAGGTTTTGTTCCTTAGTTTTGCCTTGTTTTCTTCGAGCTTGTTTTTTCCTTCTGGCCACAATCAAAGCTGGATCTTTTCTTTGAAACTTTTTTTTCAAATCCTGCAATTCACATCTGTATGAAATATCTCTTAAGGCTCATGTCACAAAGAAGCTGTGCTAGATAAAAGACAAAATGGATAGATTGCAAAATAGCACCTAGAAGAAAAGCAATTTTGTGAAATTCCTAAATAAATTGCTTTCTAATTCACAAATAATGCAGTACATATTTAGATGGTTAGAAAGAATGATTATTGAATACAGAGCTCAGAATTCATAAGAGAAGCATATATGGAATTGTTGAGAAAAAAAAGGAAGTATAACAATACAGAACTTCCAATATTTAACTGATTTCCTTCATAAATCACTTGCTGCCAAATGCAAAACAGTTGGGTATCAGAAGCAAAATTATTTCTGTAAGGATAGTAACTTCCAAAAACTGTTGTGTCTGTCATAAATTCTGCTTCAAATAGTGTAAATAATTTCCCTGGTTTGCATATTAGAGAACACCTCAAATTTTGCTTTTTGCTCTTGTCAATGAGAGACAAGAAACAAACAACAGCAAAAAAATCAATAAATTGAAGATAAACTGTTGGTCCCATTTTGATATGGCTTAACATGATGATAAATGGTGCATTAGAACACTGTTCTTTCATCCCCAAAATATAGTATAGAAAAAGATGAGCCAGTGCTGAACTTGGGGTTCATTGGAATAGACAGGGGAGCAGAATCAGGGGTGTCCAAACACAAAATACTAAGGCAAAAATTCAGTTTCATGCTTTTTTTCCCCTGAAATTGACTTTCAGATTAGACCTGGTTTTTTTTTTGTTTTTGTTTTTTTAATTCAGCTGTTCTGAGTTTTAAATATTTGGCCACCCACAAGAATATTTTGACACCTCAAAGTTGTTTGGTTAACAAGAATTATTTCCTAACCTTATCCTTCAGATTTGATAGACATACTTTGATTACTGGTATCCAAAATTTTCTTTTACCAGAGAAACCTTTTCTCCAAATATAATTAAGACAGAATTCCACTGAAAACTCTGAGGAAGACAGTGTGCTTCATCAGGGTGTGGGGAGCCCAAAAGGATGAAGCACTCTCTGCTGTATTTTGATTAATCAGCTCATTTAGCAGCTGATGATTTTTGGCACAACATTTCTGGCTTTTATGATGTTACTCACCATGTCAATGGTGATTTCATCAAAAAGGACCAGAGAGCTGAGCTCTGTCAACAGCCCTGGGTTGCTGTTGGTCTTTTGACCTTGCTTCATCTAAGCAGGTGCTATCAAAGCGTGTTTTTCCTGTTTGTTTTTTTTTTTTTCATTTCAATCCCCTTATCCCCGTTATTGGACCCTCTGTCTCTGATGTAAGAGCTCATGTATTTTTGTTACTGGCAGGCAGAAATTTCTGAAACTCTGTGTTCCATCTTGTTATTGCTGCTCCAGCAGCTTTTGTGGTGGTCAATATTATATGGGTGGAGTAACAGAGACATTTTTCCAGACTCCATCAAGTGCACAAGGACACAGAGGGAGTGGGAATAATAGCAGTGGCCATCTGTGTTCTTTCTTATTGTCAGTGCAGAGATACTGAGCCTGCTCACTACTGAGAGCTTCATATGCACCATGGCAACAGAGAGATGATTATAAGGGATGCAAGTCAAAGGATATCAGAGATGTATAGAAATGAAAGGAATTCCCTGTTTCTGAACCCAAAAGCCAAGCCTTAAATAGCTGTTGGTAGTTGTATTTTCATGGCTCTCGATTCTTTGTGCTTTCCTGCCCATTCCATCTCTAGGGATAAAGCCAGGAACAAGAATTGCCTGTGGAAGCTCAGTGCAGGCTGTGTTAGCAAAGTTTTAGGGAGAGAAATGGCTTTGAAAGGTCAGAATAAAAACAGGGTTAGGGAAAATAGAAGCTGCATCTCCAAATAAGTGAGGTATTCAACAGGATTGAATATTCAAGCATAATTAGAGTCGAATTTACCGTTCTTTATTTCTGGTTGAGTCCTATTTTTCTGAAAAGTTTAGGGTCAGAAGTTGACACTAACAAGATGCAGTTTATACTCCTGATTCCTGATATAGGAAGCTCCACAAGGGCAAGCAGAGAATTTTATATAAATGTCCTTTGAATCCTTTAGTCTTGATTTGTGTTTTAGAGGAGCCCATGTTAAATCCAAGGTTTTATTTAGGATTAGAAGCAGTGTGGCTCCCAGCCTGAATGCCTACAAGAGCTGCATTCTGAAAGCAAACTGACGCCTAGAACCAGGAATTTCAAATTTCTTGGTCTTGTGTTTTTGCTCATAATAGTTGAGAGTATTGTAGTAAAGAATATCAAGACAACAAAAAGAACTTTGAAAGCATTTGCTGTGTTCCAAGGAGGGTAACAGAGGCTTGGTATAAAGACTCCAATTACTCATTTTCATAGGGAATTTGGAGCAGGTTCTTATCACTTCATGTCCCTCTTGGAGCTCCTCAATATCTCTGGAAGTTCTGCTCTCCATTGGAAAGCAAATTTGAGAGTTTTGACAGGTAACAGGTACCAGAAATGAGCCTTTTGAATTCAGCTAATTGCTGATTTTTCAGGATTGTATTTCTTACAAAAGGCCACTTGGAGTTATCTGGCTCAACTTCTCTTCTCTGAAGGGAAGAGTGCCCGTAGGTGTTTCCAAATGTTCTTAATTTTAGTAGAGGCAAGTGTTTTCCCATCAAAAGACCACGTTCTCACAGCTTGGAAAACAGCTTTGGTAACTTCTGCTTCCTAGAAAGTGGAATGAAATTGGGCATGAAATTTCTATAAGATGTAAAGGGCTTTGAACAAGAAAAGCCTCTTCAAGAATAAACAGTTTACTGTGTTTAATCAAATGAAAAATGTGGTTCTTGGGGAAGAGGGACTTTTTAGCTGCCCCTTCCAGTGAAGGTAACAAAACATTAAAAATGCATTTGCCACTGATAGGTTGAATTCATTTTAGCTGGCATAAATGGGACAGATGAGCTATTCAAATGTCTGATGAGTACTATATAGTAAAATATTTATCACTTTCTCATGGTCACTGCATGAGAAGCCAATAATTTGTTTTCTCTCAGCACTGGTATTTTGTGGTACTTGTAATAAATTATACATTGCAAGCTCCCATCCTTCACCTTCTTTCTATTTACCTATCTAGTCTGAGATCTCATTCATCAACGTGTAGCTGGGTCGGGGATAAAAGTGAGGCTATAAATTCATGTGTTCTAAAGAATCATGGAATTTGTAATGCATAATGGAAGGGGGCAACATGGCTGGAGTGTGTCTGCTGGGAACAGGTGACATTTGGAGCTGTAAAGTGGGAATTGAGCGGATTTTTTAGAAATATGTCTAATGCAAACATAGATACATGGATAAAAATAGATATATTCTAAATATATGTATAGAGAGAAAGGTGCTAGCCTTGGTTGTGCTGGCTGCTAATTTGGATTTAGGATCCAAACACCTCTAAACAATCAAAGCTGTCCAGACGTTGGCCCATTACCAAACTCAAGCTGATGTCACAGATTTAATTCTTCTCATGACTGTCCAATTCTCAACAGCAACTTTCCATGTCAGAGATATAAAACCTTTTATTTGCTTTGCATTGATGCAGAGTATTTAAAGAAAGAAATATTAGGATGAAAAAAGTATTCCCAAATGATAGCCTTTATAGCATTTAGATGCAAAGTTTTCAATGTCAAAGGGGAGGTTTTATCTGAAAAATTGAAAACTTGACCCTGGGATTGCTTCAAAATATGAAGAAAATTAGCACCTTTAGTTCTCAAACATCTTTTTTGTTTTTTCAATGTGGAGGGGAAATGAAATTCTTGCTTTGCATTGACAGATTTTAGCCAAGGTCTCCTGGTTATAATTCTTGAGAATTTCTTCTGGAGACATTCAGATGGAGCTGTGCTGCTGTACAGGAGAGTGATGAGGTCTGATGTATTAGAAAGCAGAAATTTTTGTCTTTTATTCTTGCTGCTTCCAATCAGAAATCGTTTGACCTCAGCACAGAGATAAGACCACCACTTGCCTCACTTATTCAGGAAACTAAATCAGTCAGTGTTGAGGAGGATGGCAAAGTTCATTATTCACTGCTCAAAAAGTCTTTAGAAATCTATCATTTCTGCAAAGTCTATAAGCCTGTAAATTAATTTCTCATGACAAAACCATTTAAAATGCACAGCCTAAAGGATTTTTAAATGACCTTCTACGAGGATGATACAGGGAAAATAAACCAAGTGCCTTTCTCAATCAATCCAGTTGAAGTCCTGTGTACATTTTGGTCATACAGACCCAGGGTCAGGTACAATTTAAGGGAGGTTGTGTTGCCTGAAGACACGTGAGATTTGATTCACATTTTGTTTTCATGTGAGGCTTTGGCATCAAAATTCCTGTGCTTCGGAACTTGGTATTCCAGTTCAGTAAACTCTTTGCGGGGTTAAGATTGCAGATCATGGAAAGCCACACTTAGAATTTGAAATTCCCTAAGTTTTTAAAGGCACATGAGGGTTACTGATCCAAACATTTTTGTAAGTTGACAGGACTAACTTTAAGTTCCATATTTTTAAAAATGTTTTTCTTCCTTGGAATAATTTCCAGCATTTTCACTGATCAAAAGTTTGGTTCCTTTTTGAAAACATTGTTGTAAACACAATATACCAATGTTCCTCATGGCTGTATGGAAAGATTTTTCTTAATGCCATTTTGATTGTGTAGAAAGAGTTCCACAAAGATTTTTGGAGTTCAATCTATTCTTATGAAGCGAGCAAAGAAAAGGAATGACTAAAGTAAAATCTGTTATCAGGATCCCTGTGTACTGAGTAAACACAGAGACAGCATGTGTGGTTTTTGCATATTTTATTAATACATAAATTAGCATTACTTTAATAACTTTGATCAAGTTAGTGGAATAATTTGTTGCAAAGAAATTACACAGTAAATTACACTTTTCCCTTTAATTGCTTTTGTTTGCATATACATGTGCAGATACATAGATATAGGCATAACTGTTAAATTCATTTGTTACCTCTATAGATAAATTATTCTATCAACTGATTTTAGCCCTGCTATGTCTGCAGTTCAGGGAAGAATGGGATTAAAGGGAAAAGAAAGGAGAAGCTCCACTCTCACTGACTTTCAGTGCTGACTTGTCCATTCTGATTTCAAAACCATTTCCTTTTTCCATTCTACTACTGCTTTCATAATCAGCTCCTTAGAACCTCTGCCTGAATTAAAGTTTGGGGGGTTCTGATTTTCAGGTGAATAGTAAATTAGGAGTGATGGTTAATCAGTTCTTGGAAAATTTATGGAGGTAATGATGAAAATTTTTGAACAGTCATGTTGAGCTCAACTAAAATGTTAGGTTTACTTCACACAACAATGTGCTCAAGAAGAATTTTTACAGTTATGCAATTTTTATTTCTCTTGTTATACATGGAATAATTAATAAAATTAAATTATAATTATATAAATGAAAATAGGTTATATAAATTATATAAATGAAAATAATATATCCTAAATTATTAAGTTTTGAAACTTCAGTCACTTAACATACTGCAGAAGTTTAACATGGAATTTAAATCCTGTAAATAGCTGTTTCTTTTCTTAGTCTGGATAACAGAAGTTACTTTAAAATACAACAGAATACAAGTTGTCAGCTTGGCCTTAGTCTTGACATCAAAAGGTATTAAAATGTTTCTAAGAAAGGAAATGAGAACTAAAGCATTATCTTAATCAGTTTTAAATCTTGACAAAAAGTAGGGGATATAAACTGGAATTTGAAAAATAAAGCCAGATGTTTGCATATAGAAAGGTATCAATATAAAATAAAGGCCTTTACTCCTCCAGTAAATATAGAAAGAAGTAAGCCTGGAAAGATTGCTTGTTAAATTATTTTCTATAAAATATTCTGTTACAAGCCAAGGACAATGTTTTTAAGTCTATTTTTAAAACTTTGTGGGCTGTGTGTTTATGTGAAAAGAACCATAATTTCTTGATGGAATTCTGACTTCCATTTGTATATCTGCACACCTGTGTACTCCTTTTTTTGTTATTTATTTTGTATACTATTTTAAATATATATTGTACTATTAAATTATGCAGTCCCTTCCTGTGACGGTGTTCACAGGGGTTCTTGGATGAGGGAAGAGACGAGGATCTCACTCCATGTTTCAGAAGGCTTGATTTATTATTTTATGGTATATATTATATTAAAACTATACTAAAAGAATAGAAGAAAGGATTTCATCAGAAGGCTGGCTAAGAATAGAAAAAGGAATGATAACAAATGTTTGTGGCTTGGCTCTCTGTCCGAGCCAGCTGACTGTGATTGGCCATTAATTAGAAACAGCCACCTGAGAAAAATCACAGATGCACCTGTTGCATTCCACAGCAGCAGATAATCAATGTTTACATTTTGTTCCTGAGGCCTCTCAGCTTCTCAGGAGGAACAATCCTAAGGAAAGGATTTTTCATAAAAGGTGTCTGTGACACCTTCCTGTTTCCTCAGAGCAGGTTTGCTGGGCGAGGGAGGCTCTGAGGGAATCCCTCCTGCAGTTGGTGTCACTGTGTGCAGCCAGGGCTTTGATTTATTGCAGTGACCACTGAGCTGCCATCCCCCTCCCTAAAACACATCCTTGGGTCTGTGCAGGGCTGACAGATTTCAGTGAGGAGTTTCCACACTGCTCTCTCTGCTCCACAAACACCTGCCCAGGTGAAATCTGTATTTCAGCACAGCCCCCTCTCAGAAAGGGCAGCAGCTCTCCTCAAGCACAGCCTGGCAGATTTTCCTTTTTCACTCTGGGTGCAGTGATGGAAGAGCCTTGCAGTGTGTTCTGCACTTGTGCTGATAAATTATTTAATGACAGAAAGGAGCTGACTACTTGAACTTTCCTCTTGACCTAAGCTGAAATACCAGCCTGGGTGAATTTGTGTGTAAGGCCATGTAAACTGAACTTCTTATCTTATATGCAAAGCCAGGATTTCCTAATGCCTGTCACTGTACCAGGGAGGCTTCCCGATCCCTTGCAAATATTTGTGCGTGTTTCTGCTGCTGCAGAAGTTCCAATATCCGTGTGCTCTGCAAATCCATAGCTCTTGTGGGAGCTGGGGGTGAAGTTGTCAACAGCTTGGCAACTGTGAAATTACTCAGAATATGCTGCAAATAGTAGAGGGTGTGATGATACCTGTAGCAAGAAAAGCTGAGTGCAGACATGAGCAAAGACTCAAAGGAGGGAGGCTGATTTTCAAAATCTATTTCTAATTACTTGTATATATTATACATATAGATAGGAAGGTTCTTTTGATGGTTGGCTTGTGTGTGGTTGGACAGATATTGCTTATGTCTGCTTTTAGGGGGGAGAATGTGCTGCCACAAAGCAGCAACAGGAAAGGTTTTCCTGCCCAAACACAGTGAAGGCTGGCTGTTAATGAATCAGCCTGTTGTATTTGTAATACAAATATAAATGTTTAAATACCAACCCGCACTATTTTAACTGATTGTGGAACTTCAAAAAGAGCAACAGGAAGCAAAGTTCTCACTCATATGTCAGGGGAACTCTCAATTTCAGGAGTACAGCAGAGGGAGTAGGTTAAATATGAAACTGTGGCTTTGTGGGATGTCACCCATGTGCTGGTTTAACAATTTTATACAAAAAGCAGTTTTAATTAAAAATTGTCTTCCTGTTTTTCTGAAAAGATTACTGTTAGGGTAGAATTAGTATTAAACTGTTCTAGGTATAAATTATTACCTCTATTATTATTCTGATGTTTAAAAATTGCCAGACTGTTTTCTATCTGGGTTTTTAATGTCCCCTACTAGCAAGTGTATGTGATTAATGCTGAAATTTACTTAGGGATGAACTCATCCAGCCAGTCATTTCCAGGAGCAGTTATTACCATGTTTTTTTGTATTGAAAACATATTAAAACTCTAAGAGTTCAGAAGCATAAAGCAGGCACAAAGCAGAGCCTATTATGGTGCTGTTTACCAACAGATTTATAATTAAAAAATAAATTAAGCATGAAATGGAACACTTTTCATTTTCTGCCAAAATGGTATGAAATATTTGATGTTCGTTTACAGATTATTCTGGAATAGCTTTGAAAGTGAATAATTCTGAAGGTTGTCATGGTATTTTAGTGGAACCTAAACATATCTCTGTTAAAACACCCATGTCCTTTTTCCTGCAGATAATCAGAATGCCCCAGGAAGGGGGAGAGGCTATTCCAGAACTCAGTCTTCCAATCAGAATCCTGATAATGCATAAAACAATTAATTTCATAAGGAGTACAGAATGCCAATATTCTCTCCCTCATAAATATCTGAAATTATAACAGCAATACAAAATTATGGAATGCCTTTGAATTGTTTGGAGGTGTTTTTAGTGGGAAAACCACATCTGAGTGCCTCTAGTTCTGTGTACCTACAATTCTGATTGAGTTCTGGACCTTGTGGAAAAAAGGATACCAAACCTGGCCATTGAAACTTTGCAGGAGCCAAATGTCTTGCCTGAGCAGAGCAATTTCTGGATCTGTTTCTCAGCATCCTCTTCAGCACCACATCATGCATTCCTGTCTTTCAACAGTTGCCTTATTTTTATCTTTTACACCTTTGAGAAGAGCTTTAATGAACATCCTTTGCAAGGCTGATCCTTGGCAGCTGATCCTTAAGAGTTTGGTTTGTTGATTTGGGTTAAAAGCCCTCAGTACCAGTGATGGAGGCTTGGAGGGGACCATTCCACTCTCTCAGGCTGTAGAATCCCTCCCAAAGCTGGGGATCACAAACATTTCTGCTGTTGTGTGAATTCTCCATCCCCAGAACCAGCAGGGATCTCCACCCAGTGTAACTGCTCTGTGCGTCCACCGGTGCCCAGCACCCCACTGCCCTCAGGAGCTCCTCCAGCTCGGATTCCTGCCTTCCCACGGGTGGGATGCTCCCTGTTGTAAGCAGCAGGGTCATTTTTGTGTGATTAATGCCTGAGCTGATCCAGAGAATGGGCTGCAGGAAGGGCGGGGGTCTCGGTGTGAGTTTGGTACCTGGAAATCATCGCCCATTCCTCCTTATTTTTCAACAAAACTAACACATATGTTTCACACAGAGGAAGTCTGGCTGTTTTCCCTGTTTCTGCCATCTCCTGATTTTTCGTTTTCCAGCACTCATTCCAATTCAGGAAGATAATGAATATTCAAGATTTCTTCTCCTGTTAAGCAGTAGGACTTTAAAAACCTAAATGGTGTTTGTTTGGTGTGGTTTTTTTCTCAACAGTTCCAAAAACGCATTAAATGTCCTCAATTTTCTTAAGAACGAATCTTTTCTATAAGGTAGGCTACACCACCTGAGGATGTTGCTCAGCATTTACTCCTGCTATCTCCTGGCAAATGCTTTTTTCAGGGGCGTTTTTCCCTATGTAAGTGTGTGAGTGCTTACCTCCAGAACTGGTGGAAATGTTCAAATCTTGTGTTTTGAATGCTGGTGGGTGACACCAGCATTGCCCAGCTCAGTGTGAGCTGTTGGGGCAGCCTGACCCTGCTTGCCAAAGGCTCCTTGGGCACCTCTGGCAAGATGTGCTCCTCTCCTCCTCTGTGCTCCTTCCAACTCTCTGCTGTAAGAAATTTTGCACTAGCAGGACTTGCTGCAGCCCTTACTAATGCTGTGATTTTTTTGTCCTGTTTCCTTGGGTTCTAGTGTTTATTTTTATTCTTTTTTTCGCTTTGATTGCAAGATCCTTGGCCTGGGAGTCTTTGTGCTGTGTTTGCCTGACACAACGGGGTCAGCTCCATTCCAGCCTTGTGGTGACTCAGCTGTAGCCAGGCTGTGGTTAAATCAGATAATGGAACAGCTCTCTGTGCTCTTCCTTGGGCTCTCTGGGATTTAGTTATCTCCTTGTCAGGATTATTTAAGTTGGACTGGCCAGTTGTTGGAGCTTAGCAACTTCTTTTGTTAAATGTAGATTTACTGCGAGGATTCATTGCCGTAGCTGTCTCCCACAGAGATAGAACAGAAGGTTGTAAATCAAGCAGATTTTAGTGTAAATTATTCAGAGTTTTTTTTTTTCTCTTCATTGTGTAAGATTCCCTGCAGAATATCACGGCCCAATGAGGTGCTGCTGATGATTTCTTGAGGTCCAGAACTATATGTAGCTCACATATATAATATATGTTCCTTTAAAATGAAATGAGAAGGAACATGTTGGACTTGGTCCCCTCTCTAAGGAGAGGTGCATTAATGAGTGATTAGCATGCAGTGGAAGCCTCATTGCTAAGCTAATAAAATCCAAATATTTTGAGAACCAAGACTATAATACAGCTTGATGGTTCTGCATCATTGTCACTTTTTAGTGGGTTTAGCACTGTAAAACTTTACATGTGAGTATTTGCTGGCTTCATAATTTAAATACTGACTTTGACTTATACACAAAAACGTTTCTAGCATCTGTCTTGGTTTTTCTGAAGGTGAGGCTTGACTGGGAGACACAGAAGATCCTGGTGTTTTGTTTGCATCTAAATTTCTAAGGTGCTATTGGCTATAATTGCTGAGTAGAAAGAAGAGGTGGTTTAAAAGTCATTGTTTCTTAGGCAGGAAAATGTCTGTGTGACTGCAAACTAAACACAGCAGTTCACAATGATTTGAGTGCATGGTTTTGAGAAGATCAGTGTGACAAAAAAGAGGAAAGAATGCTAAACAAGAATAGAAGTTGCTGCAATGTTCTGGATGTAAAATGGAATTTCAAGTTGCATTTTAAAATATTCAATCTACCTCTTTTAGCCAGAAGAAAAAGCTTTCTGTGGTAATATTTTAGAATATTCTTATTTGATTATGAGACATCTATATAGCTCTTCCAATTTGTCCTTCAGACAACTAAATTTGAATTGGATGCTCAGCAGTATTCAAGAACACAACTTAGAGTGCATGCAGCAAAATTGTCTTGTCTGAGGCAAACCTGTTCACCCCAGAAATACTGGATTTTAGCTGCAGGGGGAAAGAGTCAGGATTGGCGTTGGGGTTAAAAAGTGCAAATTTGCTAAGGGGCAGTGAGGAGGTTTCTGGTGCTGGATTTCCCTTCCAGCATTCAGCACAAGAGGCTGCAGTGAGTGGCTCTCAGCACTGAGTGTGTCCATCCCTAATGTCAGTCTTGGAGGAGAGAAAAGGCAAGGTGGAAAGATCCTTCCTGTGTACAAAGGGAAGGGTAAAAGGAGTGGTTCAGCACATGGTAGAAATCCTGCTGGAAGCTGCAGGCACAAAAATAAAATCTAGTTCCAGGTGGGAGAGGCAAGAAGAGCCACCAGACCTCACTGATCTGAAAAGCACAAGCAGAGAGCCCCTTGGCCAAGGTGGGCTCCAGGTGTTGCAGCTGTGTGAAGTTTTATTTTGCAGGTCACTGGGGCAGCCTTTATTCCCTGTCCTGCTGCCTCAGCCATCTCTTCCCTTTCCCTCCTCTCATCCCTCTTGTCACTGCTCTGCTCTTCAGTCAGTTCTTTAATTTTTTTCTCCTGGCCTTGCCAACTCCAGTGCTGCTGAAAGGTTCTCCTCCCTTGACGTTGCTGCTCCCCAAGCCCTTGTTGTGTGTATTTCATGTTATTTTTCACCTCTATCCATGTTGCAGTGAGCTGCTCAGCTGTTCTTCAAATGACTTTGTTTCTGCTTCCTGGGACGTGCAATGTGTGTAGTTGGGTGCAGAATTTTAACTCAAAAATAGAACTATGAATCAATTAAGGAAGAGAAATTACAAAGTGGGGATCTCTGCCTCCATACTAATTAAACCTGTGGAAAAGAGCCATATCTCAATCTGCAGCTACATTAAAAAAGTATATTTTTTTTATTTCCTTCTCCCAGGGTTCTTATTGCTTTCTCTGACAAGGGGAGCACAGATTCTGCTGCTGTGTGGCAGTTAATTCTCCAGGTTGGTTTTTCACAACCATTAACACAAATGGTGTGTTTACAGTTGGATTTTTCCTTCAATTTGTGTTTTAGGTGGGGAGCTCCAAGTCATCTCCTAGGAAGGAGATTGGGACTCTCTGCCAGAAGGTGGGGGAAACATAAAAGTGTTTTGCTTGAAAAATGAAACCTAAATTTCTCATTTAAAAGCCAAAGAAGAACACGGAAGTAAAAAAGTGATACTGAAAAATAACAACTAAGCACTTGATTGAGTCAGATGCAAATGTTTTCAATAAACATTTATCCCTTTAAATTATTTATTTCTTATTTTAATCCAGATGTATGCTTTTGGGGGTAGAGTGTTGAGCTAAATCATTTTAAACACAATTGCAAAGAGGGGAGGTGAATGTTTCCTTAATGAATGTGTGTGTGCTGCTGTTGCTGTGATTGTGGGCATGGTGTGACTGGAATGGGAGTTACTCTTCCTCCTCTTCCTCCTCTTCCTCCCCAGACCTGCAGCCTCAACTCATTTCCCATTGTATTCAAGGCACCTGTTTTTCCTGTTAAGAATGCAAAGTGTTAGCTGAAATCAGGAATGTATGAAAAGCAGCCACCTAGCATGATTTTAATAATTCTGTAGCATTTATTACATTCTCTGTTGAATCACTTCTTGATATTGATGGCATAATTTAAAGTGACAGAAAGGAAGGAACATGACCTTTAATGTCATGACATGAGTTGTCACAAAAAAGGAAGGATGAGCTTAATTCAGCCAAATGGCTTCCCAGGAAGTCTTGATACATAATAAACTGAGATTTATCTTTGGCTGAGATTATACAGCTCAAGCTGTGATTTTTCTTTTAGATGAAATAAACTGACTGAAGAGAAGATGAAAATATTGTTCTAATTTTGATCTGCATATTGCATTACAGCAAATTAATTCTGGTTTATAACAGGGAACATGTAAAATATGGCAGCTTGAAACAGAGAAGAGCTACATATAGTGATTGCTAAGGTGTTTTCCAGAACAGAATCCAATGTTCCTAAATAACAAAGTGGTTATATTGCTCTATAAGCTTTGTCATTAGACACAAATGTGCAATCAGCTGTCTAGAGGCACCACATTTCCCTTCTGCTGCTTAGAGTCCTCTTGTACTGATCAGTTTTTGTAGTAAATCCCAGAAGAAGGAGCACAGATGTTCTCAGATGTTGTCACCAATGGTGTCCAGTTGGTTTATAACTTTAGCAGTGAGGTGTCACCATTTATCGTTTAAGGTGGGTGGCTTATGAGGTTTTTTTGGATGAGGAAAAAGTCAAGGCATTTAAAAAATAATTACATTCTATTTGCAGATACAAAAATCACTTGGGATTTGCTTCCAAAATCTGTCTTCTATTTTTAATCAAGGTTGCACAGAAAGTCAGCATAATAGGTTTGGAAGAGAACATACATTCTTCCAGAGGAGATCATATGGCAGCATCCTAAAAACTTGTTTTCAAAAGAAGCATGTGTAAACTTTAAAACATGATCCTTCTTGATTGTCTGTTTTGGCTCAGTTTGATTCAGGCTGCTTCAGCACTGGGTTCATGTGGAATTCAGAGAAGAGCAGGGAAGGGTATCGGCAGGCCATTGCACCAAGCTTTTACCTCTCGTGTTGTTGAATTTTGGCCTGGATGTCACCTGTCTCAGCCTGGGACTGTCAAATCTGAGCCTCTGCTGGTGTTTTCTGGATCTCAGTGTGCTCTGTGCTGGATTTAAACCAGAGTGTATCTCTGACAGCATCCCTCAGGTTTGTCATGTGAATGTGCTTCTGGAGTTAGCTAAGCCTCAAGGAGTTTTGGAATTACTTGGTCAGCAGGGTTTTTGTCACAGTCTAGAAGGCCAATTTCATTGTTGGGTTTCCTTTGATGTGAGCAGATGTCAGCAGAGGCCCCTGAGCTGCTCTCACAGGCTGGGCAGCCTGGCCTCTGCTCACTGTCCTGCTGGCACTTCAGGGGATTCATTCACCAGCAATTCCTGCAATTGGATAACAAACAGAGCCCATTTCAGCCTGACAAACTCTGGGCAGACCCATGGTCTGCTCCAGATCAGCCCCAGTGCTGTGTCAAACTAGCAAATCCAATGGTGCTGTGAGAATTTATGGAAATTGTAATTATTGTAGTGGATAAACTGCCAGCAATATGTACAGGGGGCAGGGGACATCCCTTGTCTGGACTGAGAGAGAGTGAAACACTGGCTGAAGTTTAATGTTCTGTGAACCTCATTTATAAAAGAGTAGTATCTATTTTGCCATGTGCTGTTCCCCAAAGAACACTAACACAGGGAATACTGAGGCATCCATCTAAGTAGAATTCTTTACTAATTACTGGTTTTCTTTTCATTAAAAAATCCATTAAGAATAAAATGTAAAATATCTTTATAGATGCACAGTTACCAAAAGCAAGTGCAAATAAAAAAAATCTTCCAAGAAAGTGCTGTTTAAAAATAAAATACAATGTTCATAGTAGTAGAACTTAGGCAAAGAAATTATTTGGGGATTTGAAGAGAATTTCTAATTTTAATGTTGCAGGATATTAATAAAATTTTTCAATTTATCAAGTACTGAATAATACTATTATAAATTGGAATATGAATATAACTACTACCTATGCAAAAATAATACAAAAGAATTTAAAAAAAGATGGCTTGAGGCAACAAAAATGCTTCTAAATGACTCTGTGAAGCTTCTGGATCATGGTCAAAGAGCTTGAACTCAGTTTGAAAGCGTTTTTGCTGCACTAAGTGTGACTCCTTCTGTGAGTACCATGGTTTCAAAAGGCACTGGTGACTGAGAATCAGAAGAACTAGAATATATGGCTTTGTTTCAATAGTTTGTTACCTGCCATAGGAAATCATCCATCACACATGGCCACAGGTCTTGAAATAGTCCCAGAATCAATTCATCCATCAATAGATTTACACCACAGCCCCTTATTTCAGAATGATCCATCATTTCCTTAAGCAGGTTATTGTTTTTCGAGGAGTTTATCCTATCAGATGGCTTTTTAAAATTTTTTTAATCCAATTATACCAGCACATTGATGAAAAAAGTAAATTGCCAGCTGAAATCCTGGCTAGTGTGTGTGTGTGCTACAGGAGCATGGCTGGCTGCTGCTTGGATTTCTATATCATTTTAAGAACAGTGCCAAGAGCTAATGACTGTGATTTGATCCTGCATTAGCAGGGCCCTCGTTATTGAAAGGATTCATCATGCATAGAAATTATTTGTGCTCTAGCTGGAGGCCATATTCTGTGCGCTCAGCACTCAGTGTGGAACATGCTGTCTTCATTTCTACTCACTTACCCGTGAAACAAATGACAGAAGGGAAGGGACAACTGCAGCCTATTTGTCATCTTCCCTCTGCGCCTCCTCTCCCCCAGGATCAATAGAAGAAAGGAAGGAATAAAGAACAACCCTGCTAAATGCAAAACTAATGAGAGTGCCGAGTGTGAAGTGACCTTTTTGGTGGTCTGCTTTTAGAAAAGGCCCAAGCCACAAAGGCAGAGCAGTTTAACATCCCTCTGCTTTCCAGGCTTGTTGTGAATCTGTTAGCACTGGGTATTAACAGGGGAATCGTAGCTCTGCTTCTGACAGCTGAGAAATGCTAGCAGAGTTCCAATATCCTCCTGCTGTTTGAGGGGCACAGCTGCCCATGAGAGGGCAGCTTCCACTGGCACATCCTGCTCACGTTCAAGGGAATTCCCTCAGCATCACAGCCTGACCCAAGAGCATCCCCTCTGCAGGAGCAGGATAAGGAGCTCCTGCCACACAAAAGCACCAGCACAGCCTGGCCGGGGCACCTTGGCAGCTGAGGGACACATCAGGGTGGTCTTGGCCTGGGAACCTCCACTGCTGGCAGTGCACTTTCTGTGGATCCTAGGAAATACGAGAGATGAAATTTTAATATTTATTTCCTCCAAGGGACATCCAAAAGTTGTTTTATTACAGCTGCAAGACCTAATTCATAAGGAAATAGTGTACTCAGAGTACAGGTATCAACAGTTTCTCATGTATTTTTAGTGATGTGAAATAAGCTAGGAGCAAGAGCGTGTGTATTTAAACGTAGCAAAGTTCCATTTAAGCAAGCTAAATTAAGCTGAGGTGTCAGCAAAGCTTCTCTAGGCTGGATGAAATGGCAGGTTAAGTAAGTAAACTTAATAAAAAATTGGCACCTTTTAAGTGGAGATGAAAAGTGACTCCATTAAGTCACCCAATAATTCATCATACCCTTGCATATCTGCATCATACTGCTGTTGCAATATTTGTTGTTGGACTTTAAAAAATTAAATGCTTAGACTTTGGAAAGGACTATAATCTTTTTCTTCCTTTAAATTAACCCCCACAAGGTAATAGAAACTCACATTTTACAGTAATTCAGCAACAGAATACATTCTGCTTGTGTGTGTGAAGAGTTTTAAGTGACAACTGCTGGTAGTACTTGGTGATTTTTAACACTTACTTCTGAATATCAGGAGAGTTTCTGTTTCAATTTAATTGACAGGCGAGCTTGTGTTTTAATTGAATCCAGTCATTCATGACTAGAAAATAAATGTCTTTGTGATAAGGCCAGATTGATAAGAAAACAGGAGCTTTAGTCCACTGTGTATATCATGCATAAGGAAAATCTACATGTTTTATATAGTGTGTCTCCAAGTGACTTGGTGCCATTTCTCCTGTTCTCATTTTCTGTCTAATTACTTCCATACATTGAGTTTTGCAAAACTTTCCCTTAATCAAGCCCATATTTAGGCTTATTTCTCATTCTTACTTTCAGTAAGTTCACTTACTGCCAAAGCAAGCCCTTGCTCTCATCCCCGACACGAGTAATTAGTTCTGTCCAACTAAATCTTGTTACCACTTCATCACCATTTGTTTTGTCCCTTAGAAATGTTTAGGTTCAGGCTTTTCCCTTGCTCCAGAAGTCACCCTTCTCTGGAGAGCTCTCTATTACACACTACATATTCTCTGGGCCCTGAAATTTCTGCTTTGAGCCTCAAAATACCTGAGATCCCAAACAAGGAATAATGTTGGGAGAAAGTGGATTTGAACATTGCCTTTTGGCACCCATTGTAGACCATGGGTCTTGTTTGTGTTTTTGGGGTTGTCCTCTATGTGCAGGAAAGAAATTCATCACAAATCAGATCTGACAGTGCAGCAAGAAATGAGAGATTTTGGAGGTGGTGCTGCAGGTGCTTTGTACTGAACTGTAGTTAAAAAAATCCAGTCTTTTCTCCCTAAATCTTGCACTCTCAGGAGAAGAAAAAGACCACAGCTGCTTATGAAGGAGCTTGAATAGCCCAGGAGACAATATTTCTTAAGATGTAAAGCAGGAGTGTCAGTCCTGAGCTGTCCAATTCAAGCTGTCACTGTTTTTGTGGCTCCATTACAGCACTGGAGATTGAGGAGGGCTGTAAAGGGAACAAGCAGTGCCTTTGCAGATGTTTTCCAATCCTTCTGTTTAGGTGAGCAGCATGGGAGGAAACAAAAGCTTTTCTAAAAGTTGAATATTTGAGTCATGAAGACTTTGTTGTAGCTTATATGGAACTGGCAAAGCCTGCAAGGTGTGATAGATCAGCACTGCTCTTTCCACACCAGCCTAATTTTTGATGAAAAGTCATGTCTTATCACTTAGCTAAAAATCACTTTATCTAAATACATATCTGAGAATAGTTTGTTGCATCTCAAATTTTGAGAGGTTTGGGTTTTTATTTTAACTCTGTGTATCTCTTTTCCAGCTGATTTTATTTCCTTGATTCTGTGCAGAGCTGAACTTCAGGGGAAAGGAGCATTTCTAAGTTAGCATCCATGATTTCTTCAACTTTGAACTGAAGTACTTGCTTGCCCCATTAAGCAAAGCTCCATGGAATTTGCATTTATTCAGTAACTTGTTAAACAGGGACATGTTTTGCTGGAGGGGCTTAAGAGCTTCTCTTTCTAGAGGAGCAAAAGGACATTATCATCAGTAGGCTCTTTTTGCATCTTGTGAAAAATGAAAGATGCTGCTCAGAAGGGAAGGAGAGAGACTGATGTTTAAAGGATAAATCTATTTATGGAGGCACTTTTCACAAGCCAAATCTGCAAGCATTAGCACACAAACTCCTCCTGGGGATGGTCTAGAAATGGTACCAGGGATGTAAAAGAACACAGCCAGAAATGTTGGATATTTGTTAAAACACACCCGTTTCTATTGCAGCTCCTTCTCTTCTCACAATGATTGTGATCAGAAATTGGAGGATGAGGGAATGGTCCAGTATTGTCCTTCTCATACTCACAAAGATTAAGCCAGAGATTCACCATGAATCCAGCAAGAAAGTGGAATAAAGAAGTGTTAAGGCAGGAGGAAGTAAGAGGTAAGCAATGCTGAAACACCACACCATCCCTAAAATCCACCAAACACGAATTTACCCATGGTTTCTCTTCCAATCTCTGGTCTTTTGGGTTATTGAGTACGAAAACTTCACAGAAAAAGAAACTTTACACTGTGTATTTATATAGCACCAGGGTACTGTGAGTGTTCCTTTTCTGTTAGGAATTTCAGGGGTTTTTGTGTTAAATACAGTGAATTATGTGTTGTTTGAATGTTGGTAATTGCCATTACATCCTGCTGCTGAACTCAGGACATTTGAGGTCAATGTCACGAGGTTTTCTCGTGAAAAAGAGAAAAAATTAAATGAAAAATGCTTGATAAGTCAGAGGAGCAGCCCAGCTCCTCTTGAGCTGTTTGGTGTGGGCATCTCCTGGAGCTGCACAACAAAAGGAGCTGTTTCCATGTTTCTTTAACAGAGTTATGGCCTGGAGGTGCCATAAATCCTGCTGCTCCAGATGTGAGCCTGGGTAGGCAGTAAAGTCAGCCAAATGGAGTGCACCTCCTCCCCATGCAAAGCAGTGTCCTCTTGTAAGTCATTAAAGGAATTGTGATTTATCATCTGTTTGTACAAGCATTTATTGGGCCTTTCAAAAAGAATTATAATGGGGATGCTTGGAGCAGATTGATTTGCATGGCACCACGAGTCTTGCAGTGCCACAAGCTGTTGTTCACTTCTCTGCTGTAATTCTTTGGACTTAAAGTTCTTGAAGCCAACTTTAGTGCTTCTGAGTTCTGTAAGAGAGAGGAATATCCTAGAAATCCTAGCACATGATGGAATCTGGACACCCTGGAAATAAGGTCACTCTAGGTTTAATAGCAACCAGTCTATGAGATGACTCAGACTTTTCAAAACAAGGTGTAGTAAATATTTTTATTGACAGAAATATTTTCATTGACAGATCCGCTTGGGGCCAGATTGACGTTGTACCAATTGTTTTTAGGTGTTGTGAGGGATTTGCTACAAGAAAGATGTACATGGAAATGAAGTGCTGGTTATCTAAATGAGAGGCCAGCTATCTTGAGGCTCTGGTCAACACCCTCCATATTTCAAGTGCTGGTTTATTGTTCCAAATTGTGAGCAGAGGTGTGATTACAGCACAAGCAGGAGCCCTGGGACAGCTTTTATCTGGCAGTGCTGGGACAGCCTGGAATTTAGAGTGGACTGTGCAGGGGTGTCAGTGAGGCACCCTGGACATGAACTGAAAGGAAAAGCAATGAGTGAGGTCTGTGCTGCAGCAGTTCCATTGATTTCTGGCACTCCAGGTATATTAAAGATAATTCAGATATGGCTATCTCTGTGGCATTCTCTGCTTGTGTAGCAGCACACCAGATCCTAAATAGAATGGTAGCTTGTCATATGGAGATAATGGTTATTATTCAGCGTATCTCCTCTATAAAGATATTCAGGCAGTGTCTCTCCCCTTATGAGATATTCATCTAATTCTTTCCTGAGGCTGTGAGTCATAGAACATCAGATTTGGGTTTAAAATTCAGAACCAACTGTGCTAATATCATATAGTGTCTTTCTGGCAAACACTGCAAATTCTCAGAACACACATCTGCAATTCTAAACGTGCTGGAGACTTGGGTTGCAAAGTTGAGTTTAGAAGGGAGCTGCCAATATCCACAAAAAAAAAAAAAAAGAGTTACTGCATCACAGGAGCCATCAGGCAGTTCCTGAGTGATTGCCAGTCCTGCCTGAAGGTGGCCTAAAAGCCTTCATGCTCATCTTGCCTGAAAAGGCAATGTTGTTTTTCAGTTATATTCCAACAACTCTCAAAACAAGATTCTCTCCAAAGCCCTCATCCCACCAGGGCATCGCAAAGGTTTTACATGACACATTTTACCAGATGTAATCTCTATGGTGAAAATTAATCCTCCTGGATTAGATGTTTGTGTTCTGCTCCAGAGCTGCTCAGATGAAGTATCTAGGGAAGATACTCAAAAATTAATGATCCACTGGTTTTAGTACTGCAGTTCTGTGTTAAAATTGTATTTATTGAGCGCACAGAAAAAAAAAAAGGAGGCAGGAGATGCCCATGTTCCTCATCTGGACAGCAAAATTGCAGCACTTGTGTAGACATGGTGGAATTGTAGCAGGTTTTTGGAGCTCTGCCCCTGAAGCACCTAGAGAGGCAACAGGTTCATGTCCTTGTTACCTGGGCTGTTGCACTCTGTGAAAATAATTAAATATTCATCAAAGGATGTGTAGGTGGGATCCAAAATATTCTAGGGAAAGCACTGAAATTATTTTCACCAAATGTGGCACTATTGTGAAACACAATTCAGTGACTGAAAAACAACAATTGAGAGCCAGCCTCCTAATAACCAGGAATTCCAATAAAATGATGCCACACTGTGGAAGTCTTCAATTTCCTGCACTGACCAGAAGGTGAAGGCCATGGTCTGACCCTGGAGCAGCATTTTGGCTGCTGGAATAACTCTGGCTCTGCAGTGGCCTGTGCTGTCCCTACCTCTGGAGCAGATTGGTGTCAGCTGTAATGTGGATCAAGCTGATGCAAGTGTATCTCCATATCCCTGCACATTATATGTATGATGTGCTTAAATTGGGGCTTTGTTCATGCTGCAATTTAAATGAGTGCTTTTTTTTTCAAGTTCTAATTTTATTGATGCAGAGAAAATACACACAGCTATGTCATAACAACAGGATAACCATATGCCACTCAATCATCTAATTTACATTATGAAAACAGAATCAGGGCTTTCTGAAAACTGTCATTTTGGGATGCCTCAGCTCACAGCTAAGTCATTCTTATCACATAGTAAAGTTCCCCAGCCTGGAGTATTTCATCAATGACACTTCAACTGAAAAATTTTTAAAATATGCTGATTTATTTGAAGGGGAAAAACTTGTTTAAAAATATCTGCAAAAAGAAGGTCGGAGGAAGTTTTAAAATTTGTATTTTAAATACAATTTTTTTGAACACATACGTGAAAGGATGGGTAATTGTCCTCAGAATCTGCTTTATAGATGGGTGGGGCATGTGAGTGTCTAGAAATATGTAAATATGTGTTTATGCAAATACTTATAGAGATGTTACATCATAGAATGCATCAAAATAGGATTATTACGGGGTTTTGGTCAAGATCCACTGACCCATCTCTGGTTTTCTCATATCTAAAACAGCTTCCCAATGAATGGATCCATTCATTGTTTATGTCCAGCCCAGGGACTGCTTGGTCCTTTTTCAGTGCTTTGAGGTGTAATTAGGATTTATTCAGCCCATGAAATGAGCAGCTCCTCAGCTGCTGCCTCCCAAGGAGAGTGGGGAGTCATTTCCTATCAGCCTGGTTCTCTGCAGGACCAAGGAAAAATCCCTTTTGCTTCCAAAGCAAACAACAGGCTGCAGATATTTATTAGTTGTTTGTACTGAATTCCCTTGGACCTGGACCTCACTCAAACCCTGAACCCCCCCATGGGTTTGGCTCCTTTTGGTCCAGCAGGGAGCAGACACTGGGTTACAGAGGTTTTTATGCAGGATTTCAGGTGGCAGGGGTGTGCTCCTGGGCTTTTTGGAGATGCTCAAGGCTGGAAATGTTGGTTTGCCCCTTTATTGCACCTTACAACAACTCAGGTTTCTAATTTCACTTCCTGCTGATGAAGATCTGCCCCACGTCTGCTCAAGGAAAGTGTTTTACTCATGGCCTGGTTTCAGGGGGTTGGAATCCCTCAGCCAGGGAAAGCCTTTCAGAAATATTGATGTAGGGAATGAGTCTGTGCAATGAGAGAGGAAAGGAGGAGTAGCTGCAACAGCACCTTTTATATGGGGCACTCACCTGGCAAGGAGGAGACCTAAATTTAAATGCCAGCTCTGCCTTTGCACCCCTATGTGATGTCAGGGAGTTGTTTAATTGTTGTCTCACTTCCCCATCAATAAAATGGAGAGAATATCAATAACATTGAGGGAATATGCAGTTTACAGGCAGATCTGGAATAGATAAAGACAGAGAACAGTCAGAAACAATGGCAGAAAGGCCCACACAAGGAGCACAAACAGGCATATACATCATCATTATGGATTTTCCCCTCACAGCCCAGTAAGGTGGCTTTTTACATGTATAATCCCCACAGTAAAAATCATCCAAGTGAATTAGATGTTTGTGTGCTGTGCCAAGAAATGCTCCTTATGTGAGAAATCTCTGCCTAAATAAGAATCCTCTGGAGACACTTAAGGTACAAATAAAAAATGGTTATGTCAACTACTGTGTATCTTTTAAGCAAGAGAAATGTTACTTTTTTCACATTGCCTGAGTCTTTCTCCTGATTTAACTGCCAAAAAGTCCTCTGATCACAAGAGTGCTGTTGTATAGCTTGACCTGCTGTGCTGAACCTAAGTACTGCAATATATTTTAAGGTGGAATGAGCTGTGAGCATTTTAAATTAGGTTATGTGCCTTAAGGTGGCAGTTGCTGCTCCCAGGCACAATTAGAGTAATGAAATGAAAGCTGATTTAATGGTTACAATAAAAGAAATAAAACAGAGAGGTTTGGCCAGACCAGTTTTTATTCAAGTTTCTATTAAGAAAGAATGGAACTCATAAAAATAATACCAAGCTGGAAATCATAATGTTTTTTCATATCATGATAAAGATTGGATATGTTCTTGCTGAAAATTTAAAAAAAATAAATTATTCTCAGCTTATAATCAGCACCAGAAATGTATTTCAGAGAGTGTTCTTCCACAAGAAGACTGGCTTACATTTATCTGAGGTACATTATTCCAAGAGAGTGGTAGGAATATATAGAGAGACACACCTGGAAATATCTAAATGGGCTATTTGTCTATCCTATCATTGACCTGCAGTGAGAGGGATTCTCAGGTGCTGATCTGGAGGATGAACACACAGAGCAGCACTCCCAGGGTCTCCTCTCCCCCAGGAGAGGCTCTGTGCCTGCATCCAGCACAGCCCAGCAGAGCTGGTGCTGTGTCACAGACATCTTTTATGGAAAATCCTTTCTTTAGGTTTTTTTCCTCCTGAGAAGCCTCAGGAACAAAATGTAAACAATGATTATCTGCTGCTGTGGAATGCAACAGGTGCAGCTGTGATTGGTCTCAGGTGATTGTTTCTAATTAATGGCCAATCACAGCCCAGCTGGCTCAGACTCTGTCGGAGACACAAGGCTTTGTTATCATTCTTTCCTTTTCTATTCTTAGCTAGCCTTCTCATGAAATCCTTTCTCCTATTCTTTTAGTATAGTTTCAATATAATATATATAATAAAATAATAAATCAAGCCTTCGGAAGCATGGAGTCAGATCCTCGTCTCTGCCCTCATCCTCGGACCCCTGTGAGCACGGTCACAGAGCTGTGTCCTGATTTCCAGCCTGGGTGATTTTTCCAGCCAAATGTTGGATTTGGGAGCTGTGTCAGGCGTGGTGCTGTGCCCTGTGCACCTGGTGCCAGGCTGCAGAGGGATCCCAGCTGCAGGGATTCCTTTAGCATGGCTCATTGCTGGGGAGATGCGGTGTGAGTGACAGGTGGGGTTTGTCCCTGTGCCTGTCAGGCTCCTGCTGCTGGGGATGATTGCTGTTCTTGTTATCCTGGGACCAGGGCCAGAGGCAGCAGGTGCAGGAAAAGTCTGGAATTGTAATTTATTACCCTTTACCTTCTGAACATCAGATGGCTTTAGCAAAGAGGAGTACAGCGGTTTCTTTCATAGTGAGTGCTTTTCAGAAATCAATAAACCTTTACTTACAATATTCTTTGGGAAAATACATAAATACATTCCTGAGAAACATGGGTTCTAATGGTGCAGAAAGAGAATGGTGTGCTTTTCATGGAAATCTTTACTTCCTCATCTACCTTTCCCTTGGGAACCAGGAATGGATCACTTTTCTTTCAACAGCAGATAAAGTGGCTGGATAGTTTTGGGAATTAAGCACATCCTCACATCTTTCACCAGTTTTGCTAGATAATAAAAATCAGCCTAGTCAAGCCAACTCCCAAACATTGCTGCTGGCTTTCAGATATTTGTAACAAGGATGGAAATAAATTAAAGCTGGGAGGGGAGATTGTACATGTATCTTTGTCTATCTAGAAGCTATATTATTGTGGAACTGTAAAGAGAGGGGCTGTTACAAATGAGAAAAAAATATTTAGTGTAGTGCTTAATACTCTTACTGACATTGGGATTGGGGGAAAATTGGGCTGGTTTCCAAAATACATAAATTCAAGGGGAGGATGTGGGGTTTTGTTCCTATATATTTATCTATTTTGGTAATGTAAGTTTTCTTGTTGTTTATTTAGGGCCAGATATTGCACTAATAATGTACAGTCAGTATGACATTAATAGACAATAATTTGGGATTTGTGCCTGAATCATAACTAGCCATAAACAAACTCTAGTTTTAAAGATAATAAGGAAATAAACTACAGGAGCTTCAGAGACTCAAGGAGTCTGTCCTGTGTGACAGAAACAACTTTTAGGACAGAAATTGTGTCCTACAAATGACCACAGACCAAGCTGTGTCCCCATGGGGGCTGTTGATGCAGGGGCTCCTTTGTCCTTCAAGGAAAACTGCAGCCACCCTGCTTAGCTCAGCAGCCTGAAGTTCATGCAGATAAGGAGACCTTTTCTTGTGCAAAATAATATCTTTTAAAGTAAAATAATAATTAAAATCCACATTTCCTACAGCAGCAGTGCTAGGAAGTATTACCGTTTGTAATTCCAATTCACTGTGGGCCACATTTATCTGCCTTATGCCTATTTTACATTCATCAACATGACAATTAGGTGTTTTAAGCAGCTCAGAACATTCCAGACAACTAAATATTATTTCTTGTGCAGAACACATTAGCTTTAAAACTATTAGTGAAGCCTAAGCTGCAAATTATACCATTTCTTAAAAACTCTGCTCCACTCACAGTTGTGATGCTTTTAGGGGAATGATGGGCATCAAACAGAGCAGGGCAGAGCTGCACTGCTGAAGTCCAGATAATCTCAACAAAACTCCTGTGGGTCTGTCCAGTCAACAGGCACAGAACTGGTTTAGTGTGGAACCATCCAAATATTCCACTGTTAGCCAGATTGGATTCAGCATATTCATACATTTAGACATCTGGCATTTTAATATAACAGAGAGGAGTTGAAATATGTAGTATTTTTACCATGACATCTCTTTATTTGTATGCACAAATGTAAATGTATTTATATTTTGCAAGTGATTTCATAAAGAATACCTATGATAGGACTTCAGTGATCCATAAGTTAAGTATTGTGCAGATAAAGGATCATTTTGTGTCTTGTTTAGTAGTGAAAATCCTCTCCTGTGATCTTAACCAACAATGTCACCCACTCATTTCCATTCAGATTATTGCTGATGAAATATTACCTTACATTCTGTAATTTATCTTCTCCCCGGATCAGTTTTAACCATTTTCCCTTTGCAAAGCCATATCCCACTTTTTCTAGGATGTAGAGGTTGCAGCTTGACTTTCCCCCAGCCTGACAAGTGCCCCATGGATTACAAGCAGAATTTTGGTGCCTTTTCCCCGTTGCCCTTGAGGCTGCCCCTAACCCTGAGTGAAACAAAACCCTTTTCCCTTTAGAGCCCTCCTGAGGGAGCCAGGCTGCCCATGTGCTGAGATCTGTGCCTGAATTGCTGACCAAAGCTGTGCCATGCTTCCCTTGAACTGTCCCTGCTTTTGTCTGCCTGTTGTCTGACATCCCCAGTTATAAACCTTGTCGGTCAAGGACTCTGATTTATTTCTTTGCACAGTGTGTTAAGGCCACAGACTGGAAGTGAGGCAATTGTTTTTCCACAGTAGTGCAAAACCTGAATGTGTGAGGCAGGGCTAAGCCATGCAGGTCAATCCCCTTGAAATCAGCGTTCCCCAGGACCTTAGGTGGAACTCCACAAATAAAGTTTTTACTTTAGAAATGCATTCTGATATGTAGAAGAGCTCATCTTGCACCCTGTGCAGTTACTGTGACCTCAGCTCTGCTGGCTTTAATGAGAGTATTTCCAGTATCCCTGGTGAGTTCTGCAGCAGGTCCTCAGCACAAGACCTGTGCTGCTTTTGCCTGGTTTTGGCAATTAAGAGATGATTTGATTTAATTGGCATCATCAGGAGGCAAGGGTTTGTGAGTGCTCCTCCTCAGTCTGCTTCCACACTTCTTGCTGAACTTTGAACAAGCGTTATTGAAAATGTGAGTCATGATAGCACATTAAATATTTAAACCAGTTTAAGATTTAATCCCAATTTATAGTGCAGCTTTGTCTAATTTACTGCATATTACACAATTTCCTTTACAGATAACTTTTAGTGTGTTATATAAATAATAAATCAGTCTCTCGTGATTCTCAATTGTTCTAATATGGTTTTATATTAAACTTACATTTGCCATCATTTAAATGTTGCTAGACCAATTTATTTTATTTTTCCTCCTTCACCTATTCAGATTGCACATTAGTTCTTTTATAATATTATAGGTTCTATGCAGAAAATTACAGCCATTCAAGCATTGGAAGTTCTTTGTTATCTTTTCTTTTAAAGCAGGATGGAGACAACCTTGGCAAGCATAAATGACAAAGCAAAAGCTCAGGTTCAGTGGGTCACAGCAGCTCAGCCCTGATCAGTGTCAGTAATTCTGGTGTGGGGGTGTTCTCTGTTCTGCTCACACAATCAGCTGAGGGATCCTTATCCTGCTCCTGCTTATGCAGCTCTTTGTGTTTGGTATTGAGAATTTTCAGCTAGGGGAGAAACTTTGCCACAGTGTCAAAACTTTGGGGTTTTATAAGTGCCCAGATGAAAATTCAATGTTTTTACCTAATTTCATCAGGCATTTAAAGGTTTGGTGTGGTACCTGTGACCTGTGAAACTTTATCAGCAATGTCTGATTTTTTGTAGTGGATATTATCAAATGTTTCTTTCAAAGACATGAAGGAATCTGTTCCTAAGGCTATTTCATAAAGAATGAAAAAAAATTTAATGAAGAAAAAACTAGGAATTATTTAACCAACCTTAATTTCTACATAATGCAAACAAGAAATTAAATATAAGGGAAATAAGCACATTGAAGACAGAGTTAGGATGTTGAAAATCATTACTGACTATAAAAAAATACATCATCTTTCAGGGAAAAGAAAAAAATCATCAAAACTTGCTTTTCTCCCAAATCAGTTGGGAGAAACTCTGACAGGAGAAGAAAGAAATAATACATTACACAAAGGGGTTAGAGCCTATGGCTATCCTGAGTACAAAATTCGGGACACAAAGGTAGCCAGCAAGAAATAATGATGTGTTTAAGGCTTAACATCTCAACAGCTTTTATTTTCTATTCCCTCCCACTGATAGTATGTACATTAATGTTTTATTTAAAACATTCCTTCAACCTGAGTGTAAATTGGGCAGGGGGAAGATGTTAAATATTGAACAGCACCTACTCTGATAAGCTCCTGCTGAAGAAAAGAAGGGTCTGTAAACTTTTACTGTGTTCAGGCATTGACAGGAGTCACCAAGGACTCCTGCAGGATTTTTGCCTGACATCCAAATGGAATTGGGACTCAGGGCCATGAACTTTCTGAACCCCCACAGAACGAAGTCAGGGCAGCTGCTTTCACCCTAAGAAAGGACAGGTTTTAATTTGTAGAAGAATCTGCCATGAGATGTGATGCAAAGGTCTAAATAGGTTTTAGAATGTGTGGAATAAATGACCTAAAGAGGTTCATGGAGGGAAGCACTGAGTATTTTTGCTTGTTATGACAGAATCTGATATATCAAGTTTGATGTTGCAATGTTTAGAATAACTGATGCTATATAAAGTCAATTTTCGGCAGAATGAATGAAATATTTCATCTTTCTGTATAACTGTAGTGCTGGATTATGAGCTCTGTAATCGACCCATAACTTCTGGTTATCATGAATAAAACAGCAAGGCCAAACCAACTTGGGGGGAGATTGTGTTGTTCCTACTTATGGTCAAGATTTTAGGTTTGACATTCTAAGTTTAGGAGTGTTCTTCCTGTTTTTTAAATAGTGTAGATGGAAAAGGGACTGGTATTGTTTCAGCTGTTGTTCTTAAAGGTGAAAAGCTTTTTGTAACTGAATTAATCGTAATCTTGAGGACAGCTCTCTTCCAGGGACAAACTTTCCCCTTTATGAAGAAGTTTCTCTGTACCTTAGAGTTCTACCTTTTTATTATTTAAACATAGATATTATTTAAATCATTTGCTAATATTACACAAAATTCATTTGCCTTTCTTTATTCTTTTAAAATATCTATGGAATTATCATGTTTTCTGTGGGTATCTCGTGCCCAGCTCCTCTGGCTGCCTCTCCCAGTGGTCTGCAAATGGATCAATAATTTTTTATGCACTAGAGTGTGAGCCAACTGCAGCAATATCACAGAGCTGAATTCTGCTTTTATATCAGCACAAAGTGAGCGAGTGCTGATCATGCTTGTTTGAAGTCAACTTTGGCAAATCTTAGAAGGCTGCAGGATGTGTGGCCAGATTTTCTAATAAATGCAGGCTTAGACTACGCATCCTTCAAAACACAGCCCTGCTGGTCTCTGAAGGGCTGTTTTGTTACAGTCTTGAGCCAGAAGACACTTTAGGGTTAGATTTAAGCGTGGCTGTAGCAGTGCTGTGTTGGTGTTTGTGTTTATAACCCCCTATGCAATGTAAAAAGCACCATCAGGTTCAGTGTGAGTGTCTAAAGAAATGAAACCCATTTGTCAGCAATCCCTGCTCCTCCTGCCCGGGCTCAGGGAGTGTTTCTGGGGCTGTTTGTGGTTCCTGGGAGAGCTGCAGGCCAACCCCTTGCAGATTTTGCTGAACTGCCAGCAGAGCCCTTGGCGCTCTGTCTCTGCAATCTGCAAATCTAGATACTTAGATTGCTTTTAGTAGATGTTCTTTTGTAATTGCTGAGCCTAGTGCTCCTGTTTAACTCCAAAATGTGTCCTGCTAGGAGGCATTCCAGCATCAGCCCATGGAGCTGGTCTGTTCTCTGTGGACACCCAGCTCCAGGGTTACCAAAACCTGTGTGGGACACATCCAGCAGCATCCCTGCATCTCTGGGTACCCACAGCAGGCGTTCCAGCCACGTGAAATCTACTGTGAGCATCCTTGTAAAAGCTTTTAAGCAGCAACTCACAGTGTGATTGCCTCTGATCATTCTGAGGCAAACTTTGTTCAAGAATTTTCAAAGGCTGAGCATTGATCTGGTGTATTATTTGTGATGCAGAGCAAGTGTGTTTACATCTCCATGACCAGAGGAGACTGAACTACAGCTAGATCCTCTTTAATGTATCTGCTGTATTATTTTCAGCTTTGAAAATATATACGCCATAGATTCTTTTATTTGGACAAACCAGGGTCTTATTTAAACTCTGTTGATTTACACAGGGTTGGTTTGTGCTCCTTCCTGAGTGGATCAACCATGAAAAATTGGGGATAAGCATGATATGGTATTCCAGGACAATCCCAGAAATGCAGAAAATCAGGAGTCATAAATATAATGTAACAGAATTTTTATGGGTTTTTCCTTCATCTAAACTGTTGTTTCCTGTATGTTGTGGTGGCTGTATTAATCAATCCCCCTCACTCAGCTTCTTACCTTATTTCTCTCTCCAGTTACACTTGCTGAGAGACCTTCGGCAAAATAATTCCAAACATTAAAATCAATATCCAAAAAGATGCACCCAGGTGGTTCAGCAGGGTCTTGAGTCAGCCCTCAGGTCCAGTGGAGGCAGAAAAAATTGTAATTAAAAACCCAAGGACTCTCCACTGCCTTTGTGAGTCCCAAGCCTTGGAACAGCTTCCTGTTTGTCCCAGGCTGGAATTTAAAGCAGCTTAAGTCTGCTCCCTGGTAGGGATGAGGTGAGGGTGTCCACTGGCACAGGGGCTCATTCTCTGCTCATGGAAACAGGAATGAGGTGGATCCATGCATGCAGGAAAGCAGCTCTGCTATTTGGTTGGGGTTTTATTCCCTTTTCTGCCTTCAGAACTTCTCTAGAGATTTCTGTTTAAAGTTTTCTTGTTTTATAGTGGACTAGTAATGTGCAGAGAGCATTGCTCACCGTGAGCAAGAGGACAAAAAGCAAAGCAAAATTATTTTACATTAATCTTATTTTTCAACTTTATACGTTTTTCTTATCAAGTATTCACACTTTGCTTCAAGTGAAGAACAGTATGATAAATTCATTTTTGTTTTGTTTCCTTTATAGCACAGCACTTGCCCTGCAGGGAGAATCAGCATTTCTGGATCACTTGATAGCTGCAAGTGCATTCATTTGAATTTTACCATCGATCTGTTCTACCCTGTGACTCACTTTTGTGGTGCTTAATTTCTAACACACTACTTATATACTCCAAAGAATGTTGTTGTTTTTTTTCCTCTTGCCCACCTTAATCCTTCTCTAATGAATAAGTTCAGAGCCAGGCACTGCCTGTATGGATCAATATTTTAAGGAGTAATTCTGCAAGCAGACAAAATGGAATGTTTCTGAAGGGTAAACTGGTGAAATGGTGGCTAGCAGAGACACAATAGAAATCTTTTACTGGGAATTGTTTCCCCCTAGCATGGGACATAGGACATGACCAGTTTATGGTGTAGGTGCACAAGGGGTGGTGGTTTTACCTGGAGCTCTCCAACCTTGTTGCTGTGAGGGTAAAAACCATCTGAAAACTCAACAGGAAGAAACTTGTGAAGCCTTGAGAAGGCAGATCTAGAGCAGAGTTAAAGAATAAAGCAGGGATTTATTAAAAGGCCTGAATGGATCCACCTTGGGCAGCACCAGAGCCCAGCCAGGGCTGCACCCAAGATGGACCAAAATGGCCCCAAAATGCACGGCTGGGCACGGGGTCTCTCCCTGGGATCAGTTCTGCTCCATTTGCACCTTGCAGTTCATTGTCCCATCCCAGCTTTAGCCCAGGCAGTCCCACCCTGCTTGTTTTTCTCTCTGCAGCCCACGGGGTTTGTGCTCCTGGGCTGAGATTTGGGTCATTTGTCCTTGGTGCCCAGCTGGAGCAGGAATTGTTTTGTCTCCCTGCTCTGTGCACAGAGCTCACCATCCCTAATATGAAGCTCAGAACTACCCACTAAAGCAGCACAGAATCTGAAAAATACAAAAGCTAAAACCTGAGGCATCAATGCATTTTGCAAGAGCTGTCATGGATCGTGATCCATCTTTTGCAAGCTTACATCCTGTGATAGCCTTGCTTCATGCACAATTTTAGTTATACTGTTCACAAAAGCAATTACAATTTGCACTATATCTACAAAAGCAATTAAAATCTATAATTATTTGCAAATGGAAATTTTTTTATAGTGACCAACTGGAGTTGTGCCCTCTGAGCTGTGAGATTCTTTCCTTGAGTGCCAGGGTATATAGGATTCTCTTGGGCACTCAGATATGGTCACAGGGTAGAACATTTGCTGTTTTATTTATCCAAAGCAACTTGCAGTTTTCCTTTTTTATAGAAAAAAAATCAGGAAATATGTTCATTCTCCGATCACTTCTTAAAGAAAAAGGAAAAAATCCAAGTGGCCTGACCTGTCATTGGTTTATGTTCTGCAGGACACTGTTCTTTTCCAGAGTACAGGTGTTGTTCTTCTTCTCTTATCACACTTAAAGGCAAAACTGAGCTGTGGAGGGGATCTGAAACCTGTTTTGAAACCAAGTCATAAATGCAAATGAATACCAAAAACACTGTTAGACTTACTGAGAAACAAATATAAATATTGTACAAAGAGAGATCTGTGCCACTGGAGTGCATACATCAGGCTATCAAGGTATCATGTAGTTGTTTCATTTATTCCAACTTCTTTTCATCCTGTGAACAGCTGTCCCTTTATTTCTAAAAGCTATTTTAATGTGGCAAGGGTGTTTTTTATTTAATCTGCTACAATACTCCTTTTGTCTCCTTGTCATACTTCCAGCTTTAAAATATTAATCCAAGCTAACAAAGAGAATTTCTGATGTATTCTAAAATCCTGAATGCAATGTATAATTTAAAAATGAAAACATTTTATTAGGTTATGTTCATATTTAGATTCAGATATGTTTGGCTGGAGTTAGGCTCCTACTTGGAGATGGTTTTGCAGGAATAAATATTTATTGGGCATTAACAGTCTCCCTAAACATAGCTACATGCTACAGTGTGTAAAGTGCCCTTTCTGTGCCAGTCTAATGCTGAAGCTTTGCATTCTCATGCTCAGAGTTCTCTTTGCCCAGCCAGCAGAAGTTCTTATTCTAAGTTGAAGATTTCACATTCAGTTCCAGTCATGAGGAAAATCCACATACCCTGGGGTTATGTTCATCTCCCCTCCTGGGATTCACATGTCTGAAACACTCCTCAGAGCCAAATTCAGAAAGTTTAGGACTAATGATAGATAAAGATACAAAATGGAAATTAAAGCACTCATAAGTAAATGGTTTTTAATTCTTATAGTAGTGGATGTTTTATTTTATTAACTGAAAGTCACTAAGTCTATCCATAATTCTGGATAATTGCTGAAAAGGTGTAAAATGGTTGCTGAGTCCCAAAATTTCAAATACTTTAGGATATCCTAGTTTTGGTACACAAGTTTTATGTACCTATGTGATTTCATTGGAAATGCTCTACATAAAAGGTAACATGTATAAAAGCCATATGGTTTATTAAAAGCACTTGGAAATTAATAATTCAGAACATCTGATATGCTACATTTGCAAAAATTGTGTCTAGCTGGAAAGTGATTTACCAGCTCCCCAAAAATGATGTTGAAGTTTAGGGTAATATATTCCCTTCCAGATATATTCCAGCGTTATTATTTGTAAAGTCATCTCTTGGCATTTAGATAATGGTATTTCCCAATGAAAGGATTTCAGAAAAAAAAAATTATTGCCATCTTCATATTTCCAACATGATAGCAATTAAAAACCAGAAGGCAAGAAGCAGTTTGGAATTCTGTTGTGCTACAAGTCTTGACTTCCCTGGTCTGATATTTTCAGGAGGAAAAGAAACAAAAGGGAAGCCAAGCTGGGATTAGCTATTTGTAGTATTTACCCCTGTAATTGTTCTGCAAGTGGCTGATGCAGGGTAGGGCACCTGAGACTTGTTAGGGAAGGGTTTCCAGTGGTGGAACTGCATTCTGTGATTAGCAGAGGAGCTCTGACCCAAATCTTGCCACAGAAAGAAGCAGCCACTGGGATTTTGGTGCTGGCACCACTGGGAACTGAGGTGACAGCTGGGGTGGGGACAAGCCTGGGGTTAGATGGACCTGCCAAAAATCTGCTTTTCCCTCAGTTTTCTGAGGTTTGCATATTGCCTCATGTGTGGTCTGTTAAACCTGCTGCTCCTGGACCAAATGTGTAGCCTAAAAGGCTGGACTGGAAAGCCAAGGAAATAAATATGACAAATTCTCCTGCAGTGATATCTGATTTCTCACCTGAGATAATATTAGACTCAGTGGCTGATAACATTTCAAGATTGGCACTTGGCTGAAGTGTGTTCAGTCTGGAAGTCAGGAGCCATAACACATTCAGAGATATATTTAGGATAGAGAGGGTTTGCTGCTGCTGAAGTGCAAACACACAGTTGAAGGAGTTTTAATTCTGCTGCAGCCAAAGCAGTTCCAGGGAATATCAGCCCAGTATCAGTGTTTATAGCAGAGCATGTGCCAGACTCTCTCTGCCTCAGAGCTTCCTCTGGCTCATTTGGCCTTTAAGCCAGAACAGTTTTTACCAGGCTAAGGTTTGACCTCTTTTGCTTTCCATTGCTGTAGTATTCCTCAGGAAAGACCTCTCCATTTGAACTGTGTATATTTTTTTTTTCCCCCGGAATGTTATCTAGAGCTGCAGGAACTGACCAAGCTGAGTGAGAACCAGCTGAACTGAATTGCCAGTTTGCAAAGGCTCTGACTCCTCTGTGGGGTTTGGATTTTCTCTCATAAGAGAGAATCACCTTTGAATGCAAATGCTGTGACCAGGCTGGGCTCAGCACTTGCATTTAAACCCCACATAAAGTCACAGTGCGGCTGGAGTGGAGAGAAATGCAGGGCAGGAAGGAGGGGGGAGAACTCAGCAGAGCATCATCTAAAGCAGGACTTTCCAGCTCATTGGAGCTCTATTTGCTGCATGCTCAAGAGACTACTGGAACAACAGAAAGCTCTGCTTGAGTGTGTAGGAAAGGAAAAGACAGCTGTTGTGCTATCCTCAGCTAAATGAAACCTGATTGCTGGGTTGGTTGCCCTTCTCCAGTTATTAGAATGACCATCTGGGAAGTCAGTAACAATTAGTCATTGTTTGGCCAGATAGTGCCAGGAATCAGCTGCCTGCATGGATTTGTAAATAAGCTGGGGCTTGGTGGAAAATGAAAGTGGAATTTATTTCCATAATAGAATGTGGGTCTCTGAACATGAGGGAATAATTTTGCACCCTGAGGTAAGAATCCAGAATGTAGCTTTTAACTATGAGCCTTGACCCTTCCTCCTGTGATTCCTTTTCCCCCTTTCTTGTCAAAATAACCATTCTCATCCCACACGTCCTTGTAATGGCCATAGGCTCCAGCTTTTCCTTGGCCCAGGTGTGCTGCTGTTCTGTAGGAGACAGGAGCAGAGCAGGGCCCTTGTCCTGTGCTCCTCCTGCACATCTCCCACACCAGCACCCATCAGAGCTGGGCAGTGGAGCCAGAGCAGGTGGAAAAGCAGTAAAAGAATTGTGAGATCTCTGGCTACCTGGATCTGGTGCTTTCAGCCATTCTCTGCCTGGCAATGAAAGCCAGCTGTATTTTCTGCAGTACACTCATTTATGGCTGTAGGGAGGGTGTTGGGATGAGATTCCCGAGGCTCTCTCCCTGCAGATGTGACAGTTTCAGCTCCATGCAGGAAGGGATGCATTCCCTCCCCATCCCAAACAAACGCTGACCCTGCAGGAGCTGCAGCTCTGTGCTCTGCCCACCCTGCACCAGCCTGCTCCACACGGATGCCAAAGGACTTTGTGCTCACCTCAAATAACACTGATTGTTTTGCTAATGAGATAAATTAACACATTTGAAAGCCTTCCTTACAGGAACAAATTGCTGTGCAGCCATCTGCAGCACTGTGGCTTGTGCTGTTTGCTCTAGATGTTAATGTCAATTAAAAACCAAAGGGGAAATGTCCCTTATGGATGGGCTATTGTTTTTAATCCTTTTAAATACTATTGATTTCTATTTTATTCCTTTTCATTTCTTTTTGGATGTGAAGTGGCTTTACATTGATTTTGCTTGTTATCTTGTTTCAAGTACCCTTTTATGTTCGTATTTCATGCCATTTTTGTTGCTTACCTTTCAGTTGTGGGTGTACACAAACCACAAAGGTGCAAGTTAATTTCACTTCTGTTACACTTCTTCCTCCCTTTCTTTTCTTTTATCCATGTGTTACAATGGATAGGACAGAACAATTATATCTTAATTTTAATATCTCTCTCCTGTGCCGTGTAACTTAAATGCTTTTGGTAATGCCTTGTTGTGAGTTGTTTCTTAGTTTTGGGGGGTTTCTCTCTTCCTCCCCCCCAATATAAAAAAAGTCTTTATTGGAATAGAAAGTTCTCATTACAAACCATTGTCTGTAATTCATGCTATGCTGTTGTTGACAAACAATATTTTATACCTATGATACCTAATAAATACTCTGAATTATTCAATTTTAAACTTAGAGGTCAGTATTCAACTTGGGGTTGAATGATAAAATGTACCACCTGCATAATGCCCTATTGATCCATTTGATCAATCACATGGATCAATCTCCACTTGAGCACAGGTTTTGTGTGTTCCCTGGTGAAGCTTTGAGAACCTTGGGGTGAGTGTGAGCCCATTGTTGATGACCTAAAAGTAAGAAAACTCGGTGATCAGGTGCACATTCAGTGCTTTCAGAATGACTTGCCTTGTTTGAATAGAATCAAGAGTATGAAGGGAAAGAATGAAATACAATTCAGATATGAAAAATATAAAGAAAGTGAAGCAACCAAAGTGTTCATGGCAAAAAAGCACTTTTAATCTATAAAGCAGGTTTCAAGGTTAGTCAAGTGTGCCAGTTCATTTATTCTAAAGCTCCTATTACTTAGATTTTAATAATAATTCTGCACTATGATACTTTATTGTTAATAAGAAACATGTTGGAGAAAATGAATAGCTAATGGTATCACTTTTTAAGTGCTGTTGAATGCTTTCTTCAAAATGGAATTAAACAGCCTGAACCTTATATCATTTTTTTAATAGGCTGAGTGATAGCAAGGAAGAGTAGAGATTGAAATGTTTGTTGCCTTTCGCTAAAAATCAAGTGTTTCAGTATTTTAACCATATTGATTAGAACCAGAAGTGTAAGGCTGGTTGTGTCTACATAAACTTGGTTACTGCTTCCTCAGAATTTCCTGGAAAACAGGGAAACATCTGAGGAGGGCAAACTGTGGCCCTTCCAGTTTGGTGTCAGGACATTGGGATACTGTCCCAGTAGTTTACAACTCCCTGCGACACGTTGTGCTGCTGTCTGAACACAACACCTCATTTTTCTTAGCAAAATTAAATTATTCACTGAGGGAGTGGGAATTTTGTGCCATTTTTTCCCTCCTTTCTGTTAAAATGCTATTTTTAACGGGAGGTATATCTACCTAAAAGCCTTCCCGAAACCACGGGCAATTCTCTGTGCTACAAAGTGAGATAATTCCTTCAAAACTAAACCCCAGCAGCAAAGGATAAAGCAGTGAAAGGTGGTACATGATGTGCATACACGTGTGCTGTGTCATTGCAAGTGCCTACAAAGGGCTCCTTTATCTTTTCTCTTGCTCAGCAATCCCGTTGGGCTGCAGAATAACAGCAATCAAGGCACTTGTCTGGGGCAGATTCCCTGTTTGTTGGCTTGCTTCTCTCTAATTCTTTCAGTGCACAAAGCCCTCCATGGCACTTGACGTGATCAGAAGTTGGTTTTAGGAGTGTGTCTCTCAGAGTAAATAATCTCACTGAAGCACTGAAGGAAGCTGGTGCCAATTTCCCTTTTTTTTTTTAGCTGCCTGTTGGCCACATCTGCTGCTCCAGGATGAGCCCAGAAATTGGGGAATGGAGTGCAGAGGGAGGCAGAGCACTGCCTCTTGGTGGCCCAGCAAAACAGGAGGCAGCTTTTCATCTTCAGCTTTAGCCCTCATTATCAACGAGCTCGCAGGCTGAGGTGTATAAATTACATGGAGCAAACTGCTGGGAACAGATTTTTTCCCAACCTTTCTAATGTTTAGTCATGCTGAAATGACTAAGTTTTAAAAAGCATTGAACTTACGGTCTTTTGACCAGGTCAAAAGAAAAAAATCTGGAAGAATGACCAGCTTGCTCTCCTGACCATTAATTTGCTGCCAGAACAGAAAATAGCAGGTGTTAAACAACCTGAAAGGCCAGCCCAGACTCCTGATGAGTAATTTAATAATCTGTTGAGGTGGTTCTTGGATGTCAAAAAGTAGATTTTTCTTGGGCAACTCAGATGTTTCTGTGAATCAAATTTCAGTGATGTCAGGAGAAGGAGCTCTCCAGTGCAATGTTCCTCTAAGAGCAATACAAAAAGGTGCCTTTTCTTTTTTTTGGAAAAATACAGTCTTTTGCATAGAAAACTAGGTATTTTTTTAGTCCCTATTATTTCTGGCTTTTATGTGCCAGAGTACTCCTGATGTTTCTTTCTTTGTTCTTCTCTCTCCTTAATGGTTCCCCTGGACAAAGAAAAGAATATGTACAACACCTGCAATCATACTGTGAAATAGAAATTATTCTCATTAATCTGTGAACCTTTTCCCCTTAAACTTGATTCAGGGGATCCAAAGCAGCAGCTTTTGTGAAAATAGGCTGCAGGAACATTTCCTGTGAGCAAGGGAGCAGGGCCATAGTGTGGGTTGGCCTGACCTCGTTGGCTTGAGGCTGCTGCTCTCCCTAAATGCTTCTTTTTTTCATCCTTCTTCAAAGAGCCAATGGGAAAACTTCTCTTGTTTGAAGTCAGTGGTAAAACCCCCATTGACTCGAGGAACATCCAGTTTTCACCCCTGGAACATTTCAGCCCTTTGAGGGGGTTTGAAGCAGTTGCAAACTCAGAAATGCAGCTTCCTCAAATGCAGAACAAGAAACCATCCAGACACCTGGAAATATCCTTACAGCTTCTTCTTAAGTTTGTCTAAAAATGATACCATGCCTGCTGTAAGGTTCAATTCTTCTGCATCTGTTAAATTGCTTTGCATGAAACTGTAGCTCTCAGGTACCATGGCAACCATGTTTTCTAATCTGATTTTAAATTTTTACGGTGCAATGCATAAAATATTGGTACCTTTTCTAGTTTTTGATTTATAAGTGGGTGTAAAGATAGGGACAGCATTTTAAAAGGCATACGAGTCTCTATAGTTAAATGCTTTCTCTATTTTGGATGATATGTTGGAAATGGTTTCTTATTTTATTATGAAAAGTAAATATTGATTGGCTGATTACAGATGTCTAGATTATAGCTGGCATTTGAGGTCTTAATAGCAAGTAGTATTTATAGGCACTATGTAGGACCTTTTCCACTGAGTTAATGTAGATTGTAGAGAATTGAATTGTTTCCTGTACTTTCCCATATAGAGTGGGTATCTAAATATCTGACAAATTCTGCCTCTTACTGAATATATTTAGTGTGGAGATAACTTCACTGTTTAAGAATGATTCTAAAAGACCTGCTAAAACACATAAAATTGCTCTTTTCCCAAGAAAGCTAAAGATAACACTTAGATTTCTAGCCATTGTATTGCATTATGCTCTTAATATAATCTGGAAGTCATTATGTTTCCAGAAAGGTTCTGAGAAGAAAATCCCATTGTGCTTAAATGATTGTACGTGTGAAATGTGTCGTGGTCAGTGTGAAGCCTCTGTTATCAATTGAATTAAGCTGGCACAGAGCACATTCTGCAATTCAGATGTGCAAGAATGTCCCTGAAAGATGTCAGCCTCAATTCATCTCAACATTTGACCTGATGCCCACTGCACCTCCCTGCCATGGAATCACAGCCTGCGCTAATCCACAAACTTTGAGCTGGGCTTCAGTCGAGTTTTATAATTGGAGGAATTGGGTTTAGGTGGAGGGAGGATACAAAGGAATTTTTTTGCATGAAGAGAAGAAATAAAAGAGGACAGAAATATTTGGGAAGTGTTATAATACATCAATTAACTTTTTAACTAGGAAGCATGACCAAATAGCCTTCCTGTGAACCCTATTCCAGTCTCTGCATCACACCTGATAGCTTAATAAAAGTACAGGCAGCATCCCAAAGAGATAAGAAGGAAATGAGCTTCCTGTTTCAAAGATCAGTGGGCAAGAAGCCCTGGAACAGCAAGAGAAAGCAGAGCAAGCCCATTGTGAATATTCCAAATAGCCTTTGTGTATGCAGGAGCCATTAACAGGGGGATGATCAGAGGGGATCCTTCATCTCAGCCCCCTCTGATCAGTTTGGGAAGGGGGTGCACGTGTGGGTTGGCAGTGATCACTTGTGTTTCTGCTGAATTAGGTTTTCACTGGCTTTGTGTGTACCAAGGCAGATGACAGGGATGTGTGAGGTTTGCCCTAGAATGTGTAGGTGACACAGAAAATGAATAAAATCCCTGGAGTCTCTAGTGTACATATTGTTCTTGTGGGTTTATAAACATTTCAGCCATATCTTTGTACCTCTTTTTTATTTTACTTTCATTTGAAAGCAGTAAGTGGTCATTGTTAAAAGTGGACTTGTCTAAGCTATAATGTAGATAAAGGTAATTTGTTTCAGGTGTTTTAGCTGACATTGTCTTGTGCAAAGTCACTTTGGATGGTGTCACTCCTGGTGAGTTGTATCATAGAATAAAACAAGACTGATGCAGCCTGACATCACATGCCACAATGGGATTTTTCAGCTATAATTCTGAGCTAATTTGTTTTTCTCTAAGCTGTAAATTCCTAAAACTTGAGCTATCTGGGAAGAGAGAAGCAGCTTGAGTGAATATCAGTCGTTAAAAGTCAGTTTAATAAAGAGGAAAATAAAGCTGTTTTCCCATTAGTTTTCTCAGTTTTAATTTCCATCTTAGTTACACATCTGCAGAGAAAGAGTAAATACACTGCAGCAAATGGTTTACAACTGTTAGAGCTCAGTTACTGATGCTGAGTGCAAGTCCTCAGACAGAAGCAGTGAAATACACATTTTGCTACAAAGAATTCCAGCTTTGCAGAAATCTCCAAGTGTTTGCTTATAGAAAATGGAGGCCTAAGTTTTTCACAGAGTACTGAGTGAGGGGATGTAAGCTGATTTTCTTTGTGCTTTAAGAGAGGTCTTCACATAAATGTAAGAAAAAGTAGATGGGTAAATTAATATATATTCATGTATTTAATATAATTTATATTGAATATAATTTCATATAATTATTTCATTAATTTATATTGTTTTATTATTAGAATACTCTGTATATTTGTTTAGTGTTTGCATTCAAAATAAATAATTTGGATTTATATAATATAATGCGTTTAATTTAATATATTAAAATATATTAAACATATTAACTATATTAAAATAGATTAAAATATAAATATATATTTGTATGTGTAAATAGTATTTACATATTTATATAAATATATATTATAAATTTACTTATATATTTATTTGCATATTTTAGAAATATATTTATATAATATATTCTATATATTATATATTATATATTTATAAAATATTATTGATTTAATTTATAAAATAGTATGGGTTTATATATTTTTCAAGTAAGACTTGAAAAGGGCAGATCTTGGCATGGTAAAGGATCCTTATTCTAGTATCTCTTGTCTCTCATCCAGTGGCTCTTTCAGCTGTAACCATGAGCTTTTACACCTAAAAATGTGAAATTTTGATGACTCAGTGCTTGATGTTCTGGAGTCAGATTAAAAGGCTGTTTAATCCTGAACCAGAGTTTATTCCCCCTGTTAGTGACACCTCACGAGTGTGAGTACATTGAATTTCCCATTCAGTTGGATGTTCCCGGTTTCCCTCCCCTGTAGATGCCACAAAGCCAGGTCTGCTGTGAGCAGCTGGGTACAGACTTTGCTTCATGGTTTACCTGCAGGGAGCCTGGTGCAGCTCAGGCTGGGCATTATTAGCTCAGCTGTACCAGCTTCACTTTTTGCTTCAGCAGCTCCACAGCTCAGTCTCTGGTATGTCAGCAGATAGATGACAGCTGTCACAAATATGCCAGGTTTAAGATAAGATACCTATTTTCAGATCTGCTTACAGTCAGGTGCTGGAATTTGAAGTAGTTCAGATTTCTAGTAAAGCAGGTAATGTGTCTGAACTTATTTGCATTTTCCCCCAAAACTGCAGATTTTCTGTTGGAAAAATCCCCTGAATTCAGTTTATTGCAGTGTGACCACCTGAGTCCCTCTTTCTAAGCAAAGCTTTCTCTTTGCCCTGCATTTCCACTCCCAAGATCGCTAAAATTTCTGCTTCAAATACACCCTCGAGGAAATCAATAACAAATCAAGTTAGACTCAGAGATTTGTTGATGTAACTGAGTGAGGCTGCCAAAAACCTCCAAGAAAAAGTTTTTGATATCAGGGTGGGAGCAGCTCTTTCCTGGGGGTGTCCAGGCTGCTTTGGTACCTTCTCCTACACCATTAGGTCTTGTGGGAGCTGCCTCAGCCCTTGGTTCCCTGTGATGCTCTGTGGCTGTACCTGCTCCTGTTTAATGAGATTCAGGCCAAGCACGTGAGGTACCACATGAGAATATTTTCATCTTCTGCTTTATGTAGTTCTAACCACACCTGGAGAATTATTCCTGTTTGGACTGCTTGTTTTGGATCATATTACGAAATATTTACATTTTTTTTCTGAATGGTCTTCATGGCTTTTGGTGGTCTGCACGTTGTTAGGAGTTGGAGAGGTAATAGGTGCACCCATCAGAAAAATCACGGGATATTTTCCCACTGAGCTGATATCCTTAGCAGAGAAACCAAAAACCAAATTGACAGAGAAAAAAAAAGCTGTTTTCCAGAGTCAATTCAGAGCAATGAATTAATCTGCCAGTCTGTGGCAGAGTTTCCAGGGTCAGCAGAGAACTGCATCAGCAGTCCGGGGGAGGAAAGCTCACCTTGGCCTGTCAGAGCTCTGCACTTCTCTGTGGCTCAGGAGTTTTGGAGGTTGTGTTGTTTTCATTAGTGCTGCAGTTCATTTGACAGAGGTCACCATTTTTTAAAATTTGTAGTTGTCAGGGTAAATCTGCATTTTTTCGTATTCGTATGAGAAAATACATGAATTTACCTTATTAAGATTTCAGTCTACTGTATCTAATGTACTTCCTCAGAGAAAAGACTTAAGCAAGAATGAACACATTCCTCTAATTAGTCCATCTATGGATGGTGATTGCTCATTTTAGGGTTGTGCTGGGCTGGGGTGAACATATCCCTCATAAGAACTATTATTAACATGTATCAGATGGCTCTCAAAAAAACTGAAATGATGAAAACTGGCAACAATCATCATTCCTTCCAAAATTTATATGCAGTAAAATAAAGCTTTGTCTCAGCCTTTGTGTTCTTGGCATGTTCTGCCAAGGTTAAATAGTTTAGTAAAAAGGAAAAGAAACCCCAAAACACACTGGGGATATCAAACCACTAGAAAAGGGATGTTCATCCCTTTTTTTCTTGCTCTGAGTCAGTGCAGATTGACTGTTCAATAATAGCCTTTATTCTCTTCTAAAAGGTGCTCAGGAGCTATGGAAACGATTTCTCATATCTTGTCTTTTGTTTCCTTTTGCTTGTTTATATTGGCAGGCTTTAATTTATTAATTGGAAAACTGTCAACATTTGTTAATGTAATATTCGAAACAAACATATAAATAATCTTAATAAGTTTGGATAAATGAGCTTAGTAATTACTTTTTTCTTTGAAAGTTTAATTAGAAAGGGATTTATAGAAGAGTTTATACTATCTGCCTGTAATAGTAAAACTTTGAATACAGGTTGTGTTCTCTCCTTGGTAATTTTAAATATTTGTGACAACTCTCTGGTACCCAGATAAAGCTTTTCTAGCACAACTTAAATCATAAAAATTCTGTCTCATGTACAGGCCTCAGACACTTCTTGATCTGCTGATATGTAAATGCCAAAATTTTGCTTTAAAAATTTTACCAGTGCACCAAACCTCTGTTATTTCTACTCAGGAATAAGCCATTTCCAGCCCTTTGGCATTGCACTCACCATCAATGGTTAGAGATATTTAAGGAAAATGTTTCTATCCTGGCTGAGATACAGCTTCAGCAAATTTGCCTACCCTTGGAAAAGAGGAATTCAGCACTTGGAGAGCTGGCAACCTGGCACATGCTCATAAATCAGGTCATTTCCCATTCAAATGTTAATATTTGCACCAGCAATTCATGTGCAGATGGAGGTACAACTTGTAACCCCAAAATAAAGCTTAGAATTTGAAATTGTGCACTTTATATGCAAGCAATTATTCTTTATCATATCCCATCTATCCCTGGTGATAAACTGAGAAAAGGAGCAAAAAGCACTGCAATTTTTTTAGATCACTTCTGAATAATGCAGCAAACAGGTTTGGGTGAACAAGGTAAAAACCTATCATTCTGCAGAGTATTTATATTGTTAGATGCTAATCATTCTTAAATTCTAGATAAAAGAGTATTTTCTTACAAAATTATCTTTTTCTGGCTTTTAGAATGGTGTATTCTCTGCTATACAATTGGTCCATCTTCTTGGCTTCTTTGTTCAGCTTTTGGGAACATGTCCAGCCCAGATTTAGACATCTGTGTGATTTTATACAGTGAATATTTCTCTGGAAGCCAAAGGGAAATACCATCATTTCATAAAATAAGGCATATTCATAACGCTTTGCAAATTTGTGGCCTTGATCCCTGAGACCACTTCCAGCTTCAGCTGGGTCATGGAGGTTTATGATGGCTCCAGTTAATGTTTGTTTTACTGGGAAAAGGATTTTTCCACCTTCTGGATGGCGAAAAAATAATTCTACCTCTCTTTAAAACAAGGAAACCCAAATTTACCAGGGCCACCTTTCAAATAAGGGTGTCCTCATCCTGCTGTGAGAGAGCAGTAGGGTGATAATTACAGCCCACAGCTGCATAAAGGCTGTTTGAATTCTCTGAGACCATCACAATTCCAGGAATAACAGCTGAAATCTGTTTTTCTCAAGCATTTAAAGTCAGGGGACCAGCTAAACTTTTGTAAGAGTATTGCAAAAAAATGTCAAATAGGTGTAGATGATGTTGGCTTGCTGGCGCTGTGCTTTCTGTTCATAAGCTAAAATTCAAACATCCATTTATTGCTTGAATTTTGTCTCATTCTTTTTCCTTACTTGCTTCTGGGAGCTATAAAGAGAAAAGCAAAAAAAGAGGGCTTTGTGGATCAATTCTGAATTCTTACAGGATGTCACTGGGGTCCAGGCAAGGAACACTTGCCTTGCTTTATAGCTCTGAAGAAAATCATTAATTGCTGGGTTTTGCCTAAAATACAGGCTGAAGCCAGGCAAGGGATTTGTTTTCACCTGTTCCAGGGTGAAGAGGATTGTGTTTCCAGTCTGACCTGCCAGGCACCAGATTCTGTTATGTACCAAGTGTTCTCAAATTCTGCTGGCACCAAAGAGATTTTAAATCTCCCTGCACCTCCCCAAACCCAGCCCCGGGTTTTTTAAGCCTCTTTGCAGACCCCTCTGTTTGATGACTGCTCTGAACAACTTACAGCAGCTGCTACAAGATTTTAGCAAGTCAGTGAAAGCACTGGAGACAGAAAAAGGAGGCTTAAAATCCACCTGTCTTAGAGGGAGAGGATCCTTTCAGGTGTGAGATAAATGGCAGCTGCAGCCAAACCTCCACAAAAGCTGCAGCTTAATGAGAATCCATCAGGCAGAGCTGCTTACTCACAGCTCCAGCCTTTCAGGGAGAAAAGTGGGAATGGGCTGGGTAACAATCGAGGGATCAGCCTGTGCCTGGTAGGAGATAAAAACAGGAAAGCCTGAGCACAAGCTCCCTTAAACTCCTCGAGTGAGGAGGCCAACATGCTGGCAGGGAAATTCAAGTTTTTCTGCTGAGTTTGTTCACAAGACCCATTCAGGTAATTTAACGCTGCAAAGAGCTGGGAATAGCAAAGAAAACAGTCACAGAACACTTTGAGAGTGGTTGTTTTGCTGAGGGAAAAACAGGAAGCTTGCCTCCTGGTCTTGCTGGGGAAAAAAGCAGGTCAGTTTGGCATAATCTGCTTGATATTTTTCCTGTACTTCAAAAGAATTAAATATTGTTTTCTTGACAGCAGAAAACATAGCAGCAAAACAAGACATTTTTATCTAATAGCAGAAGACAAAGGACACGGACAAATCTGTGCTTTGAATCAATTTTGGTGAAAATGTGTTCAATCCGTATGAGAAAACTTCCTGAGTGAAGGTTTTACTGCATGGTTCTCTCCTTTGCTAAGTGCTAATCATGATATGCACAGCACTGAAAGGTTATAATTGAAAATGTCTTTGGATCATCACTGGTGGCAAAATTTGCTTGAGAGTTATCGGGTTAATCTAATAATGCCTATAAGGAAAGCATGAAACCACATTAGAGACAAAGCTGTGATTACCTCCCTTCCCACAAAAAAAGAGATGAGTATAAACATTTTCTGAGTTTCTTTCATGGTAGATTAGGAAATGAACCATCATGCATGCTGCATATTTAAGAATGGGACTAAATTAAATTTCTGAAACAGAGGAGGCAAAATACTGTATGGCCAATAGTGGATATCTTAGAAATCTAATTTCTTGAAGCGAGATAAATACATAAACAAGTGTTGTGCTTAAGTTTATTAAGCATCTTACTACATTTCCCTTCTGGTATTTTTTGGCCATGATTTTTAACAATTGGTAGTAATTTGGGCTGTGCCCACTGCTTGTGTTTTCAAGCTGAGACGTCTCAAGAAAATACTCTTTTTAAAAAGAAATTACACGGTGTGTGGCGAGTTTGTCCTCAGCTACTTATATTATTATTACTTTATCTTATAGCAATGTCTTTATTGCAATGCACTTCTGTGGCGTCTCATGGGCAATCACCTGCATCTTACAGAGGTATCAGCCATTTGGGGCTCCCCTTTTAAATTTCTCCTGGCTGCTGTTCTGTTGGTGGAAATTAATACAGCACAAAAGGCAGCTGTAGATGTTGTTCAGTGAGTATCAACAACGTTCCCTTGCTAATCCTCCTTCTGAGCTGAGCAACCAAAGCTCAATCTCCCCTTTAACCTTCTCCTTTGCAAGAATACAAAAGCCTAAATTGTATTATTTTGTCCCTGTGCAGTGTAGTGCTGGCACCTCTTGTCAAAGGGCACCCACAAAAATGTTCTCCTTTAGCTTGCAATAAATCCCTTGTCCCCAGGGTGTGTGTACTTGCAGACAAGGCAGAGGAGGAAAGGCTTTAGAGCATCTCTCCTATCCTTTAAACAGAAATTTCCCCTGATATTAAGATGCAGTTCTTGGAGACAAAATCTCTAAGTGAAGGACTTGGATATGTTTTTGAAAAGTATGCAGCAAGAAATTGAATGGTTTTAGCCGAAAACTGGTCCTTTTAAGACTGGGGGGTCTATTGTTGAATTTAGTGGGTATTGAGTTAAACCAAAACAGTATTTTGAAAATCTAGTTTAGAATTTCATTTCACTATGGGAATTTATCTGGACTATTGCCTTCAGAGAGTTGAATTGTGAGAGCCTTGGTGTGGATGCTTCATCTCCAGAACACATCCTCTGGGTGGCTTCTGTTCCAAAGGCAAGCCCAGAATAATTCATTAGCATCCCTGAGGTTTAATCTGTACAAATTAGTGGGTTTCCCTTTGTGCGGGTGCCAGGAAGATTCTGGGACTGTTTCTTGGTCACTTTTTTCTGGAGCTCACACAGATTTAAACCCTTCCTTAAATGCCTCTGCTTTGGAAAATCGTGGCCCTCTGTGGTTTTTGGTTGTTGGTTTTGTTTTGTTTGTTTTTATAATCACGGACCTGAGAATAGAACCCTTGTCTGCTGAACCCTGGAATAAAATTTATAACCATTTGAAGGGCTAATGTAACAAGGTCATGAGAGTCCCCTGAGAAGTTTGGAGTGTATCCTCCAACCACTCTGAAGTTAAGACAGGACAGTTGAACAACTTGGACAAAGTGCCTGGGCTTGCTGGAGCCATAGATGTGACTTGAAGGATGGGGAAATTCACAGCTGCTAACAATAGGCTTTTCTAGCCAAGGAGAAAGATGACAGCTGAAAGATTTGTCTTTTAAGCATGACATAGCTTTTCAATAAAAATATTGGTGTCTCAGCTAGGTGAGGTGAAAGGGTTGGAATAATTTCACTAACACCCTTTTGCCTCCTGTTACCACAGTGCTGCTGACCCTGTGTGCTTAAGGTTTTAATGTTATTTATTGGTGAGTCATCACATGTGTCCCTGATGCTTTAAAATAAAATCAAGACAAGTATTTCTGTCCACTAGAACTTATAAGGCAAATTAATTACCTTTTTTTGGTACCAGATGAAGGGGATCATAGTGGAAAGGTTATCACAGTCTAGAGAAATGGTCATTTTGCACACAGACAGATGTGCTAGACATCAGAGTGCCCTAAAGTTATAGATGAGTGCAGAATAAAGCCCAGTTTGGGGTTATTATCAGCCTGAAATCAAGCAGATAGAATTTCCTGTGAAATGTGTGTATTTAACTGAGTTTCTTCTCACACATGACATTTCCTAAAGAGCACCAGACTTCCCTTTCAGCAGATTATAAAGGAATGTTTTAGGGACTCATCACTTTATTTGGAATCACATGCACTAGAAATACTAAAATATTGAATAAATATGGATTCTTGAACTAATTGGGGAGCCACTTAACTGTAGGTCTCTATCTTGGCATATTCCTGGGTGAGGTGCAACCACTCTGCTCTCCAAGTATGTCTTGTAATTCCCACCTGCTTGTCTATTGATATTTTTATTTGGGAGAAAACAATGCTCTGAAGAAAAGACCTGAATGGAGCTACTCTTGCTTTTCTCCTGAACCCAAATGTGCGAACATTTTCAGAAGTTAAATAATCTCCAGCAACTGTGACACATGAATTATATGATTTTTATAATAGCTGTGCTAATCTTTTTCATTTTTATATGGAAGACATTTGTTTTAGCCTTAATCTATATTTTTTGTTCATGGACTCTACCCTTTTTAATATTTAAGCATCTGAAAAAGAAATAGACTTTTCAAGCTAATTGATAATCTAAGTAGTTTGGTCATAAAAAATAAACTGAACCTAGTGGGCAGTTTTCAGCTTTTTTGTACCCTCTGTTTCATCTCAGATCTCTTAATTACAGCACCTCATCATAAAACATCCCTAACAGAGTAAGCCAATTAATTTTAAACAGCAGCATAAAAACTACACAATGTCATGAATTAGGGTATTTGCCCTGCTGTAGACTTGTACATGAACCTGGCACCTTGGTCCTGATAAACCTGAGGTTTCCAATGTACCCACGGGGGTTTGAGTTATTTCTTGTGTCTTATAATGCTGTAGGTAAATGACTTGGTGCTCAACAAAGTAGCAACATTAAAAAAGCAAAAAAAACATATCCTTAAAATGTAATTTTCTCCAAGATCTGTGCTTGTCTAGTACAATAGAAATCCTGAAATCTGCCCTGCAGCCCTGCCTGACTCAGCCACAGCCCAGAGTTTCACCCCAAAGTTAAACCCCAGTGCCCCCAGTAATTTTGTGTAGTCACCACTTCTGTGTTCTCTTGCTGTGATAAAAACAATAACAAATACTGATGGGAAGGAAGAGGCTCATTTCACACATTTTTGGGCTAGAGGGTATTTTTGTTGTTTCTATAATAAACACAAATACATATCTTTGCACTCTCAGACATGTATATTTTAATTAATCCCTGCTCCTGAGTTTAATTACAAGCTATTCCATCTCCAGAGTGTGGCTTACAGCACAGAGATAAATTGATACTTTGTCAGGGTACCCAAACATCTTTAGGAAATTTTAAATCAAGTGTCACACAGTGTGAGGTTTTATCACTCAGCCATTCCTACCAAATTATAAAGGAAACAATATATCTACACCTCTATCTAGGCTTGAGTATGCTAATGATTAACTGAGAATATTTTCTGAGTGATTTGTTACATTAGAAAGCACTAAAATTACTTATGCCAATAAGTATGTTATAGTTAAACTCTATGTATTATTTAAACAGTTTGGTTACTGCTAGCATGATTTATAAATTCAATATAAAAATGCTCAGATTTTTCACGGGTTATATTATTAGTCTCTTGATAAAAATTCCTTGCTTTTCTTCCATCTCAAGGGAACTTAATTTAAATATGAATAATGGAAAAAAGCCCACTTCCAGAAATTTAAACTAATCGTGCCTTTTAAGGCAGAGAAACCTTGGATTGAATTTTGGAGCTAGCATAAAAGAATGAAATAGTAACAAATTGCCTTATAACTTGATGTGTGATAAAATGCTGTGCAGGTTTGAGGCAGCATTTGTGTTTTGAAAGTCAGATGTGTATCTCAGTAAACAGTCATGAACATGCTAATAGTTGATAATTAGTGAAAAAAGGTATAAACTGACAAATCTCAGAGGGGACTAAGTCTTTAAGTTGTTTGCAATATTTTCCAGTCACATATTCCAGCAATACTGAGTGGAAAGAAGTGCAAACACATGATGGTGAGGAAGGAGATTGATTATTTTTGAGTAGCTGAAGCTTTGGGGGTGTTTTATTGTGGGGAAGCTGCTGGAGCCCATCCTTGCCAAGGAGAGGGAGGCATTGAGGTGTTTGTGTGCTGTCTTATGGATATAGAGCACCTTGGATTTAGGGCAGTTTGTCACCAGAATCAGCTACTGAGGCTTTCCTTAACAAAGTCTCTTTGTCTTCACAAGTTCTGCATGAAAACCTTCAGGATCTTAAGGAAAACAGCCTTGGGTGGAAGAGGAAAACAACCAGCTGGAACTCAGTGCTGGCCAGAGCACTGATGGGTCACTTTGCTCTGGAAACCCTAGATAATTAGAAACCCCAAATAATTAGAGATTATTTGGTTTTCTGAATAAACGGGATTATTGAGGGTCCTGATCAGGCTCAGGGGTGCTGTTGTACCTTGACCTGTCACTGCTGGGTTGGTTTGAGGGAAGCTCCTGGTGTTTGGGGGTGCTGGGGAGAGCGAGGGGAGCCAGCAGCAGCAGCACAAGTTGGCTGCTGAGTTCCACCAGCCTGAGGCTGCTTTCCACCAGCCAGCACCTCCCAAGGCCAGCAAGGAAACCAAAAACCTGCTGAGCTCAAGGAGGGAGGAAGATAAGCACAGAAAATTATCCATAGCTGTGCTGGCATGCTGGGTTTAATGTCAGACTCTCCAAAGGAGCTGTGTTAGGGACATCCTGGAGCTGCCCTTGCTTTTCATATTCGGCGTACAGATCTTTTTACCCAAAGCTATTTAACTCTGCTCACAACATCTTTACTTTTGCACATCCTGATCTCTTTTGATCTTCACTGTCTCCTTTTCTATTGCTTTGACATAATAAATTGAATTGTTGGGGTTTTCAGAGATCAGCTTGAGGTGCATCCTTTCAAGAATTAAAAATGTTTTGCTTAAATGAGAATTATTTGGGTTTTTTCCAGTGGAGCTTTAATCTGGCATGTTCTACAAGAGAAGAATAGTCTGATTGGTGGTCCCATGTGTGGTTGCACTAAAACAAACGTCAATAGTGGTTTACAGAGAGTGCAGGAAAATACCCAGTGGGTTAATTAGGCAAGTTCCATAGCTTGATTCAAATGAGGCTCAATGGGTCATGGAAAAATCGGTTTTGTTTACCCAAAACCAGAAGTGGGATTCAAATCTTGATTGTGAGTTTCAAGTAAGTGTTCAGGCTGCAAACAAATGACACATAATGAATAATTTAGGAAGGTCACTGACTGTTCTGGCTGTGCCTTGAATTCTTTCTGCAGTCCTGCTGTCTGCTACACTGGCTTTAGTTTATAAACATTACTGGCACTTTGGCATCCCAAATTCCTATTTTTTTTTTCTTCTTCGCCCTCTCCAGGATGTCTCATGCTTTTGTGAAGGTTTGGCACATGTACACTGTCCAATCCTCACAGATGTTGCCTATTTATTGCCACAGCTGGGTAATGACATCCCCCAGTGTGGGAGCCTGAAGATCTGAAGATTTATCTGTGCTGCCAAAGTTGTCTTGTTCCTTGCTCAGGGCTGGAAATGTGATATCCTGTGTCTCCCTTCTTCTGCCTTTGTTTCCTCATTTCCAAAAGACATGGCACTTGTTAAGAGAATGCTGGTAAAGAAAGTTAGAAATCACTATTAATGAGCCTTCTGTATATGCAAATTCTGAAATGACAGCTTATTCTCTGCTGTAATTAACAGTATTATTTCTGCTACCATGGATAAGGTTTTGTCAGTTCTCTTTTCCAGTAAAATTTCTGGTGGAGCTTAAACCCCAGGAAATAGATGAATTTATGAGGAAGTGTTTCTATACATTCAGTCAAGAACAGAATTATTCATAAAATTCTATTTAAATGACATTCAGTTATTTTCCATAAGAAGAAGATTAAAAAATACTTTGCTTACCAACTTACCATGGTTTAATTTTAGTTTCCTAACAGAAAAATATTTGTTTCTATTTGTTTCTAGAAAGTATTTGGCCATTATTTTTTAGCAGCTCTTTGTATAATGTAAGAAACTAAAGAAGTGAATGGCTGTGATATTGTGGGTCATACAGTTATTCTAGATACAGAGAAAATATTCTGTAACCCATTCTCTGTGTTTATCCTTAAACATTTATCCTCCCTGAGTGCCAAATTCAAACATTAGTCTGTGGCTGGTGCATCCTTCTGGCAGCCTGAGAATGTGAACCCCCTGGCTGCGTTTTCTGATTGTAAATCCTGTCACTTAATCTTGCCTAGCTGAGCAGAGGAGTCAGAGTTCTTCATTAGCATACAGCAGATCCTGGGATGAGGATGATTTGTGCACATGAGCTACTGATGGTCCCCTGTGAGATCCCAGCAGAGGGAATCACTCTGATTTAACACCAAAATTCAACAACTGCTCCTCTCACCTAAGATTTGTGTGTTTAAAACAATGACAGCTTGCTCTGGGGGTCCAGAAGCTTCCCAGCAGAGGGGAGGGCTCCCCCCCTTCCCATCTTTCATTGCTGTCTTAGGAAAACTGAGCCATAAAATGTCTTGATTTTCTTGGGTTTTGCCTTCTAAATTTTTGGGCTCAGTGGCAAAAAGCACCTGCTGTGTTCCCCTCCTTTGGGAAAGCTGGGCCTGGATCAGTTTGGGCATTTTGGAAGCAGCAGATAATCTGGAGTTGGGGATGATGGGGGGCTCCAGCTGATGGAGGTGCAGGAAGGGAAGGGAAGTTACAACCCCAGTGTCTGTGGGGATGGAAGGAGAGACGTCCCAGGGATTCCATGGGACCAAGCACCAACAGGTCTTGAAGTGACAAATTCCCCATGAGAACACAGCTGGGAGGAGGGAAATTGCTGCTTGTGACCTTTTTTATATCTCTTCTGGTTTGCTTTCTAGTTTTCTGTTGTAGAAGTGTAATCAGCCCAGTTTGCCTCCTGAAAACAAAAGGCTTTGGCTTTCCAATGACAAGGAAAAGGTCTGGGTGGATCCACCCTGGCTCTGGGAAGCAGCAGTTTCTGGGTTGCTTTGGGAGCTGTGAGCAGAGGCTGTGTGATCTGGATAATGAGAAAAACCCACACATAGATTTCTGTTTAATATTTTCTCCTGGTATAATTTTCATTGAAAATGGAATATTTTGTTTGGCTTCAAACATTCCATGGGCAGCTAAGGATTTGGTTTGTGGCACTTGGCAAGGAGCAAAGGATCAAAATTCATGGGAAGAGTTGAAACCATTAAATACATTTTAAAGTGAATTTCTTTCTCACCAAAAGAAATTTACCCTGTTGTTGTCACCGCTGACATGGACTTCACTCCCTCACCTTTTCTGTGCACAGACAGGCACCTCTCACAGCCTTGAAAGCAAAACATGGATCAATGCTGTTTTCAGAACAACAGCTAGACTCTCTCAGCTGATGTGTCACTCCAGAAGGTGCCATTTCAGATGTGATTAAACAAAGGAGTCAAACACGCTACAGTACATTAAGTTTGAGCCAGTCTTTGGGGATCTGTTGAGTGATAGTGGAAAAGAATTTAGCAAATCACACTGGGACTCAGGATGCTGGTGGCTCTACAAGATGCTTTGGGCTGTTTTCATTAATTGCTTTGTGCACTTGTGGTCCTTTTTGGTTTTGAAACTTGTTATATTTATCAAGTAATGTAGAAAACAGGCTGTATTAGTGGCTGTTTAGTGGAAATAAATAACCATATGTTTGTGAGCAGTCCTTTGGCTACTTGCCATGCCCAAATTATTGTGAACAACCAATGCTTTGTAAGCTGCCACATGGTCCCTGCTCTAAATGCCTCAGATTAATTTGATCACTTAGTGTGTGGCTTTTGATAAAGTAGAGTAATATGGAAATTATAAAAAATAGTAATGGTAGATTTATCTTGCTTTAATTATTGATTTCAGGTCCATAAGTATTTATATGATTTGGGGAGAATTCCTGGTTTGACTTTTAAGTTGCCAGACATGTTTTCTTTTCAAACTGTAGAAATATTGGCAGTAATGTCAGGGGTGAAGTAAAATGTTAGTGGGAAGAGCCAGTAGGAGAGAGAGGGATGGGGTGGGCAGAAATCAAGAATAATTTAAGCACAGGGCTGGTTTTGAAGATTTATGAAGTCCACAAGCACACACAGGTGACTCCATGGACTCCACAACAGGATTTTATGGGGATGATATCTGAATTGTTGAGTGTTTACTTTTATTCTGAATTAGAAGGTACTCTTCATATTGCATTCAATAAGTCCCTATATCTGCCATAACTCTCCATCTGCAATGAATTTTAAATACATAAAATCTAGGAAAGCATGCACATCATCTGCATTTGCAATATTTAGAAACATATGCAGTGTTTCATCCTCTCTTCTCCCATCACTAATACATAAAGCTTAGAAGCAGGTTGTGCTGAATTCACCTTGAACTCCCATCCCTATTTTACACAAGAATGTTTTTAAGGATGTTAACATCCTCTAAACTATCCACGCCTACAGATCCTCAGCTTAAGGACACTTGTTCAGAGTGAAAGGTCTCTTGCACAGGCATTTCCTTATTTCTCCAAACTCTGAAAGGAAGCATAGTTTCTTTTCTACAGATGGACCAAAAAATAAAAAATAATTGTAAAGTATTAAGGTTTTAAGGCCACAAAGAAAGAGAATTAATAACTGAATCCAGATCTCCTGATCTGTTCCTTCACCAGGTGGCCAACTTTTCATTCCAAAAACCTTCAAACGTGGCTGTTTTGAGGATGTAGATCAGGCAGCACTTTACAGCCCCTGCTTTTCACATTATACTTTAAAAATATTCAGTTCAATATTCTTTATGGGTGTGTTTCTCCCCTGAACTGCAGTGTCTGGGACATTGGTGAAATTAGACCTCCAGTAACTGCAGGTTTCTGAGTGGCTGTAACTGTTTACTGAGCATGGAAAATGGTTCAAAAATGAGACCTCTAGAATGATGCCAGGCTTCATTCCACTGCTGTTAAATCAAGGTTCATTTTTATAGAGCAGTTTGCTCAATTTTACTCCATATTAGAGGAGATCAATGAAATAATACGATATTTGACTAGAAGTGACACCTGGAGTTGTACAGTAATGTTTGCTTTTCTTAGCAAACTGACTTTACCAAAAAGACTTTGATCCTGTTCTTGTATCCACAGACTTTGAGGAGTCAGTGCCTCTCAGGTACTTCAAAGTCTAACCTGGTGACATTATGGTTTAATAAATATATAGCTTTCCACTTTCACTTCCACTGACACAATACTCTTTTCACATTTCCTTTACCTAACTTTCAGTATGCCTTTCAGCACTGAGCTGGCCTGTAGCTGCTCCCATAACAAGAGAATTTGTTCTCCTAATTCCAGCCACACTGTCTCTCAGGCATCAATTCATCACTTAAATTTGTCATAAGTGCGTTAAATAGAACACTGAAATTGTTCTTGTCAAATAATCTCCAAGAAGTATGGAGTATGACTCTGCTACATCCTTGGATTCTGCTCTGACATTTTGCACTGTCAAAATAAAGCAGACGTTCCCCTCCTCCCCAGTAAAAGTTCTTTAAGCCATTAAATTACTTTATCATTTATACATATTTTTATCTGCTGTATTTGCCTGGCTATGGTTATGGATCTGTCAGTGTTTTTACTATAAACCCCTATTTCCAGGGATTTAGACAGTAATTCTGCCTTAATAATTTGCTCCAGGCTAAAGCTTAAAATGCAAAGTCTCAGGCTGAGAATAGTATTTTTTTTTTTCACCATTTTGAAAAGCAAATAATTTTGCCTGGTCTGAAGTATGGGAAGTGCAGTTGTGCCTTCAGGGAAGAGCTCCCAGGAGGGGGCTGGGGGTGTTCTCCAGGCAGGGGATGAGCCTGCTCAGCTCTGCCCTCAACTCCAGGGCATTCAGTGAATGCTGCAAGCAAGAGAAATCTTCCCTACCCCTCCTGAAAAATGCTGGGGTGCCTGTGCAGCATCCAAGGATTGACTGCAGCTTGTGCCAAATAGACCTAAAGTGGGGAGTTGGATGGTAACAGCAATAACTCTGGCAATGCAGAGCTCAGCACAGGTTTTTGGGTGGTTTTGTGGGGATTTTTTGGTTTTTTTTTTTCAACACTGTTCCCAGATAGCTTTTTCTGCAAGTGCTGAAAACTTGGCTGTGCTTTGGTGTTCAAGTGGAAGCAATCCCCATCTCTTGCCAGCTGCCATGGTAACAGTCTTGCCCTACTATTAAAAAATGAATGATATCACCCCAAAATCATGAGTGCCTTTGAAATGATGAGATTGGAGGTCTCCCTTTAGATTTTTTTTTAGGGGGGAATTGCTTTATTTGGAGCTTTTAAGCATTTTAGTAATTTCACACTTACAGTGAGAAGAACCTTTCAATCTTTCTGCTGTGTGAGAAGCTGGTTTTATTTATTATCATTAATAAATGAAGTTTGGCTTAATCAGATGATTCTAGGACCTACGATTTTAACAAAAATGTTTTTAAAAAATGGCAGGGTTTGAAGTGAAATTCAGAGTTGGCACAGATAACTTCAATACTTTCTGACACTTTACACATAATTGCTGTTTAATTTCTCTCACTCTCCCTCCCCCTATTTTCTCCCTCTTACAAAGTGCCACAGACACAAGAGGCTACAGTTGAGTTCATTGCCAGAGAAATCAGATGGAGGGTGAGCAAATTGATCATAAGAACAGAAAGCAGCCATTATTTGCCTGATAATTTTTGGTAATCAGCAATAATGAGAACAGAAATAGAGAAAGTTCTTGCTAATTGCATCATTTTTTGTGTGTGCAAAATGTTAATGTTTTCAGGAGAGGCAGCAATCATTCAGAAGAAGAAAAAGGGTGCATTTTCTTACAATATTTGTTGCAGGTGGCTATTGTTTAAAGAGGTTTCTTTGTACATCTCATGCTTGCTAATTATTTAAAATGAGCTGCTATTTTATCTAACTGATCCTGGATTGAAATTTCTGGAAAAAAATATTTTTGCTGTGAAGTTTAAAAAATGAAGGGAATGAAATAACTGTGAGGAATAAGGAAATAAGATTAGAATTGACCTTGCTGCTATGAAGACTCCTCTCAGCTCTTGGGGATGGGGAGGAGAAAAATCAAAGATGTTAACCTTATTCTCTTTTTTCCCTTGCCTGCAGAAGGCCTCTTGGCACATACATCACATTTAATCTTATTTCTCCTTCTTGTATATATTGCATTAACCTCAGTTTGCATTTGGCTTGTTTTCTGCCTTTAAAAAATGATCTGTGGGGAGCTGCGCCTTCCATTTGGCAATCTCCAGCAATTCAGATCTTAAATTTCACCAGAAGAACAATTTGGTTGGAGGGCAGGTGGAGTGGCCTCTGGGCTGGTTTGGAATTGATTTGGAATCCCCTGCACATGCAGGAGAGGGCAAGAGGGCTGGGGTGGCACCTGAGGGGCCTGGAACAGCTCAGCTGCCAGGTCAGCTCCAGCTGGGCCCGTGTTTATGCCATGGTTTGTGCTCTGTACAGGGTGGAAATGTTGGTTTGGAGAGATGCTGGCTTAGGAGATGCTGGCAGAGCTGCTGCACTCCCCAAGCTGGGACAGTGGTTTGGGTTTGGCTTTGGGGAGCAGCTCCTTGGGCAAGGCACACACATCCCTGTCCCTTCCCCTTTTGCACTGCTGCTGTGGAGTGAATTTCTGCTTCTCCAGGGTTCTGTTAATTGTGTCTAAAGGCAGAGTCCTGCAGGGAAAGCTCCATGACCTGGTGGGTGCTGCTCTTAGCCCTGGTGCAAAGCCCTGGCCAGAGCCTGACCCTGGAGCAGCAGGAAGCAAAGCAGGCTCTGAGCCTTCTTCCCATGCAGAATCTTGGAGGAGCCCCAAAATCCAAACCCAAGCCAAGCTGTGAGGCCATTTAATAAGAGAATCCAGGGTTGTACAAGGGCAGGAGAGATGCTTGCACAATAACCTGCAAATGCACCACAGAACAGCAGAGCTCAGACCTGCCAAGGACTCTCTGCATTTTATTGGAAATCTCATGACACTTGGATATGGCTTTTGCTTTGAGTTCCAGTGCTCCAGTGAATTTATCTCTCTGATAACTGGGAAGATGTAAATGATCTCAGCCTTCTCTGTACCTCCCTTATGCACTTAGTGTGTCCTGAAGCTGAGAATTTTGGCAGTAGGCAAAGATTTTGTCTTACTCTTTACTTGATTGCCTTGATTGCTGCTTCTTGGCAAGAGCTCATTTACTGAGAAAAATACCCTTGATCTAGAAAGTGTGTGTGTGTGTACTTTTCTTTTTTTTTTTTTTCAAAATAACAACATTCTGAAAGCAGAACTGAACAGAAGATTCTACAAAGTACCTGTCATGGATATACTTGGGGTTTGGTCTAAGAAATGGGAGTGTACTGCATTTGTGGAGAAGAAACTGTAGAAAACATGTTTGTGTTATTCTGTGTATATTTAAAATGAGAAAACTGACATCTCCACTTCCCTCTGCATTGTTTAAATGACATTAAATGCAAATCTCAAGATAGGAAAAAATAAGCAAGTAATATTTTTTTCTCAGTATTTGTAGTATATTTACAATTTTTCTAAACATTCCTATACCACAGAAATGTTAAGATGTATTTTTTTTCCTATACAGAAATACACTGAGGTTGTTTTTTTTTTTTTTTAAGCTAAGAAAGGGAGGATTTTCCAAGACAGATTTCAGATATTTAAGTATGTATTCTTCATGATTTTCTCTCTTATGCACATAAGAGCTTCTGCTGAGACCAGTTATTATTGTGGCAGTCCTTTTCATGAAAAGAAGAATTAAACCGCTGCATTTCCCCCCTGAAAAACCTGTAAGGCTGAACTCTTGCTTTTCATACCTGCTGAGGTAATGGTATTTTAGAGTGCTTCAGCTTTCTTTAGTGCTGCATATTGATTAAGTTACTCAATATTTGACAACACGAAGCTTCTTTTCCCAAGATATTTGTTAGAGAAAATCTATGTTTTTCCATTTCTGAGGAAAGGCATTAAACACGTTCCTCAGTGTTTGTTGTGTTCCTAATGACAAGGTGTGCAACCAGCCCTGGGGGACTGAGCAGGGTGGGATCTGTTGGTTCCTCACACCCAACAATTGCTGTCAAGTGAAGAAGCCACCATTTGAATAAACAGTGATTTAATTCACATTTCCCCTAAAATTATCTGCAGAATTTTCTTTACAAATCAAATCAACCTAGATAAAATGATTATTTGATACATTTCTCTTGGGTTTGTGTATAGAACAATATTTGGGTATGTGTCTTGCTCTGTAATTTCTCCCTTTTTCAATCTGAACAGGTTCTTTGCTTTCCCCCCACCCACCACACACAACTCTCCCAGAATTCAGTGGTCTCAAAGCCATTCTGTCAGTCAGCCCTGCTCACAAAAATCTGTAGGGTTGCATATTTCTCTGTCTTTGTATTTCTTTTAAGAATTTCCAGCAAAATAGCTGATGACCATCATCAGTTTGTGAAGGACAGAAAAGCTCCTGTCAGCGTTACTCTGGCTGCTGGGGTGAAAACTCTGTGAAGTAGCTGTGTATGAACTGTTGCAGTAACTCCTAAATTATAGATGAGAGCTGTGATTCCACATTCTGTAGCAGTCAGGTGCTGCATATGATCCTTTCTTCCATCCTTGCCTATTCCCTGACTAAATAAAAGATGGGCTTTCCATATAACCCCTCTCTTTTAGCTTTATTTTATAAATATGTCTAGTGGATATTAACTGATTTTGACTCCTCTATAGTACATACGGTCAGCACCTAAAGGAAGAGCAGATTTCTCTGTTTCTTTAAATAAATCTCTTGAATATTCTTCTGGGAGCCATCAAACCTGTCTCCAGTTCAAGGTGACAGTGGCTGTGCCTGCTGCACATTTTTGGGGATTTTAGCCAGTCCTTTCCTTCCAAGGATGAGAAGCCACACGACCTTCTCCTGAAAGAGAAACACAGCCTTGTTTAGTATTAGAGACACAGGGATGTCTGCACACATCCTGAAGGGCAGGGTGTGGAGGTTATTTGCAATTTTTCAGGATGTGAAAACTACACTAAGAATTAATTTCAGCAGAGGTAAACTTCTGCATGCCTGTGTGTGCAGGGTGACATAGTGGTGACTGCATTAGCCAGTCATCAGAGAGCTGTGACTCATGCTCTGGTGGCACTCAGCTGCATTGCAGATCTTTGTATTAAGTAAGATTTAATTAATATTTAATTGGCAATTAGGAAGGGAAGTTTTGAAGAACTTGATTTCCACTTTTTTTTTTTGCCTTCTGGGCAATACTGGACTCTTAACCTCTAGTGATAGTTATTGTTAAGTAGGTTGAAGGAACTGAACAGGAAATACATAGAGAATTGAACTTTGAATGATTTGAAATAAATGACCCATTTCTTCTACCTCCTTCACCACATATGTGCAAGTTCTTCCTTTAAAAAAATAGCAAAAAATTCTCTGTGTATTGTTTGCTATCATAAAAGTAAAGGCTGAAGTTTGATCATAAAATGTATTCCTGCATCCAGAAGTCTGGCAGAAGAAATCAATAAAAAAGAATTGCTTGTCTTACCTTTTTTTTTTTTCCCCAAAATAATACTCAGAGAAAATATGATAACAGATCTTGAAGGCAGGTCAGGAAGGGCAAGTTTAACTGAGCAGAGGCATGGCATGAACAAAGTGTGTGACTAATCCATGGATCCCTTTATTGTCTGGGCACTCTCTTTCCATCTCTCTTGGACCAAATTAAAGAAAAACATCTTTGAACATTTTGTTTACCCCGTGTTCACCACTGAAATAGCAAAGTTGCAGTGATTTGCACAAATTTGGGGGTGTTTATTTCCACTGCCACTTGTTTGTGAGTGCTCATGGAACTTTGAGTGCTCTGGTGGAAACAACAGCAAGTGACAAAACCCCCAAGGGAAGATTTGAATTAAATTTTATGTCCCTTGATTTGGGGTTTGCTCTGTATGTGTGAGAAGCAAAGCTTTTATTTTTTCTTTGCTTTTATATTTTTGGCAGCTTATGGAGATTTTCAACATTTTACATGACACAGGAATGCAAAGCAGGATACATCATGCAAAAAGGGCTGAGTTCCACTTTGGACAACTTTACCAAATCCATCCCCACTTTCTTTCTGTTGGCTTCATAATCTTTTCTTGAGAAACAATTGCTTCTTCACATGGAAACAGGTATATTAGTGGCAGCTCCAGGCTCTAAGCAGCATATGATGCTGGAAGTTTAATTTAAACTTGGAGAAATGAAAAACCGTGGAAGAAAATTTGTGGGGGTTTTCATATATTGCAACACACTAAACTATATTAACTTTATCCAATGACCTTTGTTCAGCCTATGGTTTCATTTCTTGGAATTGCCAACACCAAAGCTAGAGAAATCTTGAGGAAGCCATAAAAGATGCTTCATAATAAATTCGGTCACCTCACCATATTGAGCTTCCTAGGGTAATGATTAACTCTTTGCATTCTTCAGAATTTCTTTAGTTCAGATTAGAACTCAGTTCCTTGACTTTTTTTTGTAAATATGCAGCTAATTTTAGATGTACTATAATATATTAAAGCCATGATGGTTGTTTTATTTCCTTTTCAAGTGCTAGCAGGCATTTTGGCATTCTGTAATTCCAGGACCAAGGTGTTACCATAATTGTCATTTTGACAACCAGAAGTTAAAATTGAGAGGGAAGTTTAAGCCCAATGTTTGTTGTCACCCCTTGAATATGTAATCACACTCTGACCACAGAGCCTTCCTCCCCATTGCATATGGAGATTCCCCATGATTTCTTGGCAATAGAGTCAAGAATACAAAGCTAATGAAGACTTTCTGTAATGGTAGTAAACAGATTTTTTTTTTCCATTACTGTTAAATTTAGTGAGGATTAAGCTCTGTACAGAGCCATGGAAGCCTGCAGAGCTTTAACTACTCAGCACTGGAAAAGCTTTGTTTTGCTGAATAGTCTTTCTTGATTTGGTATATTTCTGATATGCCCTTGAAAAATTATTCACAGGAAAAAAATTTGACAAAAATTAAGTTGCAAAATTTCAATACACCTACAGTGAGTTTTAATGAAATTCAATCAGAGCACAGTGAACACATCTTAAATTAGCTAAAATATTCTGTATGTGATCCTGATGTTTTAATTAAAATATCACTGGAAGGATTCAGTTAGTGTGGGATTCAGCGGAAGTACTGAAAATTAACTGTGGACACAAATTCTTAGAGGAATGACAAAAATATTGAGAGAGTTGCTTGCCATTGTTTTAGCAACAATCTGTGATTGTAACACATCCCTGTAGTCTGCATCAGCTATTTTCAATGAGGCAGGTTCAGCTCTGCACTGTGTTTTTCTCTTTTTCCACTCTCATTGAGCCAATTGTGTCACATCCTAGAACAGCCCATGGGTTGGTCATTTCCTCCTTGCAGATTAATCTCCCGTCTTTTGGAAAAGAGACCAGAAATACAGAAATATAAATGCACAACACTGATTTCTTTGGTGCTTAAAAGTAGGTTTATTTGGCTGTTGATTATCAGCTTCATATTCTTTAGAGGTTGTTTTCATGTGGTCCTTGGAATCTGAGTTTCATCACATATCATTGAATGATCAGTTGATGAAATCATTGAGAGAAAAAAAGAGTAATGAACCAGCCTTTAAAAACTGTATGTCTGCAAATCTGCAAATCTTAAAAGAAGCCAAACAAAAGCTAAACTGAAGGGTAGGACCCTTCTTGAAAGAAAATTAAATGGCTTTATAGATACTGTTATTTTCTAAGAAACCATTTTTTCATACTGAAAAGAAACTCTTTTCAGCAGTATAGTACATACAACTTCTGACAAAAAACTGGAAAGCAATTTAAAATTTCCCCAAAAGACATTTGACAATATATTCCAGACCTCTGAAAACTGGGGTGACGCTGTGGGGTGCTTAATTATAGACCAAAGTTTTATCAAACCAAGAGAAATAGAAAGTACTAGGCTAAGTATAAAGCTGCAAAGAATGTTCAGTGGTTTCATTCTTAGAGTGAAGTAAATTTTTTTATTCCTTTTTTTTCCCTCAAGACCAGCTGCAGGACCACTGATAAGAAGTGCAGGGGAATAACAGCCTTTGGGCTACTTGTACATTATCTTTGGATGAAGATGCTCTTGATTGTGGATGGATGCTACATCCACCTCTATGGAGACTCAGGGAAAATACTTTTCAGTAGCATTTTAGACAGAATAATGAATGAGCATGCATTTTCTAAAGACTTTTCAGTAAAGAAATCATGTCTTTGAGAGGGATCTGATGCTTACCCCTATAACAAAGTGTAGGAACACCCATCTGAAAAATCTCTCCCAGCTTTCCCAACCACAAAAACTCATCTATAGAGTATGAAAATGGTGAATTCACTCCCCACAGGCTGGCCTCTGCCCCTCCCTATGGCTGTGCTATCACAGAGTGATCCAGACTCCTGGCTTCTCTTTCTGTCAGCACTCCATGGCAGTATCAGCCAATTGTAGAAACCTCCCAAAACCAGATTTTTTCCAAACTTGGAGGGAACCTGAAACTAAAATTCCTGTGAGTGTTGTTCTGTATGTTAATGAACCCAGAACACCTAAGTGCTGAATTTTATGGTTTTGTTCACCTTGAAGTGTGGGTGCTCAAAGGATGTCTCACATTCAAGAGGCAAATGTCTCTTGCTGTTCTCTCTGAACTGCTTTCCACAAATGACAAATTTTATCTTTGCACTTCCTGAGAGCCCCAGGGCTGGGAGCCCCAGACGATGACATCAGGTGGAGTCCATCAAGCATGTCCTGATGTCATTGCTCAGGGGCAGGAACCATTCCAGTGGCGTGGCAGCCAGCCAAGGGCATCCAGCTTTTCCTTAAAGGCACCTGCACACCCAGAACTTCCCAAAATAAGCGTGCATCAGCTTCCTCTGCTTGCCAAAAAGCAAATATCCCTAAGGGACATCCAGTGGCTTTTCTCTTTATCATCTTGTTCTCTTTCCACTCCCTGTCCAGGTTTTTATTTTCTGCCTATCCTACCCTCTCTTTACACTTTTCTCACTTCTAATGTGCTTGTGTCCCTTCCTCCCCAGTGTCCCCCTGCTCAGCAGCTCCTGTCCTGCTGCTGTCCCCCAGGTCCTGCTGCTCACAGACCCCTCCATCCCCCTGCTGCAGATTTGAAGCTGAAGGAAGTGACAGGCAGAGTGGACAGCTGGAGTTTGTCTGGCATGACAGCTTTCCCCTGTGCCAAAGATTAGTATTGCTGCTGTGCTGGTGCAGCCAGATATAAAATACAGCCCCAGCCTTTCCCTGAAATATGCCCTATATAAATTCCAAGCCTTGGGTGAGAGAAAACTTGACGATATTTGATGCCATCTTTTTTTCATGAACATACACAATCTATATATAATTTTTATATCCAAGCTTTCTTCCAGCCTTCCCAGTCAAAGCAGCAGCTCCTAGGCTCCAAGTGAATTGCACATATGTAACTTTTAAAGCCTGGTTGGTATTCTGTGTGAATTGGCAAATAATGACAGAAATTCCTGAACCATGGTTTAGCACAACCAGACAGTCACTATCAATGTTTACTCTAATCAGGAAAATGAGTTAATGTATAGAGTCATAGAATCATAAAATTTTTTAGATTGGAAAAGACCTTGAAGAACATCAAGCCCAACAGTTAAATTTATCTTTAAAGGGAAAATGTTTAATTTGTCACACTAGGAAAACACTGAGTGGGCTACAATATTAAAAGCCAAGATGATCTAAATTTTGTAGTCACTAACTACAGATAGCTGTAGACATAATAATAATCATCATCATCTTTATCATCATCATCAAAAACAATAAAAGCATCTAGTTCCACTAGATAAAAAAATTATCTGGTGTGGAAATGTGGAAAAAAACCACACAAACTTCAACAGTTTGTGTTGTAACACCTGCTATTGCTCATGGCTTGCAGCAGCAATAATCTGCCCTGTATTTGGCAGTATTGTATTGTTTGGTATGACAATTGTCATGTTGCAATGCCAAAAGCAGGATTTGACTATTCTCTGATTGACAGTAATATAAAACAGCACATTAGTTTTATTTTACTTATTTTACAGAATTCTACCACAAGATAAAACCAGAATCTGTCCCATTAAATAGGCTTTGAAGATCTGGGCAAAAATCTCAAACCCATGAAACCCATGAGGGTGAAAGTTTTTACTCAAGATCACATGGTTTCCACAATTATTTTGGACTAATTTTAGGATTGTTCCTGTGCCAGTCTGACATTTCGTGTGTCCATCATGACTGATCTAAATGAGTAACTAAAATACTGAAGATTTATTGCCATAAAAGGATTTCTGCTTTCCAAGTGATAAGAATGTTATGACATGTATTGATCTACTGAGGTGGTACTAGTCACTGAAAGATGGATCTTCCCATTTAATATTTTTTTGTTCTTTTTGCTATTATTATATTTATTGAGAACATGTCAGAACAATTGGCACAAAACCTTGGGATGCTGATAAACTGATAAAATGAGCACATATGTGAAGCAGTAGTTGATCAATGTATTTTAACTGAGGTTGTTTGGTCAAGGAAATGTAATACTTTCCATACCTCCTCTTGGAAATAAATGTAATAGTCTATCTTACCTCCCATGTGTTTCCCAGTAATCACCTTCAGTTATTTTTTTCTCAATTAATTACAGCCTTTTAGATGACAAATGGAGTCCCTCTCATGGGACAGGAAGTCAGAGGATTGCTTGGAAAAATTCCCCTTTGAACAATGCACCCTTACCTACAGATTATTTCTGGTTTTCCCTGTGCCACACTCATTTCAATGTGTATTTGGAGACTTCAGGATTTATTCCAAGCTAGTTTACAGCTAAATTAAAGGAGGGGAAGGAAACACCAGAAAGAAGATTTCATGCAGTTTGTCAGTGTAAGCTCCAAGCTATTGAGAATTATTCCCTTGTTTTCATGGGGCTTTATGATCTTTATTGTGATTTAAGGAGGAAAGTGCACGGGATTTTTTTTCTGTATTCTTTTCTCTTCTGTTTGTGTGTGCTCCCTTCCTCATTGTTCATTTACAATGCTCATTTGGAGAACACACAACAGTGGGAACATTTGGGAGCAGGGGAAGGTTTTAATTGTAGTCTTCCAGTTTTAATTGTTGTCTTCCAAGGCAACAATGACAAAAACCATAAACCATTCTACATGAATGTCTCTGTTACAGCAGAGAAACTAACTGAGGAATAACGGGGAGGAAAACAGAAAATATTTGCTGGAAGGCAAAATTGGACACAGGCCAGATCACAGATTTTGATAGGATTTTTTTTCCTTAAGCCCTATACCAGCCATGCTACAAACACATCCCAGAGCAAGAATTAGCTGCTTAAGAAGGTTGTGCTAATGGGGATGATTTTAAAGCATGGGAAGCTTTGCTGTTTGTGTTTCAACACCAGTAAAAGAGGCATCATTTGGAGTCCACTAAAGTAAATCTTCATGCAGACATCTCCTGACAGGCATGAATATGTGGTGTGCATAAATAAATGCATAAAGTGCAGCAGAATTCTTATGGAAAGTGCCACATTGCAGAGAATATATTTTAATGTTTAAGGTGCAAAAGTGCATCAGCCCCTGTGCTGTTTAGCTGCTCCTGGGGTATTGGGGGAACACTTGACATTTCAGTGTTCCTAATTCTGTTGGGCCCCACTCCTGCTGTCACTGAGTTCAACTTTTGACCATCATAGGTAATTTCTCCCTTTAGTATGGAGTTAAAAGCCTGGATTTAATTTAGACTGCTCTTGTGATTAAGTTCATTCACTGTGGGCCTCACTTAACAGATGGGCCAGGGTTACCACATTGATTTGCATAGAAATTAGAATTGATCAAAACTAAATTATTGATTATTTCAAGTTGAAAAACACCCTCTTCAACCTTGCATTCTCATGGAGCACCTCCTAACTGATGAGCTGTTATCATTACAGAGCTGGTAAATAAATAATAAACTGGTAACATAATAAAAATATAATAAATAGGATGGCATTTTCTGGTCATTTTGAACGTTGTAGAATGGTTAATAAGTTTTAATCAGAAGAGCTCCTCTTCAAATGCTATGAAGACCTGATGATACATTCTGATACAATTTTAAATGTTGTTTGAGAATGAAAAAGGCTTGATTTTCTGCTTCACATTTATAATGTGGTTTTCCATTTAAAATTAATTAGAAATAGTCCTCCCTCTTAGTGTTTATTTGTCAGTTTGGTTTTAGTGGTCAGATTAATTTATTTATTAGAAGTCCCTTACAGCACTTTCCCACATGAAATTGCATTGAGTTTTCTTCCTCCTAACACTTCCAGTTCTTCACCTCTAGTGATAGAAAACTCCTCTTCCCTTGCCTCCTCTTTTTTCCCATTAAATGCTTTTTATTTAAGGAACTCACGAACAATGGCATTTATTGGAGGGCTCTGAGAACAAAGTTTAATTCTCAGCTCTGCTGTGTGATCCCTTTATGACACTGAACAAGTTACTCAGGCTCTCTGTGTGCTGTTATCCATCTATAAAAGACAGATAATAGCACTTTCTTAACTGGCAAATCTTAACAATGTAAGTATTAAAGGTTATGTGTATTTCTGCTGAGGCATAGCCAGAACTTTAAAATATATACAATTTTTGAGGTAGGTTGAGAGCCATTTCCTTCCTTTTATTTATTGCTAACCTTGGCAAGGTTTTTCATCTTGTTCCCTAAGAAATGTGTGCATTTTCAGAATTTGCTGCAAGTGCCATATCTGATCACAGGTATCAGAGATCCTGTTATGAAATGGTCTGATTTAAAAACTGCAGAAACAGAATTCCAGAGCCACTTTTCTGCTACTTAGTTTTCATCTGAGGGAAGTCTGTCCAGATGGGTATCTTGCTGGAATTCAATATCCTGAATATTACCTTGATTTTCTTTGGGTAGAGAGGCAAGTTCATTAGTATCTGCTTTCCTCCAAACTTCTCCTGCAATGATTTTCCTTTGGTTATTCAGGTAGGTGATTTCTTTTTTGCCTTTTGAGCCGCATTCAGGTCATCCAGCTCCCTAGTAATTTGAATACCAACAAACTGGGTCTTTCTGACAGCCTGAGCTTGACAGGCTGCTCTAAGTCCCTCCACTGAATTGTTGGTCTGTCATGTTATTTCCCCTGGAAATGGTATAAGAGCTGATAGCAACCTGAATACCTAAAAATAGATGGGCAGAATAGGCCTTGGAATATGTAGCTGGTATTTTATCATCTTGGCTCCCTCTGCCATTGCATGGTGCAATGTGATAGCTTAAAATAACTAAGTACCATTCTTGTGCCAAAAATATAAAATGTCATTCAGTATTACAGTATCCATTTCAGCTATGGACACACTCCTCACACCTCCTTCAGCAGTTTTCCTAGCACAGCTAATTCCAAACACTGTCAGAGTGAAAACTCTTGCAGGTAACCAAATTTATCTAATCCAGAGAGACAAATTTATTAAATGAGACCAACACATTTTTCTCCATCTGCACCCCTGGGTTTGATCCTTCTAAACTCTCCACGTGGCCTAAGATCCCTCATGCTGCTTTGTCTTTCCACCACAAGTCAGGAACAGAGTAAAAGGATAAAATCTGCCTTGCCAACTTGTACTTTCTTATAGCCACAGGCTAATTTTTGTTGTTCTGGGGAGTAGTGATGCGTATAATGCATGTACAGTAGATTTGATGAGCTGGAGGCTTCTGCTTCAGATGGTGTTTCTGGAGTTGTTCTGCTGCTTTAGTGCAAGTGAAAGGTTTCCTCTTTTTGGCAGAATAGGTGTCACTACCATAGATTTCAGATGCCTCTCCTGAAAAACACATCATGTGCTGGAATTACTCTATAGAAAACCAAGCTGCGATTTTTAACCTAAAAGATACAGAATTGTGTCAGCATTTGTTTACCAGTTTGCCCGAGCTGAAATGGGCAAAACCCAGCTGAGTTCTCATCAGCGTCAGTGCTCTGGTAAGGACCAGAGAGGGGAATGGGAAGAGTAAACCCATTATTGCTGCTGCCGTGGGACAGGTGGTTTGAACACTTCTATTCAGTTCTCTGGTGCTTGAGAGGTTTGATTGAGCTCCTCCTCATTCCATATGCTGACCCTAATCCAGTCTGGGTTTTCCCCCATTCCATATTCTAGTGCTGATACAGACCAGGTTTTGCCACCATCCTGCACTCCAGCAGGAATCCAGTCCGGGTTTTCCCCCATTCCAGCAGGAATCCAGTCTGGGTTTTCCCTCATTTTCCTTCATTCCATGATCCAGTAGGAATCCAGTCTGGGTTTTCCCCCATTCCAGCAGGAATCCAGTCTGGGTTTTCCCCCATTCCAGCAGGAATCCAGCCTGGGTTTTTTCCCATTCCATATTCCAGCCAGAATCCAGTCTGGGTTTTCCCCCATTCCGCGATCCACTTTCCATTCATATCCACAAAGCCAATCTGGGTTTTCCCCCATTCCTCATTCCAGTTATGATCCCATCCGTGTTTTACCCCATTCCACATTCTGGCTCTGATCCAGTCCAAGTTTTTCCCCATTCCTGATTTCTGGCCCTGCCAAAGCTTTTCTAGTTTATTTAAACTCTTCTTTCTGCTCTTGGAAAAGCACAGTTGTCTCTTGCAACTGTCAGGTGTTTTTCTGTAGTAAGAAACGAGCTAAGAAGTGGACAATGTTTATTTTATCGTGAGAAATAATTAGTGTGTGAAAGAGTTGGGCTTTCATCAATTTTTATGCCCGTGATAAAGCAAAATGAATTGCTAGAAAATGAGCAAAAATAACATTTAGAGGGTCCTGTGCCTTGTGTATTTTTGATACCTTTGCCTTCAGATAGTTCCACTCAGATCGTCACTTCATCCTTTCGCCTCTCATTTCAATTGTTTTGGAAGTGCCAAAAGCATCTTGTTTGATTCAATAAATGTTTTGTCAGTCATAGGCAGATTGTTTGCAGAGCTGCAGTTCTCTTAGGTATGTGTTTATGAAGTACACGAGCCTGTTAGTGATGGTTTTTTTCTTTATATTCTCTTGTGTTTTGTATTTCTGTAGAGCTGAACAGAAACATCAAACCATGATAAAGTTGGGCTGGTGGCTCTCTCACCTCCCTTCTCATCCTCCTGAGCTGCAATTTTCTGTGTTTGCCTTTTTTGCTCAAGTTTGGCACAGGCAGTGTGATTCTGCACTTCACACATTGTGCTCCCAAGGTAATGTTATGGATTTCCATCCTGCCAGGAATGGGGATTCAGTGCTACCCTGGGCTGAGTATTTGGGTTGTCAGAAGTGTTGGAAGGGTGGTAGGATGGTCTCATAAAAATGCATGTAAAAACCAGTGAAATAAAACACAGCACACAAGAAGTGATTCATTAAGGGTGGACAAATTGGCTTTCAAAAGACAAAGTAACTGCTCTCCAGAGGGATAATACAGCAAGTTGCTGAGCAGCCTGGGTTGAATCCAGAAAAGGATTTAATTGTGTGCTTGATTTTAAATATTCAAGTAGTCCTTTAGCTTTACAGGGAAAATCCATGTGTGTAAAGTAAAACAGAATAGAGTCTTCACACAATTAAACTCTTTATCTTGCTCCATTTCCCTGAATTTTGCTCCAAGGCTTCCAAGCCATGATTCCACCTTGGAGTGATCTTGTATTTCATAGCAGACAAATGTTCTCAGCTCTGTGCAACCCTTGGCTTCAGATCTCAGCTCCTGTCTAGGGGGTTTTGGGATATTCACATACAGCATCCCCAGAATGAAGTGCACGCACACTGAAATAGCAGCAGAATACTGCTGGTTTTCACAACAAATCCTTCTGAGGACAGCAGTTTTCAACTTTTCATTGGAGAAAAAGAGGGCTATGGGAAAGGGCTCCTCACTGAGGACAAAGGTTCTGCTGTAACTGAATATATACATTAGCAATTAGCTGCTATATGATGGCTAGGAAAACTCAGAGAGAAGTTTGGGATAATAAGATGAGTTCAGGAAACTGTTTCTGAAAGACCTTAGGGCCAGATTCTAATTAGCAAATGACAAAATAGTTCAGAAAATAAGACTAGCACTCTAAGAATCTTGCCATAGTCAAAGCCCACCATCAGCAAAGATGCTTAATTATCCTGCATATGATAATTCCCTTGTGGAGTTATATGATAAGTATAAAGGGCATTGAAGTCAGAATTACCCTGAAAGTCTTTGGCCTGAAAAGCAGAAGAAGTGAAAGAAAATATAACAATGAAAACAGTTTGGAACAATTTGCATCTTTTCAGTAACTCCTTTTTAACCACTCTGTAAACAGCACGGCAGGAAAACAAGGGAAAAAACTGTGGGCTGGAGTCTCCTCTCTTTTACATGAGCTTAACTGTGTTTCATTAGTCCTGATTTTAATTATTGCAAGCAAAAAATGAAGCCAAGGCTTGCTGCCTCTTAAGCTGCTCAGCTCAGATCCCTGCAATTCCTTGGAAAGAACAGGAGCAAAGCAATCTTTGGGTAACATAATACAACCCCTGAACTTTGATCTCAATCAAGGCCTTCTGAAAAGAAACAATAATGTCATAACTCCTTGAAAGCTTACAACACCAAAAAATAAAACCTCTATCAGAAACCTGCCCACGAACACTGAGACATAATTCTCCTGACCCCACAGCACTGCTCCATATGTTGTATATACTAAAGAGAAAAACTGGGTTTTATTTGTACCTACACTCTCACCAATTATAGCTGAAGTTGTTGGCTCCCTGTGTGTTGTCATTGACACAGATGGATAAAAACAGATACAGGGTGTAAGGGAATATTATAACTCAGAGCTCTCGTGCTGCACCACAGACAGGATTTAAATTCCTCTGTACCTCTTAGCTTGAAAAGTTCTCTGAGAAACAACCTGACTGACGAGGGTCTGTGCAAAGTAAAATTTCCAGCCTTTGTGCTGGCATTCAGGCTGGAAGGCAGAGCAGGAGATGTGAGATCCTTGGGGCTCAGGGGTGTTTGGTACTGGTGAGCTGAGAACAGGACCCTGCTCATTGTGGGAAATTCATGGAGGGGGATTTGTCTCATGGAAATGACCAGTGAGTGACAATGTGGCCAGGACCCTCCAGTTTGTGCTGCATCTGCAAAGGTTTAGGTGGCAAACCTATTTATTTTACCCCTACTCATCCATTTATCTACAGAGAAGAGTGGCTCAGCTGCAAGCCTTGCACTGTGAGCTGCTCAGAGCCCACATTCCTGTTCAGGGCAGTGTCCATGGGGTGGTGACAGAACAGGGTGACACCAGCAGGGCCAGCTCCCAGCTCTGAGCTGCTCAGAGCCCACATTCCTGCTCAGGACAGTGTCCATGGGGTGGTGACAGCACAGGGTCCGCTAACCCTAACCCTAGGCAGGTAAATCAGCCTAGGGTTAGGGAAGGTCCCAAGGAAAAAGGGGTGGAGACAGCCATGTTGTGGCAGTTTTGCGCTCTCTTTGGGATGCCTTTTGCAGCTGCAGTGTGCCTGGAGCTCAGGGCTTCCTGGTTTAAGAAACCCTAACCCTAGGCCTAACCCTAACCGTAGGCCTTACCCTAACCCTAAACCTAGGCCTAAACCTAAACCTAACCCTAGGCCTGACCCTAACCCTAGGCCTAAACCTAGGCAGTAAATGCAGCCTAGGGCTGAGGCTGAAAAAACATCAGTTTCTGTGAAGAATTCCCTGAAAATACCTTATGGGATAAGATTTTAAACATGAAAATTTGTGTATCTACACCAGTCCTGCAGTGATCTGACTTCTCTGATGTCTCTTCGATTCTGTCCACAGACAATGCCACACTGTTATTAGAAAGACAAAAGGGGGAAAAAAGGAAAAAAACCCAAGGACATTTAATGATGAATTCTAAAATCAATTTCTTCCCTGTGCTGTCCTCCCCCCTTCAGACACTGAATTATTCAATGAAAAGATCTGAGGCACATGAAACACATTACAAAGAAAGATGTCAGCCAGGGTCTCCATCACCACAATTTTCTTGTTTTTTCTTTCACAGACTGACTAAAACCCAAACTAGCCATATTATTTGATGGAGTTTAAAGAAGCAGAAATTTCCAGGGGCAGGTAAAACAGCATTTGCAATGAAAGATAAGCTAACTTCCTTTGGAGATTTTAATTACAACACACAAGGAAAATGATAACACCGCATGAGCAAGGGGCGTAGAGGGTGTATTTGTGATGGGGGAATTTGTGATGCTAAACTGGGTCAGAGGAAGAAGGAGGAGTTCCTGGGCCAGAATCTCATTTAGACAGTGCATTTTTTTGTGGAAAATCTGGGCTGGTAGATCTCCCCAGTAAGGGTGAACAGGGAATGTGCTGTGTGCTGGGCCAGGCTTTGAGTGCCACATTTCTGTGCTGGTGCCTGTGAGTGCAAGTGAGCTGGGAATTAGGGTACTTGGGTCTCTCTGAATTGTTTCCATTAGAAAAATCAATTATTTATTGATTATCAGTGACAGTTCATATTGATTATGTGTTTTTACTACATTAGGTATTGCTTTGGCACATGTTTTCCTTTCTCAGGAGTATGCCAAGCCCTTTTCCATCCTGAACTGTGAATTTTGGATAATGTTTCTTTGCTTTGCACAGTGCAATAATTTGTGTTTTCCTGTGATTACACAATCCTCTGGCTGTGCATCTTTTGTGTACTATCACTTCCTCTGTTTCAGAGAAACAATTATTTGAGATTTGCAGAAATATCCACAAACCAAGCAGCATTTACCCCTTCCATTAGATGGAAAGTGGTTGCAGACACCTTCTGCTGAATTATTGAGCTGAGAGGTCACAAGTAACAAATGCAATAAAAACCCATTTGCTTTAGGACTGTTAGCACATTTTGGAGATAATTATATTATTTTTCAAATATTCCTAGGTATTTATTTTAGTTGTACAGTCATGCAGTTCAACTTTCAGCCATGGAAAGTATAGGAAATTTCTGTTTGTTTTGATTGTTTCTGTAGAAATCAGGGGAATTATTAATAAACAGAACACTTGTTCTGGTAAGTCAAGTTAGGAGAGCCTGTGAAATACAAAGCAGTGCAAAAAGAGTTGCTCTCCACATTATCCAGCTGAGTTTCTAAGTGGTAACACATCCTCTCATCTCTGATGCTGGAACAGGCCTTGACTTCCTCTGCCATCAGTGGACGCACAATGGTTTATCTCACTTAAAGATACCTCTGGTGTGTTTTAAATACATTTTAAGAGTATTTGACTTAGATGTTTCCTCTGGTTTTTATTGTGTATTGATATTAGGGGTCTGTTATTAGAAATTTAGAGATATTAGATCTCTAGGTAGGTCCCATTTCATGGAAATAAGGAAGATATAAAGAATATATTTGATTTTTTTTGAGTTTGCTTTATTTAATAATAATTATTCTCTGTATTCCTATTGCTGGGAAGATAGAAACTTGCTAGTGAGCTGTCTGTGAAAGTCAGAAACATTATGAAAAGCAGGCAATGTTCTGTGTAAATTATTGAATTTTGGCTGAAAAGATGGAACTAGAGATGCACTAGATTTACTCAGAGGTGGGACAAAGCTCCATCCACTCATCCTGCAGATCTAAAAAAGACTTAATTTATGGTTTAGGCTCCATAATTTATGTTTTACGCTCTGTCCCCCAGTGTAGCCTCTGTACTGGTGTCTGTGCTGTCATGGCCACTCTCAGGAAGGACTCTGCTTCTCCTGCCACCTTCCCTGGAGGACAACCATAAATATTGGGGGGGGTCTGCAGAAATAAATATTTCTTTAGGCCCAGAGAAATTAAGGAATAAAAATTCATGAAGTGCAGGTACGGTCCAGAGTCAAGTCTGTGAGTTTAGTGATAAATTTTGGGGTTCAGCAGGGTAAATTGCTGCCTGAATTCAGAGCTGCATTTGCTGCACAAACCAAGGTCCCAAACATGGGAGGCTGGTTTAGCTTAAATCAGGCTCATATATCAGTAACAGAGTTGTTAATTGACTACAGAATCATTTATAGCCACTTACACAGTATCAAGGACTCTGATACTAAATTTACAAGTTTGTTTACCAGGCTGGTGAACAGGAAAACTCTTTACTTGGAAACTCTTGCAGTTTTTAGTGAATTCATTGATATAAAGCTGCAATGTCAAATTCTCAGCTGTAGACTCCAGTTCTGCCCAAGAGAATGAATCTGTGCCAGTTTACAGTGTCTGAGACTTTGGTCCCATGAGTCCATTTTTAGATTCACATTTTGACTATAATTGTATTTTAAAGTGTAAGACAGAATCTTGTGTGGCATTTTCTTCTACTCTGTTAAAATGATCCCAGTATAATTGAAACAGGAAAAAAAATCACTTACTTAGGCAGTTTCCAAAAGTGCAGTTCTGCAGAAAGGAGGGAAGTGAGTATTTATATTTAAAAACGTTTGTAAATTGTCAGGCAATGGAGCATGGATGGAAGAAGAAATGGAAGCAGGAATGTCTGCACTGCTTTAGCAATGAATCTTTATTTGTGGGCACTGTGCACACTTGCAGAGCCTCCTGTTTGCAAAAATGGGGTGGGTTTGGGAAAGTTTTGTTTTGCATTGCACTCACTTGACTGTGCACACATCAAAACTCTACTCCTCTAACAGAAAAATGACTTTGAAATATACCCAGTCATCCTTCTTGGATATATATGAAGATGAAGATAATGCCAAGCATTTTGGTATATTCATTTATAAATAATTCATCCAGCTGCACACAGTTATTTATTATTATTATTATTATTGTTATTAATTATGTGTGTATAGCTGGAAAAGACAGGAAGGCTGTACTGCCTCAAGAGAGATGCTCAATCTTAAGAATTTGGTTAGACCAAGATGTGTGATATGAGAAAAGGAAGACAGGCAGTGATAAATAGATCTGATGACACGAAGGCTTTAATAATGTTGATGGGGAGAAATATCATTTGTTTGAGATGATTGCCTGGGGAGCAGAGGCTACAGCGAGTTCCCTTGGCAGGAGCTGAGCTGCCCTGCTGCTCTCAGAGAGCTGAGGCTGCTCAGGGCAGCAGTTTCCATCAGAGCACATCTGGATTTTCAGAGCACCAAGCCTACACTAGAGCACATCTGGCTTGGCTCTGCAGTCTCCAGGTGGCCAGGGCAGCTGCCTTGGGCAGGAATGTCAGGAAAAGGGCAAAAAGTGCTGCCAGGTTAGGGCAGACACCCAGGGGAACAGGCACGGGCCCAGAGGCAGCCCTGTGTGAAAACAGAATTCCTGATCTCACTTTATTTAGCTCTCTGAGAGGAAAAAAAAAATAAAAAAGGTGTGGAAGCAGAAAACAAAGATGCAAAGAGGAGCTTCACAGCAGTAAACCACTCTCAGACAATATTTTGCTTTTATATTCCCCCTGCAATTCAGAGATGTCACAGACACCTCATTGAAATTACATCAAATGTAATGCTGTGATTTACTTCTGGCTTAACTCAAGGAAAATATTTACATTTCATGACAGAACTGAGTAAAGTCTTAATAAAAATTAATCTCTGTAGAGATAATTATAAAATCTACTTGCTGTGTTTAGACTTTTAGGAAAGCATGTAAGGAAATAAACTGAACTTAGTGCTGGTGCAAAGTTATTAATCCTGAAATCTGCTTTGTGCAGTAAAAATGGAATACTATAGGACTTATGTACTATAGGAGCACATTCCCTTTGGGAATTTGATTTGGTCCTGTGCCAAGAATCATTGAAAACTCTTCCAAATGTAACTAAAAGCAACAAAATATTTCAACATGGTTTTGATATGTTTTATCAACCTTTGATGCTGTCCTGGGCGTTAGAATTCCCTGTGTCCAAAAACTTCCAGCGCTCTTCCCTCTGTAAGAACACCCATAGGTCCTGCTCTGCACACTCTCCTTGTACCTATAGATGGGGCAAATAGCTGTAAATACATTTCTAGATAAATGAATTTGAGTTCTAATCAATTAGACTTTATATTATTAAGGTTTCTAGGCTTTTTGACAAAATATTATTTCATGCTATTATAATGTTGTTATGCAGTTATTATTTTAAATTAGTTTTGTGTTCCAAATTCAGTAATTCAGTGCTTTGGACAGGTTATGGCTTTTTTCACATCCCTACCACCTCCACCACCTCCATTTTTCAGCTACCCATATTTGATAAATCAAATTATCACAATGTCCCTAATTTTCCCTTTTTATAAGGAAAATGTAGCTCTTTGTGTGTGAAAATGTTGCAGCTGCTAAATGGCTGAAAGCTTGCCTCAGTCTATCAACAGGAAAATAATAATAGTTTTCCTTCTTAGCAGCCTAGGTGTTGAAACCATCTCGAGTTTCATTAAAACCTACCATGGAAATAATTTTCTAGTGGGAGATATAATGAATGTGTGAGGCATTTTTATAACATGCAGGAGGCTATAAATTTTTAGAGCTTTTATTATTATTTCTATGCTATAAGTCACATTTTGCTGTATGTCATAAAGGTTTGAATACCAAGAATGCTTTATAATTACTCAGAAAAAAAAAATTGACTCATTACATCTTAGATAACAAAAGAAGTGCAGTGTTTGAGCAGGATGTTTACCAGTTCTACTTATTCCAATGGGCCTGGGCCAAGGGCAAACTGTTCTAAAGCTGTAGTTGTGTAAAGCATCCTTTGCTGTTTGAGTGCACACAAACAATAACAGAATTTGTCTGAAAGTGAGGGCTGATGGGATTCAAGGTGAAAGTGTCCTTTGTAAGGATGTGTTTTACATAGCAAGACATCCATCTTTTGTTTTGTTCTAAAAGCTCTGCATTCACTTCTGCCTGGGCAACGTGGTCACTCCCATTTCCTGCAGAAATGTATGCACATATGTGGACTAAAACAGTGACTAAAAAATGTGTCCTCCTTAATAAGCATTAATATCAGTATTATAATGCTCTTCCAAAAACAATTTTCTAATAGATAATAAATCAATTTTCTACCACTGTATAATAAATGCTGTGTCAAGTATTCAGGATAAGTGTGAGGACACAGAATGCCCCAGGTCTCTCAGTGCCCAGCTCTGAGCTTGGGCACCCTCCTGCCATGGTAGAAATGAGCCCCTGCCATGCCCCTGTGCCATGGGGAGGGCTCAGGCTCAGCATCTGCCTCTGCCTGGCTCCTTTAGTGTCACAAACACATTTTCTGAAAAATACTTTCCTTAGGAATTTTTGCTCTTTAGAAGCTGAGAAACCTCAAGAACAAAATGTAAAGATTGATTATCTGCTGTGGAATGCAACAGGTGGATCTGTGATTGGTCTCATGTGGTTGTTTCTAATTAATGGCCAATCACAGTCAGCTGGCTCGGACTCTCTGTCCCAGACACAAGCTTTTGTTATTCTTCTTTTTCTATTCTTAGTTAGCCTTCTCATGAAGGCTTCTCATTTCTTCTATTCTTTTAGTATAGTTTTAATATCAAATAATAAATCAGCCTTCTGAAACATGGAGTCAGATCCTCCTCTCTTCCCTCATCCTGAGACCCCTGTGAACACGGTCACACTTTGGATCATCCCATGGAGCAGGTTTAGAGCTCTTCCCTGCTCAGTCTGCTCAGGGTGCTGAATTCAGAGCACATCCCTGCAAAGTGGGTTTGCTGTCGCGTGGGTGAGGAGGAGCCAGCACCAGGCAGGGACAATGGACGTGTAAGTGTGACACTTGTGAGAATGTCCTGGACACTGGAGGGCTCTCCTGTGTAAAGCCATTCTCCTTGGAACACACTTGTGGGAATGGCACATGCTGATTTTGTTCTGTCTCCAAGGTGTTTGTTTTCAGCTTTGCACGGATGCCTGGATGTGCTGGCTCTTGTTTTCAAGGTGCTGTTATCATTTTTTGAAGTTAAGAAGTAGTACTTTAAAAACAAAGTGAAATTTAAGAGCCAGATTGAAGCCTTCCTTATAAACCTGTTTGGAAAATAGGAGACAAACTACTTGTTTGTTAAAAGCAATTTGTTATATCATGTGTGTGACCCCTTATAATCCACCATCTGCAGTAAACATCCTTTCCAAACTCTCATTTCTTTGAAACAGACCTAAAATAAGTGTGGCAATATTTTTGAACAAGTTACTGCCTGTCACAGAAGTTCCAAGCCCAGCTGAAGAGGAGGATATGATGCTGCCAGGCCTTATATGTCAGAATACATATAAATTCTGACATGGTGTATTGTAAATACACCATGAGCTGATCTGTGTCTCACTTTAGGGCTTGGGAACAGCAGGAAGTTCCTTCTCTTCCAAAAATTACACCACTGGGCCTTGGAGTGTAGAAAAGTGAAAATGAGCCCAGCCTTATACACTCTTAATGTGAGTTGGTACAAATGAGCCACAGAGAACCTTATTTCACTTTCACATCTGAGGCTTTAAAACTCATTTTTTTCCTACTTTACAACAAAAAGAAAGAAAGGAAGGTATTTGTGTTGCAACCTGTGAATTTCTGCCAGCCAAGGATGAGACAGTCTGATCAGCCAAGGACATTTGTCCAAATGTGAGTGGATTTTGCTTTATCTGCTGATGAAAAAAGCACAGTCGTTGCATAGGAAAATGTAGTAATAATAATTTAAAAAAATTAAAGAACATTGTAATGTATAATCCTTAGCCAAAATGAGACTTTATTAAAGAGACATAGAGATATTTCATTTAAAAAATATGTAAATAGTTTTATGTCAGTGAAGTACAGATTTTCCAGGAAATAAGAGATAACTCCAGGGTCAGCAAGTTTGCATGATGGGTCCTCAAATGTGGTAGGATGTCACTCAACAGTTCCATATTGCAAATGAACTCTTTTTATCAGGTTAATGATTTTGATCTTGTTTTGTTTATTTATTTTTTTACATTGCAGCATATGGGAAACCATTGCATTCTCAGAATTGCAGGTATTTTTGCTGTTGAGTGTAGATTGGGAATATTTCAGCTATAAATCATAGAAAGTGAGGCTGCAATGATGGGTTTTTCTAATGTCCCTGCTGAGGAGTTTTTTGGCAATAACAATGTATCTGCACACATCTGTATTGCTGTCTACTTAGGGCACAAAAAGCTATCATTACATGTGATGGAACATCAAACAACTATTTCATTAATGGTCCTATTATGAGGAAGCACCGTGACATTAGAATACCAGCATGGTGTTACTATAGATACCTGGTTTCTCTGTAACACTGCTGTTTTCACAAACTCACATGTAGCTGTCTGTGTTTTATATATAAGTATGAATGTGTTTGTAGATACATTTCCCTCTCATTCAGGGAGGAAAATCTTTGCTTTTCAGCTTTTCAAGCATTTAGCACACTTTAGTTCATCATTATCCGAAGGACACTACACAAGCTGTATGTGAATGGCTTCAATTAGATGAAAGTGTTGTAAATGTAAATGCTCAAGAGAATAACTTTGTAATTCATCTTATCTAACAGGCAGCATATTTACTGAAGACTCTCAGATTTCTCTGGTCTGTTTTACACATTTGCACTGTAATGTTTCCCTGTTGAAGGCAGGAGTTTGAGGGAGACCAGGTTTGGGTGTGATCACTTAAATTGTTTTAAATGTGCTGGAAAATGAAAGCTACGAGTAATTACCATTCTCTCCCTTAGTTGTGCTCAGATAACGTGTATTCAAAGCATTTCACAAACAGTAATTGGTTCTCACAATTTGTGTGGCTAGCAGAAACATGGGAATAGTATTTTCCTGACTGTGTGGTAAAAAAAAAAAAGTGACAGGGACTGCATAATGTGCCTGGAAGGAGGTGGGGAGGGTCATGCAGTAAATCAGTGTGAGATGAGATGTTGAGCCCTGTTTGTGTGCTGTAATCACCGGATCTGCTGCCCCTGGTCACCACTGGGATCAGCCATGCATCACTCCAGGGCTGCTCTGCGTTTTCCACAGGGCTTGCTTTGGTTGTTGCTTTATGAATGTTTGTAAGACTCAGTTGAATTTAGAGATAAAAGCACGTCCCTCAGTACCAACATGCTACATATTTATATAAAAAAGTGCTGGCTTCAGTCAGGCAGTTGGATCTGACCTTACTCATTAACTCTGTAACAGGAAAAGAGAGGAGAATTTGTCCTCCAGCTAATGAGAAAGCCGTAGAGTCCAAATTGTCTCTGATTCAGTACATACATTCTCTGGAACCTTGACTTTCTTGTCTTTGAAGCTTATTTGCTTTGTATTTCTGCTGATTTTTCTCTCCCCCCCCCTCTTTTTCCCAAAAATTGTTATAAAAATGATGTGGCAATTTCTGATGTGAAATACCGTCAGCGTGCGGAGCCGATGTCTGCAGCGCGCAGAGATTTACGTTCTCTGCATCCCTCTGACCTTGAAGTCATTTTGTTCTCGTGCTGTCACTTGGAGTCTGCTCTGTGAGATGCTGAGCATCCCTGGCAAGCTCTCTCCACTTGAGTAGAGCCAGTGTTTTGCAGGATTAGCCCCCTCAGTGAATCCTTCTCCTGAAAAATTCCACCAATAACTGCGTGCACAGGGGTAGGACCTCGGTCAGGAAACTTTCTCTGCTTCTCCACCTAAGCCATGGAAAGGAGCAGCTCTGTCACCAGCTCAAAGCAGCTCCTTTTCTTTTGAACACAGCTCGGTTGGGATGAGTTGTGTGATAGTTTTGGGACACAAGGAAAAACCATTTAGAGGTGCAGCTATTACCAAGCTCCTTGAGGAGAGAAGTGGGGATGAGTGTCCCTGTGTTCGAATGCAGGACGCAATTGCAAGTTTGTTTTGCATTCAGAGGGTATTTGGCAGAACAGAGAGAGATATGTCATGTAATTCAAACCTTTATTCTTGCTTAGTTAGAAATTGTGACATTAAAGCAACCATGTCACCTTACTCTGATTCCCTTTTAGAAGAAAAGCGAGGCCTCAGAAATTGCAAAAAAACGCTGTTCTTCATAGCCTGTACCTTACCCAAAGCAAGGCAAGAAAGGGAAGATCAAACTCCATCATACTTACATGTACAAAATGTAAATATTTTGTTTATGATTAATCATACCTTTGTGTTCGTATCACTGCTGAAACTTGGGGACTTGAAAAATGAGAACGATGATCTCAATTTGGATGATATCTAAGATTAAATTCAAGGGGATTCCTTACTGAGATTTAGTTATACTCCTCTCTAAATGCTACCATTTCACACAAAATTGGGTTCTCTTTGGATTAATATATTTGAAAATTAAGTTGATTTATAACCAATTTTCTCCTCATTTAAACAGCGACCTGCAAATTTTTCTCCAGGGATCAGCCAGGATCAGGGAAATTATGTGTTGTTTGAGTTGTTCACTGGAGCAGAATCCCTCACAAACATGTGCATATGGTGCTGGGTGCTTTAGGGATCACACTAATACGTTTACCTTGTTGTACATTTGTCTTCTCATCTTGAACTTGTATGTTCTCTTTGCTAGGAATTAAAAGAAAAAGAAAAAATAGCAAACAAAACCAACAAGTTATTGCTAATTTGATGGCTGCAAAAATAATATATTCCTTCTTATTCAAGTCTGAGCATTGAAAGTGTAAAATGTGCTAATGCTGAGTGCATCTGTCGGGTGCTCTGGTCAGCTGCTTAAGGAGAGCTGGCAATTCCCCACTGCAAAATCAGAGCAAACTGGGCAGTTAAATTATCCTCCCTAAAGCTTTGAAATAATGAGAAAATTTTCTCTTTATCCAGTCAACGTTTAAATGCTGGCTGTATTCAGAAACCACAGCCATATGTCATCTGAGAGTGAAACAGAAAATAAGTGAAAATCCTAAATTGTTCTCTGAGCAGCAGAATTAATGGGTCGTGATTTCTTAAAGTTCAGTCTCCTTAAGACATTTCAGTCCCTCTGGTGTTTTTATCTGTTGATTGCCATTACCATGGGCCCCCTGTGGAAATGCAAGGCCTGACTCTGCCCTGCAGAGCCCTCCTGTACTGGGGCATCTTCCTGCAGATGGAGCTGGGGCTCAGCCTCTTCTCCCAGGAAAAGAGAATGTGGTCTGAAGCTGCACCAGGACAGGTGTAGGTTGGACATCAGGATGAATTTCCTCACAAAAACCATTTAGACACTGGAATGGGCTGCCCAGGGATGGGGTGGAGTCACCGTCCCTGGAGGTGTTCAAGGAATGGATGTGGCACTGAGTGCCATGATCTGCTTGATGAAGGGGTGTTGGGTCACAAGTTGGACTCGAAGATCCCAGAGGTGTTTTCCAACCTAGGTGACTCTGATCCTGTGATCTTACTCAGTTTTTGTGCCCATCACCCACAACCCACACCTTAGTGCTGTCGGGAAACGACGGCAGCGAAACGTGATTTAAAACTTGTCAGTATAATTCCTCAAATGATCTAATCAGTGCTGCTGCTCTCTAGTGCTGTTGCTGTGTCTGCTGCCAGGCAATTCCCAGCCATAACTCACCAGGCTGTTCCTGCCCTGCCCCTTTCCCAGGGCTCTGCTGGATAATTGCTGCCGTACCGCGAGCGCTCGCTGCGCGCAATCACAGCGGGACCGGCGCTCGCTGCTCGGCCACCCGGGGGGATAATGCATGTCCCAAAAAAGGAGCTTAATGAAAATGTTTAGGATATCAAATTCAGCATCAGGGATGCTTAGAAAAGCGCTTCCCCGCGGAGTAAGGGCAGCAGAATGCACTAAGCTGTTGTAGAGGTCAAGGTTTAGAATTCCTTCCCTAAGTTTCATGAAGAGTAAATTAAAAATGGCTATAAAAAGAAAAGTCATGAGGAAACAACTTCAATTTTTTTTTTGCTTGTTCTGAAGCTGTAAGAAGCTTGTTTTCATTATTGAATAGTTTGTCTAATTAATATAATGAAATGGTATCACACATTGCAAAATAAGTCCACTGATCTGATAGTTATGAATTATCTAAACCTTCTGCAAAATATTTATTTACCCTCCATGTAAATATTTCCACTGTAATCACAGGAAAGGTTATTCATGTCTCAAAACTCCCTGAAGGCACAGGGTGAGATTTCCCAAGCAATTCCATAGGCTTATTTCCCTACTGGAAAACTAAAATAAGTAGTCAGGTGTCCAGATGCCAGATCTGAGATCAAAGGGAAGCATTTCATTGGCAGGTGCATGATTACATTTAATGTTAATAATCCTACACAAAACCTCTCTCTGGAACAAAGGGGGATTTATTATCCCACTGTTGATCCATAAGGATCTCCTTCTTCTGCCACTTCTGGACCAAACTGTGCTATAAGAAACCTCTTCAGGGTAAAAAGAAAGGATTTACAATCTCAACTAAAAAAGCAATTATTGACAGCTTTGCCATGGATTGCAGGTCAAGTGATTCACCAGTGCCTTCTACTGTTTTTTATATCCATCTCTAATTATTTCAAGACATAAGAAAAGAAATAGGGAATAACAATCTTTATTTGTAGGAGGATTGAATTTATGAGTGAAGTTAGGAAAGGATATGATGTTCAGAGTTATTATTTGAAGAGAAAAGTTGAAAATAAAAAAGAATGAAAACTGGCCAGATAGGGTTAAATTTAGTCTCAAAGTTAAATATTTAAACCTGAATGAGGTCAGGCTCATTAGGCTTTGAACAGGTCATCTCCTGCTTTCTGTGAGGAGAACAGTGCTGTTCCCTGGTGCTCCAGGGGAAGAATGTGGGCAGAAAGAAGCACAGAGACAATGAAATAACAGGGAGAAAGCAGGATTTGCTGCAGAATAATATTTCCAAATTTCAGAAGCTGCTGATACTCAGGTCAAGAGCCAGGGAAGAAGAAAAAAGGACTCAAAAGCCAAGAAAACTGAAGGCTTTATTTAAGGGCTCAAAATTTGATTTCACTATTTCTGATATTTTTTTAAAAAACCCTTTTTTTTCCCCTGTGTGCAGAATTTCAAATGGCTGCTTTTGAAGGTCTAGTGCCTCTCATTCAATTCAAATTGCAGAGTCAGGCAAAACGTGCACACACCAAAAGAGGCATTTATTGAGGAGAGAGGCAGGGCAGGGACTCCTGAAGGAAATCAGGGGACAGAGCTGGGCCAGCACCAAGGCAGAGCCCCTGCTGAGGAGGATGAGCCCATTCTCCAGCTCCCAGGGCATCACAGGCACCCAACTAAAGCTCTGGTCAGGACAGGCCCTTCAAATTCAGTGTTTCTCAGTCATGGCCTTGTTGTCTGAGCACATCAAACCCTGTTTGCCATAAAATATGAAGCATTTCCTGGAGATTTGCAGGAGTTGGTGGGGAGGCAGCAGCGCTCTTTGCTCCCCATCCCCGTTTGATGCATGCAAGGAATTGCAAAGGAAATGGTTGCATATGCTCTTTATATTTTCTTTAGGAAAAATAAAGTTATATTAAAAAGAGGCTCTAAAAAAGAGATACCATCAATGCCTTTTTGACAACACTGTGGCCTGCAGTGCATTCTTGAGGAGGCAGGAAAAGGTAAAGCCAGGAAAAAGTGAGCTGGTTTATACAAGATAAAATTCGGCCTTAAGAAATGGGGTTTAAAAAGCTATTACTTCTGCAAGTTTCAGTGGAGCTTGGACTATATTTATTTTAATTCCTTATCTCAAACACTACAAAAAGAGGAGAATTAAGGGGAACCTTCCCAACCTGCAGTACTTCTTTTCCATTCACTCTTGAGTCCTCTAGTTTCCTGATGACAGATGTTGGTTTTGCTGCAGTTCAGTCTTTTTTTTACCCTGTACAGATGTGATTTACTAGATCATAAATCAGTCACTACTTTTGGAATTTCAGCTAACAGATGTCCCCTTTAAAGATTTTAATATAAACACTGTTAACCCACAGATTCTTTTTGAGGAAATGCCAATTGCATATAAGAATGCCAATTGGCAGGAATGTGAGTTGAACATTTGACATATTAATAGATTTCTTTTTCTGAGTGAAATCAATTTATTTTTTATAGAGAAGGCATGGATGCTTTAGTCCTCCATTAGAGCCCCAGCTTGCTGTATCTGTTTGCTTGCAATGATGTCATTAACTAGAAAACAGATGCACTCATGAGCATCAGAAATCAATCATAGCTGTTGGCACTTTAATAAACAGCTGCCTTCTTAAATGGTTTGGAATAAACACTGATCATCACCAGCTCTTTCTGAAGGAAGAGCAGTAGGTTATAAAACTGCTGATTAGAGGAGGGGAAAACCTTGAAATTATAAACTTTAGTGCTTGAAAACCCCTGATTGAGTTATTTAAGACTGTCAAAAGATTTACAGAAGAAAATAATTGCAAGATATTGGCTGCTCTGTGCAATATCAGTCATATGACCGGAGGAATGGTGCCTGATATATTTTCATAAACTTTCTTCTTCAGAAATAGATTTTATGCATTAATAAGTCATTTATCAAACTCGAGCAAAGCAGAGCCTTATTACTTCCTTGTGCAGTTCAGAAGGAATTTGTTTAAAGATACCAAATTCCTTTCCTGGCTCTCAGATGCAAACGAAGAGAAAATGTCTTACCTTCCTTCTGCTCAGGAGGAGATGCTTCTGCTTTCAGGGTTTTTTTACTACCTGTGCATGGGCCCAAGGATTTACCTTTGAGATAGCAGCTGCAATTCACAAAAGGTACCTGGGAAGAGGCGACCAAATATCAAACAGCAGCACAGAGCAATAGCACATCACATTTTTCATACAGCACTCAGATTAGCTTCAACTCCACCTTGCTAAGTAGCTTATCAACAGAAGAGATGTAAGAATAATTCTACAGCAACTGCTTCATATGGCTTAGTGACAGCAAAAAGCAGAGATATGTTACAGTATATGCTGCTGCTGCTGTAATCTGCTTGTTCTGCTGGGTGTAACCTGCCTCTCTGTAGCTCCTGTGATTTTGGTGTTCACTCTATTGTGCAATCAGGGCATCATCTGGACCTGTTTCACTGGCCCTGGGCCCTGCTGGTGCAAATCCTGGCATTGTGGCACAAAGTTCCTTTTGCTTCTTTGTCACAGCACTGTAAGAATGTCTGCACAAGAGATGAGAGCTGAGGAAAGGTGTTTATCTGCAGCTGAGGTGGTGGCTGTGTGAGGCACAGGGACAGGCCCTTCCTGCAAGGCTTTGCACTTTGGGGTTGTCATCTGTGGCCATGGCTTTGGGGAACTCACACTGGTGATGATGGAGATAAAATGGCATTCAGGAAATTCATCCTGGATCCTCTGGAGATTTCACTTATCTCACCCAGAGCACCTATAGAGAAAGGATCCATGCTGCACTCTGTTATGAAAAATAACTGCTCCAGTGTGCTCACAAAGGCTATTTGAAACCATATCCTTCCCTCCCGGGCTGTGTATTATTTCACATTTAGGTCCTGTTTCCAAATGGCTCACAGAGATCTATTGAATGATGATTCAGTGGAATCAACATCAGAACCCATCCTTTTCCCCCGGGGTCCTCATCTCTCTCAGCGTCCCTGTCCCTGAGAATTCCACTGAGTCTCTTCCCTTGTTCTCTCTGTGCCACTTGGACTCTGCCAGAGGGACTTGTTCTCTCAGATCTTGTGTTCTGTGCTGCTGCAGCCCTGGCAGCCAGGACAAGGCAAGAGTGAAGTCCTCAGCTTCTTGTTGCACTAAGCAAAGCCAGCACAGGTTCAATTACCAGAGATTTTTAGATGCCAAATTAATGGGAGATTTTATTGGTCATATATAAACTGAGATTTTAGGGGATGATACTTGACAGAATAGGAGAAGATTGAAAAAATATTGCAAGGACTGTTAATGTTGTGTATTAGTTCTACCAGCACTCAGAAAAAAAGGAACCAAACAGAACAAAAACAACCAACCAGATATTAAGGCCCATGAATCTAACCTGAAGAAGGAATACCCTAGAAACATCTTCCCTCTCACCCGCATTTCCCATGTTTCCTCTACTAAAGGAGCATTACTTGTGGCAATAAGACTTGTCTGGCTGCAGTAGAGCTGTGCTGTTCTTCTCCTGGGGAGTTATCCACACTTCCAGTGCTGCATGGGAAGAACCCTGGGACCTGTAGCTGCTTGATTTAGTGTGCAAATCTCATCCTTACATGTACACACGCTGTAAATGTTATTTTGCCTGTGGTTAATTTTGTGGACAACATCAGGCAAACATTAACAAATCAAGAAAAAAAATTTCCCCCCTGCAGGAGCAGAGCCTTACTCTGGGAATTCCTGGCACAGCTCACTAATGCCCATGACAGCAGCTGTCATGCCGTGGATGACAAGCAAATGCTTTCCTTCGTTACTGAATATTTAACATTTGGAATCCCACTCCACCTTCCTTTTACAAACTGTCATGTGAATGCTTTGTCTTTCTGCTTGTGTCTGTGTAAATGTTCAATGGCTGGCTGTGCTGTCTGTCCTGGTGGCCACTGTCCCCACTGCTGACTGCTGTATGCCTCATTTACTGTCCAAGAACTTTGCAATGTGTCTTAGAAATCCACTTAAGATGACAGTGCATAGTTTCTTGGTTTCATTAGCTTCAATACAAAAGCAGTTTATGCTCCTCCTTTGTTGCTGCTTGGACCTTGATTCCCCCTAAAAGCAGCTCTCCAGGAAATGCACAGGGAGCTCATTGTGAGACCTGTCACTGCTTGGCTGCCTGGTAGCACAGGAGGGGCAGTTTAGTACTGCCCCAGATGGAAAATAAGTTAAAAGGAGAGTTCTTGATGGCTTCTTCAGGTCTGCTTGTGAAAACCAGGGCTCTGAATTTCAGCTGGCTCAGAAGGGCCCAAAACAAATGAACTGGTTTTTACCTTTGCCTTGTGTCCATGTTTTCAGAATGCTAAGCTTGCTTTACTACTTTTGGTTTTATACTTTCTCCAGAATGTGATTTTTTAATTTTTTTTTTCATAAGCTGAGTTGCATAGTCTAGAAAATGTCTGTGGCATATTTTTAAAATAACTCTAGATTTAGGTCTTCTTTTGTAGTCTGGCTGTCAAACCTCAAAGGAGTTCACAAAGGAAGTTCTGAAGTTCAGGGCCAGGTGTTACTTGTGTGTTGAAGCATCCATGGGAGGCAGAAGGTATTTTATGTTTGCTGTTGCTTTTGTGTTACAAACCTGCATTTAAACCTGACTTCCAGCAAAAAAATAAGTATGTTTCCTATCCCTAGTCCTAGAACTATTTTATTTTGGAATCGGTATAAATATCCCAATAATAAAATAAGCATAACTTGCTGTCATTTTGGCCAGAGTAGGGCAGTGAGCTTCCCTGGATTCCAGGGAGAATGGAGCCAAGATTGGGATGTGACTGAGGAACAAACCTCTTTTTAATGCAGTGAAGTTCAGAGCAGAATTCAGTTTCACAGAGACTTCTGTGCACGAGGAGAAGCCAGCAGTGCACTCTGAAGGCAGCAGTGACATTCTGGAGGCTCGGTGGCACTCACTGTTCCAGCTGTGCCCTCTGCCACTGCCCCACACAGCCCTGGCACTGAGCTGCTTCCAGAGAGGGCTGAGATGGAGAGGGACTGGCTACAGAGCAGTGCAGAACACAGTGGCTTTCCTTCACCCACTGCCCTTTTCCATAACCTCCCTCAATGCCTTTGAAAAGCTTTTACTAAAGATCGACCCCAAACTTCACATCTTTCAGCCTTGGAGAGCCCATTCAAATTTCATGACTTCTAGCCTGTATAATAAGCCAGGCTGAATCCTTCTGCTCAAGAAAGCTTTGGAGCTGAACTCTCACCTTTGGCTCAGATATCTTCCCCTCTGTTTCTTTATTTCATCAGTCAGCAGGGAAGGAATGGAGTATAGAAATCTGTAGAAGACAATCACCCCACATTTATCTGTGGTGCATGGAGGGGTTTGTCAAGTTGACTAAAACTGGGAAATTTCTGTCCGCCCAGAAAGAAGCATTCCCTTTTATTAAATCTCCCTTCCTATACTGAGCCTGCAATCCATTCATGGTGGATTGCCTGATCCTGGGATGTGCAAAGCATTTAATTAACCAATTGCAGCCTAAAGTTGTTTCTCCCTTCTTCCAACATGGGTAATTACCTGCATCACTCCTGGTTTTTAAGCCATCTACCTGAGACAGAGAACTGGTGAAGAATTTATGGGCTAAAGAGCAGCTCTGTTGTCACACAGGGCATCACTTTAATAAGGCTGCAGAGAGAATTCACAGCAGGGTGTTAACCAGCCACAGGTACCTGTTCCATTGAGTCACCAGCTGGGCAGGAGATTTTAGCTCTGTTTAGTTTATCTCACCTGCATCACCATGTTACAACACCCAAATCAGCAGATAAATATCAGGCATGGCTAATTAATGCCTCTGAAGGGTTTCTGTTGACAGGGAGACCACACTGCATTTTGCACACCAGTTTGCTTCAGATGAAACTGCTTGAAGTTTTTTTCATGTCAGATTTGTTTAACTTTCAGATATGCACAATAAATGTATTTCTCTATTAGTGTCAGTATTTAATTCCGGCCTTTTCCCTGGCACATTAGAGCCACATGTCAATGGGTGGATGTGCTGAGAAAAAGGTGAATATCCTGTTGTGTTCCTGAGCCCAACATCACTGAGAAACGTGGCCAGAAACTCACAGCTCTGTGTGCACACTGAGTGTCACTCATTCCATTAATAAACATATTGCATGTGACTGGAAAGAGAGAGAATCTCAGAAATCAGGCCAAGGGCTCCACATTATGAATATTGCAATTTCACTAGTCAGATCCAGGTCAAAAATGGTCAATACAAACATAAATCTATGCAATCTATGCACCTGTCCACAGCATTCTGCTTCTATTCAGGCAGCAAGCAAAGCATTTTAGATGGAGCAATAAAAATTCCAGTCTAGGAATTTCTTCTGGGTTGTGCTGCCCTGCATCAAAGCAGCCAAACTCCCAAATTCCTGATCATGGCTGAGAACAGTTTGGACATACTGTAATTTATGAACAGCCCCAAAACTCACCATAATTAACTGCAAACCTCACTCCTCTAAATCAGTAAGAAATCATCAGAAATGTGTCTTTTTTTTATTCTTCCCACAGGAGAAAGTGGCATACTTGATATCAAAAGAGCACTTTGAACTTAGCAGGGTGGCTTTATTCACTCATTGTTCTTTTCCACAAGCCTGTCCCTCCAAAGTAAGCAATATTGGGTTATTTTTAATCCATTTATTTTCCTTTTTTTCCTATCCTTCTCTCCAACTTTGACTTTCTGTATTTTCAGCCTGTCCCCACACTCTCCAGTGTGCAAACTGTGGACAGCAAGGCACCTGCTATCAAAGCAAACAGGTTCCCTCACTTCCCACTGTGATATTGGCTTTTTCTGGCTCCAAAGCTCCTGGTGGTTTTGGAGACAAGCACACACATCCTGCACTCTGTGACTCATCTTCAAAGTCATGTCTGTTGTTCCAAAAGCCTTTTAAGATTCTTCCTCCAAATACTTTTCTAAAAAAAAGGGAAATTCATATCTAATGATAATGAAGTGATTAAACACAGCAAATGTGTATAAATCCTCTGTTTTAAAGTACAAGAGAAGGAGAAGAGAAGGCTGGTTTGTAGCCAAATTTTGGGACAGGAGAGGGATTTTGGTGGGAAAATGGATTATCTCCCAGCTCCTTAGATCATCTGAAGCAGTTATTCACCTTTCAAACATGCACTTCTGGACTTAATTATACCTTAATTCAGCTTCCCCTTCACCTTTTGGCACTGGTGGAAAGCAGGAGACATAATTTACTGCTGCTGGAGCTTATTCCCAGGCCCTGAAATTTGGCAAATGTGACTCGAGGGTTGCTTTTAGCCCCGTGTATGTAGAATATTGAAGCTGGAAGCAGGAGAAGCAGAGTCTTGGTAACTAACCTAACTTTTGGTAACTAACCTAACTGGACACTGCTGCAGCACTACAGATTTGATTTTCATGAATGACTGAAATTTTTATTTGTAAACAGTGGCTTGAAATGTATTTTGACAGAGAAAACATTGCTCAGCCTCACTCACTGCAAGTCTGTCTGTGTCAGACTTTCACATACTCCATGTGGACTATGCTTATGGCTCCCTGTGACTTTACAATTCTCAATAGAGTAACTTGGGGTGATCTATTTTTCCTTCTCTCTCCCCCAAATAATATCATTTTCACAGAGCCCCCAGGGACTTAAACACCCCAAAACCCCAATAACCCCTTCAGGGTGAAAATACCAGCCTAAATCCCAAGTCCTTTCCAGGTGGAATACTCCAAACAAGGGAAGTCAGAGCCAACACTTTTTACTCTTACACACCTGCAGCTCATTTTCTCACAGGAACTGCTCACCACAAATATCACAGAGAATGTAATTACATGTAACTTTTTCTATTATTTTTCTATTAAGGGATTTCTTAATGCAAAAAAAAGTTCCACTTTTTTAATAACGAATGAACAGAGAGATGTCTCAGCATTGAGAGGGTTTTAATTAGAAATGCTACCTGTAAGTACATCTAAACAGTTGGTAGCAGCCATGGAACACTTCTAATTATAATCATCATTTTGTTTTTCTCTCAGGTAGCTTAGCTCATTAATTACTTTTTAAAAAATCAAGTCTAGCATTCAATTCTACTGTGCAATATAAAATTCAAATTAGACTGATATCACTACCAAAATATTATGAGCTGATTTATATTAATGGTATTCCATACACATAAATATCAGTAAGTTATTGTCTATAAATAAATTGGATATAGTAGTCCAAACCTTTGGATTCCCAGAGTTCACCTGTGTATAGGAAGCCATTGTCTTACAGAACTATTTGTATTAAGTACATTTTTGGGGTTTGACCTGTTTTATAACTTATTCCCATTCCAGATGGAATGTGGGGCAGGATGAATTTCATCAGCACAGTGAGCTTAGGCCATGACAAACAGTCCAGGACTCTTTTCATTCCTTGTAATAACATCCTCCATGGATAGTCCCTGTGATGATGAACTTGAATTCCAAAACTGTGATAACTAAAGGAAGTCCAAATTCAGACTGCTAAAAATACAGCTCCTACACTTCTGGTTTACTTTGCTCCTTTATGTCCAATTGACTTAAATGAGGTCCCTGCAGCAAGCTGCTTTCAGTGAGACCCACACAAAACCTCTGCTTTCAGAAAGACCCAAGGTGCTCACAAAGATGTGCTGAAAAATGGGACTGTTTAAAGCTTCCCACCACTCTGCTCACTTTTGGCTGTCCCTGAGCCAGCACACTCATGGTGGAGCCTTTGCCCTGGGTTGCTTTTGGAGGATTTTGATACGTGTGGGGATGTGAGGTGAGGCTTTCCTTCCTTGGAGCTGAGGGTTTCATGGGAAGGAGTGTAGTGATGTGAAGGAGCCAAAGCTCCCTTCTAAGGGTGATGTGCTGTCTCTCCTTTTTTCTGTGCTATATTCAGTCCAGCCCTCATGTAAATAAATGTGTTATCAGGATGTCTCTTCCATGAGCCCATTATCTTTACACAGAGCATCTTTGCTTTCAAGTTCAGTATTTTCAGAAAGCTCTGCTCCTTCTGGCGCTGTGCTCAAGTTCCCTTAGTCCCATGAAGAAAACTAACCATGAAAAGTCACCCTACTTTCAGTGACTGCACTGGAATAATTTTGTGCCTTTAAGTTTTTCTTAAAGGAGAAAGGAATACAGCACCCTTAGTCCAGCTTCAGCTGTGCAGCCTTTTCTCCAGCTTGGTAAATGTTTACCCTCTCATTTGTTCAACAACAGCTTATTTTCACACTGTAAACAAAGGCCTCGTGTTTAACAGCATTAATTTGACATTGCAGTGTTGGCAACATCCCACTAATATGTGGTGGTGCTTGGTCAGAGGTGTGTTGAGCAGCAAAGCTGGATGAAGCTTAAGGAAGGTGCAGCAGGAACAGCATCCTTTGACTCTCTGGTGGATGCAGGTCAGATCTGCTTGGCTCAGAGTCCTCTGGCTGTTTGCAAACCTCAGTGCATCACAGACAGGGCATGAGCTGAGCAGATCTGAGCACTGAAGTGCCTGGAAGGAGCACTTGGCTCTTTGGGATTTCTGTTCTGACTTATGAGTAATGGGACAACTGGAAAAATTTGGGTTTCCTAAGCACAAAACTCAAAGCACCAATTTGGGTGGGTTTACCTGAATAAACCCTTAAATAGGATGCTTCAGAGAAGCCTGCATTTTGTGAGTTTACCATATTGCTCCTCAATTTCAGTCTTAAACTAAGCCACTGTGGAATCAGAAGCCTCTCACTGAACCCACGGTTTGCTTATTTCAGTCACATTCAGCTGGCATCGATGTTCTTGGAAATCCAGAAGAATTTATGTGGGAGATGGAGTGCTTGCTCTTGAATAAACCAGGATAAGAATTACGACTCAGGCTGGAATGTAACGAGAAATGAGGTCTCAGGCTTAGAGCGAGAATGTTCTGAGCTATTTTCTGTTCTCAAGTGCTTGAAATAAGTATCATATTAGAGAGGGAAAGTTATTATGGTAAACTTCTTCCAATTCAGTGTATATAATAGAGATGTCATGGAGGAGATAAACTGTATTTAATTTTATGTTTGAGTTCTGGTTGTTTGTTGCTATCTCAGGGGGAGGGAGCAGAAGGTTGTTTCTCAAGTCCTTTAGTCTTTAAAAATGTCACAATTTGATGCAGTGCTGTAGAGTATGCACAATTTTTCCTCTCCGTGATCCAGAAATGATTGTGTTGTGAAATGCTGAAAGCTTAGGAGCTTCAGAATAACTGGAGGTAGTTTAAGTATGAAGTACTGGAGTATGTTGTGTTATGGAGGATTTTACACTGGATTTTATTTGCAGCAATGATGTGGAGAAGTTCTGTCCTGGGCTTGCAAATCATGCACAGAGCCGAGGAGCTTTGGGATGGCACCCAAAGAGAGCCCCTGCTCCCTTTTTTGTGGTGGTGTTCACAGAGGCCTTAGGATGAGGGAAGAGATGAGAATGTTGACTCCATGTTTCAGAAGGCTTGATTTATTATGTTATGATATATTAAATTATATATATATATATATAATATATATTATATATTATATATTATATATTATATAGTATATATTATATAATATATATTATATATTATATATTATATATTATATATTATACATAATATTATATATAATGTATTATATAATATAAAATAGAAATCACATAATATCAAATATATTATGTATTATGCAATAATACATATTACTGATTATATATAATGTATATTTAATATAATAGTATATTAAATATTGTTAAATTATCATATTTTAAGTGAGATTAAATATTCTATATTATTAAATATATATATTATATTAAATATATATTACATATATATTATATTAAAACTATACTAAAAGAATAGAAGAAAGGATTTCATCAGAAGGCTAGCTAAGAATAGAATAGGAATGAATAACAAAGACTTGTGACTGACTGAGACAGTCTGGACAGCTGGACTGTGATTGGCCATTAATTATAAACATCCAAGATGGGCCAATCATGGATCCACCTGTTGCATTCCACAGCAGCAGATAATCAATGTTTACATTTTGTTCCTGAGGCCTCTCAGCTTCTCAGGAGAAAAAAAAATCCTAAGGAAAGGATTTTCCATAAAAGATGTCTGTGACACTTTCTCCTCCTCTCCTCAGCACTCAGTGCTTCCCAGCGTGGTGGCTGCAGGAGCAGCTGCTGAAGGCAGAGTCTGGTGGCAGCCAGAGCAGCTCCTGTGCTTGGCAGTGTTTGCATTTCTGCTGTGTTTGCTCTCCTCTGCCTTCTGCAGGAGGCTCTGAGCCCCACAGCTGGCCCCAAACAGCAGCAGTGAGGGGGCTTTTCAGGGGTCTGCAGGTCTGGGATTTGGTAATTAGGAAAACAGGGGGCTTTATCTGGTTCTTCTGCAACACAAAGTTCAACAGTTCAAAATGCATCAACAGCTGAAGTACCTTTTGATGTTTAACCCACAAGTGAATTTTGTTATAGGCATTAGTGCTCTGAGGTTTTTTGGTTTTATGGACAGCTCATTTCAGAAGTCTGAAAGACTGTGGGGTTTTATGATAAATATTAATTTGATTATGTGCCGGTGGGGCTTAGCCCAGCCCCAGCATATGTTGTTCTTCCTGGGGCTTACACTGGGCAGGAATGTCAGAAGGTATTTATGCAGCACATGCTGTGTCCTGGTCATGGCCAGCTGACTTGAACTGGGACTCACTGTGTGTGAGTTGTGCTTGAGAAAAACTGCAGGACTGAATTGACTTTGAGTTGTCATTTCCCCTGAATTGCTCCAACCCTCCCACCCCACTCCCAAAATACAGTTAAATGATTACAATGACTGCCTAGACACAGCTGTTAATAAAATGTTAATGAAATCAGATTAAGTCAGACCCATTATAGTTTAAACATTAATATTCCCCTATTGAAACTCTGGTACAAAGCTGAGGATTCCAGATGTCCTCCAGGGAGGGGCTGTGGTAAAGCTGAAACCTACACACCATGGAAATCAACCTACAAAAGGATGTGTTAGATCTGATAGCTGCAGTTTGCTCTGCACTGATCTCTTCTTGCTTGGAACAGTTTCTGGAAGGTAAAAACCCCACACACCATGGCATGTCCTGAAGCAGAAAGCTGAATCATTGCATTGAGGCACTGATTGTCTATCTGCATTCCACACAGGCTGCTCTAAAAGGACATTGCTGGAGATATTTGGGACTTTAGCCATGAGGGAGGAAAGGCACCCAAATTGCGCTGTGCACCCATGAGGGCTCTCAGTGCTGCTGCTCCCTCCTTGCTGCCCCTTGCTCTCTGCTGGTGCTGGACCCATCACAGGGAAAATTACACTAAGTTGTTTTCCTGTTTCTGCATTGACATTTTCCTTTTTATGGCTTGGAACTGAGCCCAAGCCTTGGCCAGAGGCTCTGGCTGGAGGGAGCTCTGCTGCTCTTTCAGCTGGGACACACTGGGGGTGATGGAGCCAGGGATGTGCCCACTCCTACAGGAGAGGCTTGGAGAGGACAGGGTCAGCCAGGGATTGCTGCTGGTGAGGATCAGCTCCTCTCCTTTCCCTCCAGAGGGCAGGACACATGGGAAGCACTGCCACTGATATTTTAATGGATTATCTTACTTTGGGGGTTATTCTGGGATGCTCTTGGCACCCTTAAAGACTGCTATGACTGAATCACAGCCCTGTGGAATTTGTGTTGAGCTCCTGGAAATGCACTAATCTCTGCCTGGAGTATCAGTAACCTTCAGTCATTTGTGCACCTGTAAGCTGTCTGTCCCCTGTTTGTCACTGCTGCTCCTTGCAGCACAGATCCATTTCACCCAGGACAAGCACTGTGTCCACTCCATCATTTTTATTGCTCTCCTCAGTAGTGTCTCTAGTTTATCAATGTACCTTCTATAGAGGAGAGCCCTAAAATATAGATATGCACTACATCAACCTTGAGCTGGGTTTGTGTAAGTGGGAATTAATCACCCCTATGGCCTCACCCCCTCCCCTCAGTGCTAATGCTCCCAGTTCCTGTGAGGAAAAAGTTCTCAACACAAAACATTTGGTGTCCCGTGTCTAGAATTTAAATATCATGTGTGAAAGGATTGTGCTGCTCACTCATTTTCAGTGTCTCCAATATTTTCCTCCTATTACAATATTTCCCTCTGATTGACATCCTATATTTTTATCTTTGTTTGTAGAATTTAGTTTCCATTATTTTTTTCATGTTCCTGGAAAAAAACTGCCTGAAATAGAAATTTCTCTTGATCTCTGCCCATAATTTGAAATTTATTTCCTGGGACATTATTCTCTCTTGTAAGTGTGGCAATTTCCAGAGTGTACAAAATTAATCTCTGTGGATAAACCCCAGTTTGACTGGGACAGTAGTGACTGAGGTACTGCACCATGGATGTGGTTATTGCTTTCATCAGCTGTGTTTTCAAACACAGCAAACAGAAACATGTCAGACTGTAGGTACTGAGGCCTCAGAAAGGTAAGCAGGGTGTGATTCATCACCACCACATCACAAAGTTATCTGAGCAAAAAGCAAAAAGCCTCAGCCTCTTTCTGCCAGAGAAGAGCACAAAGAAAATCAGTTCTTTGCTGTGTGTGACCAGGAGTTTGTGTCACTCACCTGCATTATGGGTATTTATGGTTGTAACTCTTCTAAGGGTGTTTTGCTATTTCTTGTTCCAAACGTATAGCAGAAATTCAATAAGGTTCTAACTTCTTTAAGGAAAGAAGAGACCTAAATTTCTATCCCACAAATCCAGAGCCAGAATCTCCTGCCTGTGCATGGGCAGGGCACAAACCCCTCCCTCACCTCTGTGGGATGAGCACACACCTGCACACTGAGGCTGATGAGGGAGCTGCAGCCCTCATGATCAGAGAGCACACAGCTGGAAACCAAAATTCTGCACTTACCATTTCCACAACCTGCATCCTTCCCCCAAAAATCTGTTGTAGTAACCCACAAAAAGGGGAGGAAAGCAGCCACAGCATCAGGTTAACCAAGAAATCATCAATAAAAGCATAGAGCTGTAGTACTCTGGTTTCAGTATTCCATCAATAAACTATTTGATCTAAGGTACCACAATGATATATAGAATATCACATCAACAACAACTGAGTCTGGTAATTCTGGAACTGACTTTGATCCCTGCTGCCTGGCAGAGCTGGGCCTCACTGGATTGATTAATTCATTTCTAGGATGGCTATGGCTTCACTTCTTAAATCCTTTCTAACTTTTAATTTGTGGAGAAAAATAACACTTAAATTTTACTTAAATTTACTAACTATAATATTTAAAATTTACTTAATCCATTCTTGAGGATATTCCTTTTAGGTTGGGCCTTCATCAGGCTGTTCCACTTAATGTCACTAAATAAGATGATTGGGAAACAAAACAGCAAGGCATAAATTTTTCCTGGTTCTTTGACAACTCCTGTTGCATTCATCTGTGCTTAAACACAGTTCTGAACCATAACTTTCACTGGGAGACGTGAGAATATTATCAGGGAATGATTCATAGCACTGGATATCACCCTCCTCTTGCACAACATCTTCTCTGTTACACTGTTTAGTTTGGGTTTTTTCATTTGTCCCATTAATGTGAGTTGTGAGCAGAGCTCCAGAGGCAATGTATTGCATACAGGACTTGTTATAGAACATTAAGTCCATCTCATAATTAAATGCTCTATCTATTTTCTTGTAAACAATAAGACCATAAAAGAGGTAATAGAAAAAAATGATGTCCCGAGTGTAATGGCTTATACAAAATATGGCCAAGAGAGCTCAGCGTTGCAGCCTGCTGGAAGTGCCAAGTCCTCTGGCTTTGTCCTTAACCCAGTGCAGAATTTTGTGACTCTGCCCCATGGGCTTTTGAGCACAGCAGATCGTCTCTTCATGGGCTCTGAGCATTGCATGGCCAGGATTCCCCAGCTCATGAAGGAAAAATTACATTTTTCTGGGTATAAAAGTACTTTAAAAAGAGAGTTTTGTAATCAATTTAAAAGCTAGACCTGAATTAGTATTAGATTTTCCTTATGTTTAATTAAGTCTAATTAAACAATGCAGACATCTTCCTGTCACCTGTGGTGTGATCATGTTAAATATTTAATGCTTGTGAAGGATTAGGCTGCACATCTAATCTATATCTAGCAATCTGTTCTCTCTCTGGAGTATTTTTTTATTTAGTTCTGCTTTTGTATAATGAGTTGCCTTTCAAAGGAAACTGTTAAATACTTTGGTGGGAAGGGGCTGTGTCATGCTGCACATTCTGTGGGCAGGGGAATTTTGAGTGTGGGGGCTGCAGTAGGGACAGCCCACTCTGCCTTCCTGGAGAAGGCATCAAAACCCAACCTTTCTGTTTGTTTAGGAGCTTCAGTACCTCCCTCTTCCCCAGCAGAGCCAAATGATTAAGGACTTTGAAAACCCCAACGCAGGGTTCACATTGAAAATATCCCTTGCAGCGTGCACACATTTCAAGGTTGCACATTTCTTAGACTTGTTTTCCCAAGGGGCTGTCAACTGTGTAATAGAAAAATGTATTTGTACATCTCTTCCCTCCTGAGCACCTCCCCACCCCTTCCTAATCTTTGCACTGCCTCTGAAACACAGGAATGCATCTGTTTGTATCTGCTCACCTCTTGGGATGGAGCCCTTCAAAGGAGAGGCCAAGGATGTGGTTCTGGGAGCAAGTGCTTTAAGAAATGGGGATTTGCATCTGGTCACAATAATTGTCTTCTCTAACAAAACCAGTGGGGAAAAAAAAATCAGCTATTCATCAAAAATGGGTTAAATGTATTCCTATTCATGCTATAAAAGGCACATAAAATACTTCTCTGGCAGTTTATTTGCATTAGCCATTACTTGCATCTGAGGACAAAAGACAAATTCACATAATTATTTTTCAATTGGTTGGGTCTGTGTCTGTGTAATCATTTTTTCACAGTGTATGAAGCCCTTTTTCAATAGACCATAACAGTAATAGCTATTTCTTATTTACAACTGGAGGAGAAGATCCAGCTACCAGATTTTATTATGCAGAGTGAACTTTTCAAAATTAAATTAGCAGAGCTAACGTGGTGGACCATAGTAAACTAATTAGTTGTTAGACTGTTGGCAGAGATAGTATCAACTCTTTCAGACTTCCTAACAAACATCCTCAAAAATTACAAGCAAAGGGTTTCTATTGCAGTTTGGTTAAGCATGAAAATATTCCTTCTCTTTAGTCCGAGCCAGAAGGTGATGGCAGAAGCAGCAGCTCAGGGGCAGAGCCAGGCAGGAAATGGCCCCAAACCTCCCTGATCAAAAGCAAAGCCCAGTCAGATGGATGAGAGCTTTTCATTGCCACAGTTAAAGTGGCTTGAACGTGGGTATCTGTATGATCTCTGGGTAAACCCACAGGCTTTGATCTACAAAAGCAGCACAAGGCGCAGGGGGTTTGAGGAGCAGAGCTCAGTGGGGTAACCTGGGCCAGGCAGGAGAGCTCAGAGAGGAGCACACCCACCCATCTGTGTGGGGCTGTGCCTTAAACAGCTCCCTGGTCCTCCCTGTCCCCAGCCTGCCCACCGGCAGCTCTGCACTCATGCAAAATTAAAAGGGTGTTCATTACGAAATCCACGCCACGTCTTATTAAAAGTGCTCTGTCATTGAAAGGAGAAGGTGGAGGCTTCTTAAGCTGGGGTTTTGTTGCCCTCTAGTGAATGAGGTCAGCATTATGCATGGGAAATTATTTTGATCACTGCATAATTAATGTGTTCTGAATTGGTACAAAAGTGCAGCCAAATTGCATCCTGTTCCCACTTGAATTAGTTAACCTACAGATACTGTTTCCTACTATGTGTTGCTTCCTTGCCTGAGCCTTTTTTTTTTTTTTTTATTCCTGCAATGAGAATGCACGACTGTGTGGGTATCATGATGAGGCAAGGAAGCCAGAGACAAGGAATAAATCAACTAAATAGATCTGCAGCACAGTAGCTTTAATACCTTGGTATATACTTAATATGTCTCCTGAAAAGAATGTCTAATTATACTGTCATGGCAAAAAATGCATTTTCAATAGTGATAAATTATGCCATCATTTACTTTCTGAGAACATGCTGAGATTTATAAAAGATTACTGCAAAATTATCATGCCAGGATATAAAAAAAGAAAAGCCAAACTCGGTTATCACTGGTATCAGGAAAGAAAGAATGGGGAGAAAACCCCTTTCATTAGTGAAATAGAGAGTAGAACTGCTGAAATGTTATGCAGAATGAAAATATTCTGCTATGGAATGAAATTCAGCCTCACATTGCTCTTTGTTCTGACTGTCTTACCTACTTGAGACTATTTTGGGGCTTAGATGAGGAGGTTGTCCCAATCCTGTGTATATTTGGCAGCCACAGGGCCTAATTTTTCAATGACTGCAACTTGACAGTTTTGCTTATCTGGAGGAATTGAAGGACTATCAAGCCCCAGAACAGCACATTAGGAAATGTGAACTCATTTCATGTGGTTTCTGCTCCAGGAGCCCCCAGGTGAGCTGAGCTGGAGTGCAGAGCCCCAGGACAGAGCCCAGGGCTCCCTGTGCTGCTGTGGTGACAGAATTGGCTCCAGAGCAGCTCAGTGACATTTTGGTCACCACAGCTGGGCTGGTCCAGGCACATTTCATCAGCTGGGATTGTTGTATGCAGCATATTCCATACCTACAGCACCCAGCACTGAATTCCCTTTAACTTTTTAGCTCTATTTTAGCTGCTGTAACACATTCTCTTCCTAACAAGCATGATTGGCAGTTGCTTTCATTAGTGCAAGTTAGCAAATACAAATCAATCTCTTGTTCCCAGCAAACAATTTTAATTTTTTTAGAAAGTTTTTCCCTCTAGCCACAGGCAAGTACTTTTGGCCATAAGAAAATTAACAGCTTTGGTGTATTTTATAAAGACATTTACATGCATCTTCTTCATGTTTTACACTTGTTCCTTAACATTTTTTCTCACATGGTGAAATTTTGGTAAATATTGCTGCCTTGCTCTCTGAGTCTGCACACTCGCTGGAAAACACTATAAATAGAGAGGGTTCCATTGGAAAGTACTGTTTGCTGTTTCTAAAATTCAACATTATGCTTATTCTTAAATTTAAAAATACTTCTGCAAGTTCTACAGTGAGGGTTGAAAGTGTTTCCTGAATATGTGGTAACTACTTCAGGGAGTTGTTGTTGTTGTTGTGGCAGGAAGAACAAATCCACAGTTATTGTTTTGCTTTTCTTTCTCTCTTTATTAAATACAGAGGTGATAATTGCTTGGTTTTGTTCGCAGCTGGCACTAAATGATAAGTTTTCTTCTCATTAGACATGTAAACCACAGACAGACTTGCTCAGCTCCTCCATTTTCATCAGATGAAATCTCAGCTGGTTTTAGTCTCTTTAAAATGAAGGCCACATTTGGTCCCAATAAGCATATTAAGTTTGTTTAATTTTTTTTATTTGAATCTCATTTATAACATTTTCTTTTGATGAAAAAAGACATTTTAAGGCAGGGGAGACATGATGTGACCTGCCAGTCACTGCAGCTCTCCCCTGCAGGAACTGTGTGCCATGAGGTGAGAGCCCATCTATAACCTCAAAATTAGATGACATCCTTACACTTCTAATTTTAAAATTTCTGGCCAATCCTAGCTTCAAAGCATAAAGCAATCCTGCATGCTTCCACACTCATTAATCTTCACTTTCAGTTTATTTAAAAAGGAATCTTCATTTTCTTATATTTATTGAATAGTATTTATTAAATTGAATACAATTTATGCAGAACAAATATTAGCTGTAGCACAAAATGACCCACTGAGCTCAAAGCCTGCAAGAAGAAAAGGAGAACAGTTGTGCTAATAAGATCTGGCTTCACTTAGAACACTCCTGCAACATGAATCACTGGGAAAAAAGCCTCATTTCTATGGCTGAGTGGTCTGAAAACAGAACATTACCAACCAAAGAGAGATAAATTTTGCATGTGTGATTGTTCACAATTAGCCTTGATACAATGAGTAATTAAGGGTGTTGTGTCTCAGCAGGTTATTCCCAATTTTCTTTTCAAAAAGCTCAAAAATGTCCCCTCACCCTCAGTGCCCTGGGTGCTGCAGAGCTCTGTGGAGTTTGGGTGTCCCACAAATAATTCCCCGTTTTTGGCTGCTGGGAATGACACAGAAAGGCATCTTTAATCCCCTCAGACATCGTGGTCCTGGCCAGGTCCATGGTCCTGTGGGTTTCCATCAGGGATCCCTGCAGCCTGTTGGGGTTTTGGGAGCCCAGGGACGCAGATCTGATCTGAAGGCTCAGATTTTCTGCTGGGTTCCTCCTCAGAAAGCCACACACCGACATGGTAAAAGTTGATGCAAAATAGTTTTAAGTTGATGGAGAGTCACGATTAACTCAGAGAGTCAAAAAGTCAAGCACAGCATTGGATTTCAACAATAGTTACAGATTTGAGATGGAGAAGAGCTTTGGAGTTTCCTGGGTTAGTGGCATTGCTCTGAGCTGAGCCAGTGCAATTTGGAGGCAAAGTTTGGCTCAAGAATTGATTACTTTGACTGAAAACAATATTTGGATTTTCACAAACAACCCCCTGATTGTGGGTGCTTTCTCTGACAGATGGTCAGTGATTAAAAAATAATAACTTTTGAGGATTTAATTCTTTTAAGAATACCTGCAAATTTGAAGGGCAGAAATAATTACCTCTCTTGCTGTAATAGTCACAGATTTTCTCAGTCATGAGAAAATCTCCAGTTAGATTCTTTAGAAACTTTATTTGTACAAATACAGGAAATGGATGTTTGCTGTCATCTCTTCAAACCTCCAATGTTTGCTTCATTAAACTCCATGCAAAATGTTGGTTCATGAGTGGGTCCTTTCCTTTCTGCAATATTTTTCAGTCCTCTTTTCTGTTTGTTCTTCCTTCTTATTAGTGATTCTGAGGATATTTTGTACCTTGTGCACATTTTTTCTTATTAAAAATGTAGAAGTAAATATTGCTCTTAGGGGTTTTGGAGTAAATCCAGAATTAACTTAATGCTGTCATGGAGCTTCCTTCATTTTTGTAGTGCTATATATCAGTGCTCTGAGCCAGAGTCCCTGCATAACACAAAATTTAAATTCTACTCAACAAAAATATTTCAGTGAAATGTTTTTCCATTTTTCCTCATTAATCAAAATAACATGTTTCACAGAAAAACAAGCCCTGATCGCTCTCTTTGTGAAAAACTGAAAGTGGATTATCTTGTTAGAAAATATAAATTTCTGGAACCTGAATGACACATTTCAACTACCCACAAATCAGATTTTCATTTCAATAAACTTCTTTTCTGGTTTTGTTTTGTTTAATTATAAAAACCTAAAGCCTGTCAAAATCTCAGAATGACACATACAACAGAAAATCAGATTGCTGCCCACCTCTATTAGTTTCTATAATAGTCTTCAACTACTAGGAGGAAAAATGAAGCATTAGGAACAAAACCGTTTCGATGACAAGATGCATCTGAACTTCTTATTTTCTGACAAATAAGAGGAATAACTTTACATTTCTCTCGCTACTTTCCAGTTTCCTGACAGTTATTTCTCTGCCTTCTTCAGTGCCAGCAGAAATGAAAATATAAACCTCCATTTCCAAACTGCAAATCCTCCTCTGTGGCTGTGGGGCTGTGCACACACACGCTGGGTACATTTTTATTTTTTGTCTGGTGCCAATTAAAACACACATATAGCAAGGCTTGTGTTTTCATCTGACCGTGCCTTGATGTTGATTTATAATCAGGTGTGCATTTCTGGGAGCCCTTTTTTCTCCCTCAGAGATTGGTGTGTGTCTCACTTGACAGATAAGGGTGGCATTGACTCAAGTAGGATCATCAAAACCAACACACTTTGACAGAACAGGCTTCATAAATAATGTGCATCAGTTTTTACTCTGTCAGTGTAAATGCATCTCCTCCACTACTGGTTTCCACTTGTTTTATCCAGAATGCCTAAGAATAATGAATAAATCATGCTCCTGTATACATGTATGGATGCATATGTATGTGTATATATTTATACATAATTCATGCCATAAATATCTATTTTGGTCTGGCAAGGAGGTCACACATAAGAGTGGAGATGTGTTAAGGCACTGTACCTGAAGCATTAATCTAGTTTCAGATGCTGCAGATTATTTCATTTAACAAGAGGAACAGATGATTGCAGCTCATCTTGATGCAGTCTTTTTTCTTTTTTTTTTTTTTTTTACCCCACAAAGAACATGCAGAGCTTGTGATCCCCAGTGGAAAGTTCTTTTGCTTATCACTCCTGGCTGTTTCCAGTCATTAATTGGCCCCAAATTGCTCATTAAGTTTTTCTGAGCCTGCCAGTTCTCCTAAGCTGTGTGTGGTGCTTCCTTCTGCCTCCTCTCTTTGGTTCTCTTGTCACATAAATCTTCATAAGCAAGAGTCATTGCCTTTCCTTCCATGTTCCTTTAAAGGAGAGCTACAAGTCAGTGTCTTGGGTTTGTTTTGAGTTTTTGGCTCCACACAGGAACATAAATTGTTGACATAGTGGCTTTTGTTTATAAAATATATCTGAAGAACATAAACTAAAGAAGAGACATATTTTGCTTCGAACTCCATTTATTGGGCAGATTTTGCACCATCTTACTTCAGTGATATTTAACCTGTTTGTGACTTAGAACACAAAATTGATAACTTCAGCACACAATTTAGCCTCTCCAGGTACCACATGGCCTTCAGCCTGTTCCATCTTTATTTTCTCCACAGGATAAAAGACACTCTTTGTTTTCTAAATCACTGTGCAAGTCCTCATTGCTCATTTGCAAACTATAATTTACACAGTGCTGCAACACTTGAGTACTGAAGCACCTGGAAAACAAAAGAGCTGCATAGAAAATGTGCAATAATGTCTGGAAACTAGCTCCCAGGATTGTGGGGTACAGAGCCCATTTTTCTCTGTCATTTGCAGAATAAAAGAAGATAATTTAGACCTCACTGATGTATAATTAGTACCCAAGGAGTAATATCTTCATTGGACAAGGAGGAAGGAATGGAGAAGGGTCCTCAGGAGGAAGGTCTCTGACTGGAGCTGTTGGCATCAGCCCTGGATTGGATTTTATAGATATGATGCACTAATAGAGGCAATGCCTCTCAGCTGGGGCTCCCAATGCACTAATTACTCTGTTTAACACAAAGACAGTGGTGAAACGGTATTCTGATAGAAGAGCCATGTTATCAGTATGCCCTGGGATTCCTACTGAGTCCTGCACCCTTCACCTGAGAATAAATGACAAATTGCTTTTCTTTATTCTTTCTTCATTACTTCTGAAATGCAGCTTGTGGTCTGTGGATTATTTTCAGATCACCTTGTTTCCCCCAAAATATCCAAAACAAGCTCATGGCACTAAGAAGGTGCCAAGTCTAACATGATTTTAATGCATCCTAGGACATTTTTGCCTTTCAAATGATCCCTGATTCCTTCCTGATGATGAGAAAGAGAATAGGAGATGTTTTGTTTAAATTGCTCAAGTACATAGTAAGGGAAGAGGAGAAAATGAGAGGAAGGGATCAGAGGTGGAAGAGCAGGCAGGGGGTGCTGAGAGGGAAGTGAGTTCAGCTGCCCAGAATCTGCTGGTTACATTTTGGAGATAGGTTTGAGTTTGGGCTTGTAGGGCTTTTTTTCTGTTCCTTGGGTTTTGCTATTGAGGGAGGAAAAGTAGGTTTAAGTTATGGTCAGAAACTTGACAAGTTTAGAATTGGTTGACAAATCCAATATATTGCTGGCAAAGTCTGTGAAACATCAAAGTGCAAGAGGTTGGAACACCTACAGTAACAAGTAAGAAGCAAATGATGACAGAGTGAGTGACTAGGGTGTTAAATAAAGTCACAACAAAACCTGTCACGGGTTTTCTGACAAGATTTGGAAGAACACCTGACAAGGTGTTCTCACATTAATAGCAGCAGTTATTGTTTGATTACATTACTGTAATGTAATGCAGCAGGGCTGTTATTTTGTCTTTCTGTCTCCATAAGAAACAGGATTTTGGTCACCAAATCCCACTTTGGCAAAGCTGCTGAGCAATTTCATTTTCATGTTAATTTACAATGTCCATTTCCTATGGGGAGATGATTTTATTTTGACAAAGAGCAGTAACACTCAAGAACTCCTGATATTTAATGTATAGAGAAGGCCATGAATTTATGTCTGTGCTGGGGCAAACCTTTCAGTCTCTGTGCCAGAGATGGATGGCACTTGTGCTATGCCTCACTGCTGAGGGAGACAGTAAATCATAAGGTGTTACTCCTCACCTTGCTGAAGTTGTAAAGTGAATATAGCATTTCTTTATATTGAATGATCCAGTTAAGGATCATTCCCAGGGCAGGTTGGGTCACACAGGCTCCCCAAAAAGCAGAGTTACCTCCCCAGAGTAACTGAGGCACCTTCTGAGACACAGAATACAACATTTTGGTAGCAAAACCTAATAAATACCTGGCTGTCCATCACTGTCTCTTTGCATTGTCATGATGAAGCTTCTTCTTGACATCTGATTTAAGCAGAGATTGAATTGTCACTTGTGTTAATGCAGGGTTTGTGCTGCTCTCACCATGGATCAGCCCAGAGAGCAGAGCTGCTGAGGCAGTCCCTGGGAAATCCCAGCAAATTACATTGGGGAACACTGCAGGGTTTGCAGGGTGAGTTTGGTTTTTTTTTCCTTTCCCCTGCTCCACTCCATTACCTCGTGCTGCTGTGAGGTCTGACAGCAAAGCTGAGGCAGCAGCTCCTGGTAGGGAGCGCATTTCAACATTTCCACATTTCAGGGAGGTTTGGGCAGGTGTGGCTTGGCCCCTTCACCCTCCATGCTATGGGCAGAGCAGCCTGAGCCAGCAGGGGCTCCAAACAGAACTGCTCTGCTCCCTGGGAGCCCAGCAGGGAATTTGCCTTTTGGGACAGCAGACATTTAATGCTAGATAAAGGTGGGTTTGTGGGGTTGCTAAGAATATTTCTAATTTATTTCAGATTACTCAAGTCAGCTGATGCACATGGACGCTTTCCCTAAATTGGCAAAGTCCTCTAAAGCTTGTTCTAAAGCTAAGATTGCCCATTAAATTCTGAATTCTTTCATAAACATGGAAATTTTTCTTTCATTTTTGCTTTACTTTTGCAGGTATTCACTTTTTGGTTAAAATCTGTGCATTGCTCAACCATCTCACACCTTTTGCAAGGATCCACGTTTGACAATATTCAAAATACTGCAGTGACACAAACAAAAACGGACTTACAAAGTCCAGAGATTACACATTCAAGCCCTGATTTTATATTACCATATTTATTTGCTGAAATAAGTGGGTGATAAAGGAAGCCAGTGCCACAGACAATCTGTGTCACCAGCTGCAATGTGCATCTTCTTGCTAGTTTATAAGCAAATTCTTTAAATTTTTTTATAAATAGTTTGAAGGTTTTTTGTTCTGCATTTGAATCTGTGCTTGAAAGCATAAGAAAAAAAAAACCAAAACAAAATAACAAGCAGGCTCTCTGATAATATAATGTAAAATTATTTAAAATTGTTTTGCTGTGGGAATGGAATAAGAAACAGATGTAAAGGATCCTGACCTGTGGGAAGAGGATTGGCCTCTGCAAAGAGAGTGAGGGTTTGCCTTTTATGTTTGGTGCAAATACAGATCATTCAGCAGTGAAATGTGCAGTAGTTACAACATTAGTTGATTGGATAGTTAATAACTTTGACACAGAGGAATTAACAAAAGGAAATAGATGGCATTTCTAATAGCAGTTAAGAGGAATAATTGTTCTCTCTAACAACTGACTGAATGTGTCAGGCAATATCAGCATCAAAAGGAAGGTAAATGCCAAACAAGTAAATGAAACAATGATAGCTTTAAAGCTGGAACATTTGATTGGGATGCAAACGAGCCTGGCATTATGTGAGGACTTGTGTGCATGGGGAGATCCACCAGTGTGACTCTGTGGGGACAAGTGTCCCTCTCAAAGCCACAGAAACTCACACAGGAAAGGAGCTCAGTGCAGAATGAGATTCTCCAGCTGAGGAGAGGTCCAACTCCAGAGATGGACCTCTCCATCTGAGGTACAACTCCAGCTCCTCTGGGGTGGTTCCAGGGCTCAGTTTGCCTGTGAGGACAAACCCTGTTGGAGATTTTTTCAGAGATGGCTTAGAAGGCAGCTGTGAGGAGCAGATTCTCACAGCCTGTTTCTGTAAACAGCAGAGGTTCTCAGGTTGTTTTTAATTACAAGTAAAAGTGATAAACATGAAGGCCTTGAGAACCTTGCATATCAGAGTTCTCAGGCAGCTTTCTCATAACAAGTGGATGTTCTATCTTTGGCTGTTTTGGGAAAGCAAAAATAATTTTGAGAACCCAAATCTTGGTATTAGAAACATAAGGAGGAGTTGGTGTGTTATCTCTGACCTATTGTGAGCTCAGATTTTGCAGTATGCATGAACTTAATTAACACGGTTATAAAAAGTGACTGATTGATGAATAAACCGGAGTTGATGCTGATCAATGCAAGGTGGGTCTTCTCCCTCCATTCTTCAATAAAACCCTACAACATTCAAACCCTGGCCCAGGCTGGGACATTTCCCCTTGCCCAGCAGAGCCAGGGCTGCAGTGCTGTGGGTGCCCAGATGCCAACCAGTGTGCCCGTGTTCACAGGGTCCGAGGGTGAGGGAAGGGATGAGGGTCTGACTCCATGTTTCAGAAGGCTGATTTATTATTTTATGATATATATTGCATTAAAACTATACTAAAAGAATAGAAGAAAGGATTTCATCAGAAGGCTAGCTAAGAATAGAATAGCACAGAATGATAACAAATGTTTGTGGCTCAGACTGTGATTGGCCATTAATTAGAAACAACCACATGAGACCAATCACAGATGCACCTGTTGCATTCCATAGCAGCAGATAATCAATGTTTACATTTTGTTCCTGAGGCCTCCCAGCTTCTCAGGAGGAAAAATCCTAAGGAAAGGATTTTTCATAAAATGTGTCTGTGACAAACCAGCTGAAGAACCTTCTTGTTGCCCAGGCTGTGACACATCCATGAGCAAAATGACAGCCCCTCGTTGGAAACATCTTTTAAATGCATTCAGGCTCCTCACACACAAAACAATCCCACCACTGCCATATCCCACTATGGCATATTTTCCAATTGTGTTAATATAGTTTTTACCATTCTTTAACCTGCTTGCTAAGAAGAAAAATGGGAGTCTGATGTTCTCTACACCTTAATTAAGTTGATAAATAGTATCTTCGTGACATGTGAATAAAAAGTTAACTCAAAGCTTTGTGTTTGCAAAGAGACAGTAATTTTCATGACTCAAGTTTTAATAAGCTGAATTTGAAACTCAGTTGACTGGGAGGCAATAGGTAAAAGGAAAGATCTAGCACTTCTTTCTCAGCACCTCACACACTTGGCTCTGAATCTCTGGAACCTCACTCTGGTGAACACAGAATAACTCTTTAAATGGGAAAATTCAGATCCAACAGGTGAAAAATTCTAAATTAACAGATCTGAAAAGCATTGCTCTCTGAGAAAAGAAAAATTCATCTCCTATCTGATGTTCTGAGCTGATTCAATGTGCAGCAGTGCCTGCCCTGCCCTCTGCTTTTGACAGAAGCTCCAACAGGGACTCCAGCAGCCACAGATGGGAGCAGGGACAGCCCACAGTGCCCATCCTGTCTGAGGCTCCTGCAGCAGCTGTGCCACAGCTGGCAGCGTGTCCAGGAGCACATCTGGGCAGCTTCAGCCCTCCCAGCAGAGCTGCACCCACCCCTCTGTGTGAGCCTGAGCTTGGTTCTGCCTCTGCAGACACTGCAGCTTGCAGGAGCCCAGAGTCAGCACTGCCTGGGGAACATTTCATGATTTTAACACACTTATGTACTATTTGACTCTTTTTAAAATCACTGTAAATGCATAAAGATTATAGGTGCTCATGTAGGCTATACTTTAGAAGGAGAAAAATCAATTTTTCATTCGTCAGCGGCAGCTTGCAATACAACTGGAATATTACCTGAACCAAGTAAACAGAATTATCCTCTAACCTGAATAAGAAAAATGTAACAGAAAGTCTTTATCTCTCTATTTTCAACTTATATTATCTAAGTTTGACTGTCATTTAAAAGAAAGAAGGGAGGGGAAGATGAGCCAAATGCAGAATTGTTATGAGAGAAGCAAACCCGAGCCCTGTGAAAGGCCTGTGAAAGGTTCACAATGGAAATGATTTTCAGTTTAAATTACTTTTGCAGGACTGTAATGTGGCAGTCAGGTAGCTTCTGTGAAAAGTCCATTCTTTTTTCTTCTATATTTTTCTTTCTTTTTATTGGTTTGTGTTTGTATGAACTGCCTATGGCCCTGAAAAATATCTGTTTTAAATGTTCATCCATATGTTCCTGGAATATCTGAGCGCTTCACATATATTAGGAGTTTTTCTTTTAAAGATCCTCTATAAACATTTTATTGTTGTTGTTATTATTATTGTCCTATAACAGTTATAAATTCCTTCTTTTAATTCACATTAAAAGAAATGGGAACTGAATTTTTTGTCATAGAACTTTCTTTTCTTGTGTTCTTAGACTGAAGATCTATTTGTAGAAATCTGCCCACAAAACTGCAAATAATGGTACCCAGGTTGAGGATCATTCCATGGACAGCAGCACCATCCAGCAGAGCACTGTAATGTATAAAGAGAAATGTAGAAATTTATTAAAACTTACATTAATTATATAGTCTCTCATCATTTACTCCCCCTTTTAACATCTAATTATAGAATTTGATTTTTGTGAGCTTTTTCCTGCTTTAGTGAAGTCCACGCAGATCGATGTATTCTATATATCAATAGATATATAGATAGATTAAATCAATATCTATATATCACTAGATATATATTGATATATATCAATATATAAAATTATATATATTATATTTCATATAATATATAATTTTTTAAGTGTGGTTTAATTTTTCAGTATATATTGGGGGACAAAGGGATGTAATCTTAAATCATAGAATAGAATAGAATAGAATAGAATAGAATAGAATAGAATAGAATAGAATAGAATAGAATAGAATAGAATATCAGTTCTGTTCTTTCTATGTGGACTCATGCACAGCATCTTAGAAACAGGTAAATGTTTCTTAATCAGGAGTGATTGCCACCCTCAGGGGCCAGAGGCTTTTCTGGAAACTGCTCTGTGCTCCTAATCTTAAGGACCTAAAAGTAACTAAAATCTATTTACATGTCCAAATTTTCATCTCTTAATGCATTGAAATTTTTCCTTTTCTATACTTCCAAATTTGTGTTTAATTTAAGGATTTTTTTTTTCCTAAATTTCTAGGTGACGTTTTCACCACCTTGGGCTTTTATAGTTTCACCTTTCATGTTGGAAATAGGTCTGGATTGATGCGGCGATGATAATTGTTGTGGGAAAAAAAGAATTTTATTGAGCCTCAGGTTATTTCTCCCTTGAAATATTCTAGATAATTTTCTTTATTCTAAACTCTTTAATATGCTTTTTGAGTCAGCAGAAGTTTATTGTGTGAACTTATTAGCTGCCAGTGATCTCTCCTGGAAAATGGATAGCATCTGGTTTTTTGTAAGCCCGATCTTGTCATGTTTTTTAAAGACACCATCTGCTTTCCAGTGCTCCAAAGGGGACTGTGGTGTCCAGTGGGATTTTTATCATATGTTTGCCTCCTTTTCTGAACATCTGAATATTTTAAAGAGCAGCTAAAGGCATAATTCTTCCTCCTAAACAGTATAATTCTTTATATATTAAAATCACATGGATGTATTTTCAGCGAATTGAGGTTGAAGTCATAAAATGCTTTTTAGAAATGTTATACCTAATGATATACTTCCGTATTTAATCACAGATATTTAGTGTGTACTCATCAGAAGCAATTTTTGGTTCAGAGTCATTACAAATATATTAAATTAGACACAACAGACCCATTTTCTGCAACAGGAGCTTTGGATTTGGTCCCCTACAAATTGCTCACCGAAACGCTCTCAGAAATGCCTTTTATTATCACCAATCACATCTACATTTTGAAAAGAACAAACAAAATCTAGCTTTATTCAACTGTGAATTCTATTGACCTGATTGAGCAACTTCTGTTCCTGTGAAAATCCGTTCCTTGCATGCTAATTACAGCAGAACCCTTTCGTCAGGAGCGCGGCGGGTGTGGGTGAGGATTCCACTGACATTTTATTTCCTTTAAGTCTAACTCACATCCCAGGCCCTTTCAGCCACCAGCAGCAAAGCACATGCTCAGTTTTAAGCAGGAACTTGAGTGTTTTGTTGAATTAGAGATTTGGCAAGGGGTGGGAATATTAATGGGAGTGAAGTCATATAGGTGCTTAGAGCTAGAAAGATCCGAACCACAGAAAGAAGAGAAAAATAAAATAGAATTCTTTGCATCATCTGAGGTCCCATTCTGTGTTTCAGAACTGATACAAGAGGATTGTTTTGCTTGCCACTATTGAAAAAAAAAAATTTATATCCACGTTGTGCAAAGTCCTTTACCCTGATCCCTGCCTTAATGTCTGGCTGAAGTATCTGAGCGTGTTGTTGTTAGCAGGGCAATTTCCTTAACAAGGCTCTTGGATTTACTAGGCTGTTTCCATGCAACTTTTTTTCTGTTTTCCTCTACACTCAACATGTGCCAGATGTCACTCCCAGACTGGTTTTTGTGTGTGAGTGAGAGATGATCAACACGAGGGACAGCCCAGCCAGTGCAGCAGCGGATGCACCTTTATTGATGAGCTCCTGGTGCTCCAGGGCTCCTGGCTCCTGTTCCTGTCAAAGAGGTTTTACAAAAATAGGGAGGGCACATCCCTGCCTTGATTTATTACATTGACCAATGTCCCACCACAATCTCCTTATATACAGAATATTCCACGTTTGACCTTCTTCCTCCATACTCATCCCACGTGTCCTTGTGGATTTCTGCATTTTATATCTGAAGGTGCACACCTTAAATAATGTGTAAAATATTTATGCCTTCACGCCATGTTAAAAAAAGACAATATTTTGCTGAATACCTTAAAATCACATTACCCCTAAATAAAAACTCTTTCAGAGAAACAAGATATTGTATAATACTGAATTCTTTCTCATTGCCTAGAATTGAATTATATCAAAACACTTGATTCAAACACCACTGTAATACAATGAATATTAAGCTCTGTTTCAGCCACTATGAATAAATGAGATTATTTCTATTGAGGTGGGACTTCACCACATAATGTCCATAGATGTTTGTTGGTGCTTATTTTTTATTACAGGTGTTAAGCAGGAGATTAAGAAGTTAAGCAGGATAGATCCCTGTTCAGTGACATGCTGTCAACAAGTGCTCCAGCCCACAGAGATCCTGGCTGAATGTTGCTTCTTTTCACTTTCCAGGTCATGCCACTCCTGCTGTCAGACAAATACAATAGGAATTACTCAATTTAACACCATTTCAGTTCTAATTGAATTCCATTTGCTAAATCCTGAATAAATACATTACAACTGCTGCTTCGGTCAAACAGAGAGAAATAGCCATCTTATAATGACTCCCCTGTGGATTTAATGCCTATTCTATCTGTTAGAATAATGATTCCTACATCACTGGAATATATTTAAAGGATAATAGTTATTTAAACATGCCAAGATTTCATACGGCAGATAAGTATTTTTAATTTGCATTTCTGGAATGAAAAGGACGTCTAGAATAACTGCTTTTTTACCAATTTGTCTGTTTTCTGAAGGATCTTGGTATCATAGCAAAGATACAGGATTATGAAAGGGGTTTTTGCTTGCTTTCAATATCAGTCTTAGGTGGGGAAAAAGGATGGGATTTGCATCACTAAATGCAGAAAAGTGACATGGAAATGCACCCCCTGCTCATCACCCCTCATGGTCTGCTGGGGGAATTAAACCTCCTGCATGGGACTCGTGTTTATGGACAGCAGATACACAGAAAAGCTTAGATGAATAAGTGATCTGAGGAGGCTTAAATTCAAAGATATTTTGTCTGTTATAGGGATCTGAAGTTAGGTGAGGTGAATGCCCCCTAAGAGCACGACAAGAAGTCCATTTGTTGGAATTAGGAGACTCACCCTGGAAAGGAAGGTAAATTTAAGGGAGAGAAGGGAGTGAATTTGTTCCACTTGAAAAGAAAAAACAAACAAAAAAATTTGGAATCTTTAATTCAGAGCAGCCAATTAAATATTTCAAAATATCACCAATTTTTTTCCTTCTTTTCATAAAAGCCATGAATCTTTGCTGCTGATGATGTCAGCATTCACCTGGAAATGGGAGCTACATTCCCAAATCCTGCTCTGCAGCAAGCAGAGGATGATTGTGAGATGTGTGAGATGAATGTCATGATCCCTGAGACAAGAAAGTGATCTCTGACTTGCAAGTTTTGTGAATGGTCACCTATGTCTTACTTTCTTTTTTTTTTAATCAGCCCAAGTTACTTGCCAAGCTTGACTCGAAATGGTGAATAATTTCTGTTCTAATTAACTTTTTTTTTTGAATAAACTATTCACAGCCTCCCACTCGCTCTGCCTTCAAAATTCCATCTTTAGCTCAGATCTTGTGAAACAATGTAGATCATGAGAAGGGAAAATCTAATAGAAATGTGCTCTTTCCAGAACTTCTTTTAAATATAATGTGTCAAGCATAAGGGCCTTAAATATATATGGTTGTAAAAACGCATCAGTGCCAGATGATTGTTCAGGGCTGTGTTCCAATTAAATCCATTGAAGCTTGAGTTGGAGGTTACAGGTTGCAAATTCCCTGAGGCTGAGAATGGCTCTGGCTACAGAGGTGGATTCCATCCCTCTGCACAGCCCTGCTCTAATCCAGCTGCAGAGTTTCTGCTCCTTCACCCCTCCCACCCAATTAGCCAGCTGATGATATTTGTGTCTTGGTAGCAACATTTCTCTAAGGAAGCTCTTTGCCCTTTCTGGTGAGTCAGAGAGCGACTCTCAACAATGAAGAGTTCAAAGACTCATGTAATGTTTTGTCTCAGAAAGTTGCCTCGAATGTTAAGTGAGGAGGATGAGCACTGAGAGGGAAAGAATTCCCTCATCAACAGAAAGGAGAGGAGAAGAGTTCCCTCCCCTGCTACCTCCAGGCACGATGCTCTTTCTTCTGTAGCACTTCCTCTTTTTCCAGGCTGTTCTCCAAACATTCAAAAAATCCTTTGATTTTTATTTTACCCTGAAGAATTTTTAATGTTTCACTAATATTCCAAATGCAGATCACCAAGTGAAGGTAATTCAGAAATTAGCTAAAATGTAGATATGGCAAAAGTACCACATACCAGGGAATAGACTTGATGTGTTAAACATAATAGATTTTATGTGTTGGTCTATTGTGTGTGATTTTTTTCTGTTTTGGAGTTCCTGCCTAGTCCTTTCAAGGTGAAAGTTTCACATTGTGCAGGTGGCAGGAACACCCCTGTTTCTTGTGTTCCTAGACTTGAAAAATCAGTAAGAATGATTTAAAGAGATGGTTGGATGTGATATAGGATGATTTACATTAGAATATATGGGTTCCATTTTCTAATTACCCTTGATATTTTTCCCTTGCTTTATTTCTCTCTTCTCTTCTCTTCTCTTCTCTTCTCTTCTCTTCTCTTCTCTTCTCTTCTCTTCTCTTCTCTCTTCTCTTTTCTCTTCTCTTTTCTCTTCTCTTCTCTTCTCTTCTCTTCTCTTCTCTTCTCTTCTCTTCTCTTCTCTTCTCTTCTCTTCTCTTCTCTTCTCTTCTCTTCTCTTCTCTTCTCTTCTCTTCTCGCAGGGTGACCTTGAACTAATCTAATCTATGTAGATAAAAACCCCCATCTTCTACCTAATGAAAAGATAAGATAAGCCCACCTAGATTTGAGGTGTGTGATACAGTGTTATGTGCTTACAAACCAAAATGTCTTGGCAGCAACCCAAAAGTGTCCTAGAAAATACACAGAAATAAGATAGACAGGTAGAAACAACTATTGATCAAGACCTTTTGTACTGGGAGCTAAAGTTAATAACATTTTATATCAAAATCAAGTGTGGATCCTGCGGGTGAGAGATGTATTCTGAAAATATTTGGTTGTACTTTTCTATGCTCAGGCTGGTAGGGAAGCAATTCAGACTCAGTAGCGTGAGGGCAGGGAAATGGAAGATCACAAAAACTTTGGAAATGTAAGTGCTAATCAATCATTATTTGGTCTTTTTTCATCTAATGTGGCTACCTGTGGCCAAACACAACTAGATTGGATTTTTTTTAATTTAAAATCCCATGGTACACAGAACAACCATTTCAGGAAAGAACAGGCAGATTATTATATTTGCAATACACATTTTAGTCATGCTGTTTAATTAGCAAGAACAAACGTAGTGTGTGGTCACAGTGTAAAATGAAGAACCTCAGCTAGGAACGGGCTGAGAAAACAACCTAAAGCTGTAGGCTTTGCAGAACAGAGCTGTGTTTCAGCTTAAACACAGCTATTGCAGCCACAGAGTTGCAGGCACAAGTCTGCTTGGACACTTGGTACATTTGTAAGCATTCTCACTCTCACCTCAAATTAATGAACTCAGGGTCTTTTCTTTGGCTCTGACCAACCACAGGCACATTGCTGTTATAGAGGCAGGTACAGGACAATATTTCTTTATTTTACAGTTATGACTGGGCTGGGTTTTTTCCAACCAGAATTATTTTATCCTTTCCATTTCCTATCCTGCAAAAACATGTGTAAAATATTTTATTCCCTTTCTTCTTCCAAGATTTGCTAATTATGCTACAAGTAGAAACCTTACCTTTTACTTTCTGTTACATTTAAGAAAAGATGCTTAAAGACAGCATTACCTGTAGGAAAGATTTCTGGCAGAAGAAATTTCTATTCTCACAACACTCAAGTCTAATTTTGTTTTGATTGAACACACTTCAAATGTTTTGTTGTTTTGTTTTCTTTTTTCCCTTTATACAAAAGAATAGCTTTTCTTTAAAGGAGAAATTATAATCTAAAGTCTCTTTCATACTGTGGAGGTTCCCTCAGATGCTATAAAGAATATTTCTTGTTTCAGAACAAAAAGGGAAATGAAGATGTTCTCCATTTCCCGAGTGTCTGATCTGCATAACTGAAAACTCTGAGACAAATGGCCACTGGGAAAAAATCCCAAAGTATTTAAGTAAAACAGGATTTCATTTCTAGTGGAAAATTCAGAGAAAGTAGATTAATAAGTCATATACATTAGAAAAGTATGCTTTTCACTTTTTCCTTCTGTAATCCCCTCAAAACTGGTGATTCCAGTGCTCTTTGTTTCCTTTAAGGCATTTTGAAAATAGACTAATATCAGATCTCCAGGAGCTTCAAAAATCCCTCAAAATGCCATGAAACCCCACAAACAGGGCAGTATCCAAACAAAAAGGGCCCAAACACTGCGGTGAACCCCAGTTAAAATTCACGATCAGCTCATACTCCCTCACCCACATTGTTCGCAGGTTGGAATTGTGAAAATTCTTGTTGCCATTCCATCTCTCCCCCATCATTCCCAAGCCTGAATCCTTCCTCACCTCACCTGAAATGTAAATACAGCTCCTTTTTACACCCTGAGCTGCTCCCACAGGGCACAATCCATACCACCCAACCTTTGGAAGCTCAGTTGTGCAATGAAGTGCTTGGTAGCCCAATTCCAGATTATTATTGCAGTAACATCTCTTCCTTCCTGTCCAGGTGGGAATTCTGCATCTCCTCTCCTGGTGCTCTGTGCTGAACAGGGTCCCCTGGGCTGGGCAGGACAGCAGGAGGGGAGGGAGCAGCAGCAGATCCCAGGTGAGGTTTGGCTCAGCAGTTCTCAGAGCAGGATTTACGGCTGCCTTGGCAGCATCACAAGGCACAGCTGGTTGTGACAGGGAGCCTCCATCTCTGCAATAAGATCCATGTGGAAGGTGGTCTTGTGCCTTTAGACCTTGGGAGAATTGTCCTCATATGTGGTTTGACTTGGCTTTGTTACTTTTGTGAAATTCTCACACTCCGGCTTCATTTTCCACTACAAGGTTTTTACATAACATGAGATAATCTGACTCATGACCTTGGATATTAAAATTAAATAGCCCACATGCTTGCATAATTTGCATGTGCCTCTGAACATCTGAGCCAACCTGCATTAAAGATACACCTCAGTAACCCTGGATGCTGAGATCTCCTAGCCAGGGGTTTCTAGGAAGTATTTGTCATGAAGCTGTGGCAATTACTGAAATGACTGTGCATTTCTTCTATTGATTGTTGGCCTACCAAAACAAAATTACATTTGGCTCCAGATAATTCATTTTCTCCACCTGAATATCAGTTTGCTCTGTGCTGAGACCTATCAATAAAAAAAAATAGACAGTTACTGGGCTGGATGTTAACATTTTTCTTACTCTGAAAACATCTCATTATAGACTTAAAAAAAAAAAGCAACCACAGTGAGATATAGATATGTAAATGTCATTTCACATTTTTATCTTGTGAGTCTTACTTCTAGGAGTCAGGCACCACCTAAATACTGAGAGGTGTGTTTAGAAAATCCTCATGCAGACACAGGAAGGCACAGAAGGTAAAAGGACCACCAGTTGCAGTAACTGGGTTGAAAGGATGTGTGGAAATTGGGATGAGGTAATCTGCTGCCTGTTGAGCCCCTGACTTTCTGATTTGTGTCACTGCTGCCTGGTAATGTGGCACTAACAATTTAGAAGGCCAGGAAACACAAGGGGCATAATTTAGGCCAAGATGCTTATCTTCAGTGCCTGGATTTTTTCCATGTGTTATCCATGTTTAATCCTGCAGGCAGCCATTTCTGGAAAGCAGATGCAAGTCTCTAGCATTAATAATTGTACATAGGTGGCAAGGCTGCAAATGTGGTTCTGTGTTCATGGGGTGGTGGCATAAAGGAGGCACCATTTAACTTTAGTTGTGATTTGTGCACGGAACTTTGAGGATTCCTCACACAGAGAAGAAGCCTTGCGTTGGTAAATGCAGACAGAATTATACCAGTCATTATAAAAGAAAATTATAAATACAGTAAGTGTTTATTACCAAATGTGCTCGTATTTTTAGGGCTTGTAATGAGGGAGAATTTTTAAAATGTGGCATATTTGAATCCCGTACTGCAATACAGGGCTTGGTTAACAAACCCCCACTGTCCCTGTCTCCTGCACAGAGCCCCCACTGCTACAGACGAACATACCAAACACACTTGAGGTGGTTTGGAGCACAGGCTTTGGTTCTTCTTTATCTTGTGGCCATTTAGTACCAGTCTGACCCCTCAGAATCAGGACAGCTCAAACTCCTCCTCCCTGGCACGAGGCTGGATGCTTCCCTCATTATTCACTGTGGGTTGTGGCACAAGCATTTCCTTACACTGAGAGAAGTGGCCCCTCAGATAGAATGTACACATTTAACAGATTCAAATAATTCTCCCTTGAGGTTAACATAATGATTCCTGCTGATTTCAATGAGCACTGGGCAGGGCCCTTAGTGCAGCTTTCACCCCATATGTTTTAAAATGAACATTTCTTGCCACTATTTTCAGGTTTATTGTAGCTTCCTTCTGCCTCAGGCAAGGAAAAACAACAGGACACAATGACAGCACATTATATTGGAAGTAGCATGATAAATTCTAAATAGATATAATTAGCATGTGACCCCAAAGAGACCTTCCTATAATTAATATTGAAATATGGTGCATGCATTATATAGGAAAACATATTGTGTATTCAGAGGGGAGCCTTTGGAGAATGGAGGTCTGTCTGTAATGGCTTGTCATTTTTTCATTTTAATCAGAATTGAAATTTCTGCACTTGAAGAAATAGAGAACGATCATTAAAAAACACTTGGACTTTAGAAAGACACCACCTGCTTCGTTTTTCCTCTTTTTTTTTATTGTGACAGTGGTGAAAAAAAAAGCCTTAAATCTTCAGCTGGGGAAATGTGCACTAATGGGGAAACAGACCTCTGAGGAGCGAGCAGACTGACAAGCTGTTCAGGAGCAGGAGGCTTTTCAGCAAATAATATTCATTCCTCTGGTAGTTTTTGGTAGATTATGTCATAGCTAGAAGTCCATACTTATTCCAATCCAGCAAAGTGAATGAGTAACAGATACATAATGAGCATGCATGAAAAAGGGAAAGAACATCTCAGATATAAGGTGAAGATTAAGAGGGGCAAAGCCACCAGTGAGCTGGGGATGTGCTGCCTTCTGAGTGACATTCAGTTCCTATCACACAGCAGCTCATTACACAGTCTGTTTATACCAGAGGGAAACAAATATAAAAGTTAGTCCTTTATATTTCACATTAAATGCAGGGACTTCAAGGGAACTGAAAGACTTCATTACGGGATCTGATACCACATTTTGTATTTTGCTGGGTCCTATTTTAAGTAAACTGAAGAATTTTTTGTAGGTTTTTAAAAGACTTTATATCAAATATTTAATTAACATTCATTCTGCAACTTTGGAAGATGAAGCTTTGGATCCAGGATACAATTTTTATCAGAATGAATAAATATAAAACAGATGTTAAGCAGAGGCAATAAATTTCATCTTAATTGTAACTCTGGAGATGACTTTCATCACCAAAACACATTTTTTTTCCTCTGTAGCTTTAATTCTCATCTCTGTAATTGCCAGTGCACTGTCCAGTTGTATTTTCCTTTCTGTTCATACTTCCAGTTCCTTTTTTGTCCTAAAATAAATGTGAGAGCACAGCCACGCTGTGGAGTAGTGGACTTCACAAACAGACTGTGCCTTAGTAGCTGCAAATCCAACATTTTGGGGTTTGTGGCAGTTCTGTGTGGTGAGGCTGTTGCCCCAGAAGGAATGTGGCATTTCTGCCCTGCAAATCTCCCCTGTGTGATGCTGCAGCAGCCCGAGGGAGCTCTGGTGCCTGCAGGCAGCCCCCCTGCTTGTGACCTCGCTAGAATTCCTCCCTTCAGTGAAGTCTGGTTTGAGGCAGAGCTGAGGAGAAGCTCTCCAAGACAAGCCCAGATTGCAGTGGGAAGTGCTGTCAGTCAGTTACAGTCTGGCACTTCTCTCTGAGCTCCTGCCTGGGACTGATGTGTCGCTGGGTTTTGAACCATTGCCCAGTGTAAAACTGAGCTTTCAAACGGGAGTTCATTGCAGGCAGTGTAAAACATTCACAGAACTGCCACAATTGGGCCTAATTATTTGTTTTACCATGTGTTCTGAATATTTCCTTCAGTTAATAATTATTCTCCATTATTCTCGCCCTTTGCTAAGTAGTTGTTTAATATTGTGGTTGAAAACAATGGAATTCTTTGCTTACTGTGCTTTCCAATCAATTAGTTCTGGGCAATGGGTTGCCCATGAAAATTCTTGACGTTGTCTCATGGCCAGAAGAAATTAAAAAAAATAAAAATAAAGCAAACTGAGGTTATTGTAGAGGAAATTATAGATTTCTGCACTATATTGCTCAGTATTTCTGCCTCTTGGCAAGTAAAGCCTTGGATGAGCATCACAGAAAAAAGCTGAACTGTCTTGTCTGTGTTTTATTTGCATTAAATGCTTTTAGAATTCATCTGGTACAGCTTTAAAAGAATGCAGAAGAGGTTACAAACAGATTTAGGTGGGGAAAAGGGATGATGAGAAGGTTCATACTGCTGGTCATAATGATAATTGAACTTGAATTAATTGAGCATTCAAGCTGCCTGAATCTCCACATTTCCATGCTGTTCATTATATGAAAATCATATAACAAAATGCAATTTTATTATTTAATTGCCACAGAGCTTTTGATTAGCTTTGTTTCCAGGCCTGGGCTGTTGTTTATCAGTGCTGCCAGCAAACAATTCATCTTTGAATACCCTCAGACCCCAGCAGACACAAGGGTGCTGAGACATGAAGGCAAAGGTTTCCTGGGCCAGTGTCTGACCCACAATCACAATTTTTTATGATGCTTTGATAAGCAAATAAGCAAAGAACATTGTATTTCAATCCAGTCCTATTGAAATCTCCACAACCGTCAAACTGGGGGACTGAACTGCAGCTATTCCTTAAAACCACCAAGGTTCCAGCATTCCCTTCTTCTTTCCAAACAAACAGACATTGCAGGTCTTCTACAAAATGCATTTTTGAGCTAAAAGTTCACTGGACTCTCAGTTTCCCTGAGTTTTCAAGCCATTTAAATCATCCACTCGCTTTCCTTGTTCTGTTGTAAATAATAAGCACCAAATAAGAATCTCTGTCAGTCAATATTGCAAGTGGTTTCATTTTGCCCTTTTCAAACAGTGAATACCATTTTTAAGTTGTTACAAGGTACTAGTTGTATACAAAATAATGTTTCTGATGGTGAAATTGCCAGTTACACCTTGTAATTCCTTCATTGACTGTCAGAGCTGTCATGTTGCAGAAAGGTAGGTCAGTTGAAGTATTAATGGATCTATTCAAAAATAAGCATGTAGGGTTTCCCCCAACCCCCCAAAAAAAGGATTGACTGCATCATTTATCTATGGAAATGAGTAATGTCTTTCTATTTTTTTAACCAATTAATAAACTGGGATCCCTAGAACAGTAATTTCAGGATCATGCCATTATTTGCTAATTCTTCATTTCTTCATTTCTTAAGAAAATATTAAAATTGCAGTTGGCCACAGCAGGACAGGCCCATGCATCATTGAAGAAACCAGTAATTTATGATGCTTTTGGAACTCCATATTAACATTCCAGGCTGTAATGAAGTTTCATATTGAACAAGGTCAGGCCTGATTGTATGATTAAATAATTTGAAAATGTTATTAAAAGTTTGCATTTCTCTCCAGCTTTTCAGAATGAGTGTTTTACTTTGGGGCACTCCATCAATCAAACCCACAGAGGCTCTGCTGGGTTGTGGTTATTCCATCACCTGTTTGGACATGCAGTGATCAGGTTAAACAGAAGCAGAGGGGTATAAAGTTTTCACAAGTGGTTTTTCTCCTTTTTTCTCCTGTTTTTCTCCTTTTCCTTCTCAGCTGGAAATTAGACACGTGTCAGTTGTTGTGGCCAGGTCTTTGCCCATGCCATTGTGGGAAAGCTCCTGGCTTACACCTCAGCCAGGTGTGTGCAGCTTTTGAGCTGTTATTCTTCTGTTGTGCTTCCAGTTAATTTTCCATTTTTCCCAAGCTCTCAAGGGACAGAGCTGTGGACCTGGAGCACATCACAAGCAGCATCCAGGCCTCGGGAATCTGATGGATTTGTGCTGACGCCACCTCACAGCCCTGCAGCTCTGTTTGCACAGGGAGAAGGAGACACTGAGCTGAGAGGACAGAGCTGAGATGTTTCTGAGCTTCTGGGAGACAGGGGCTGCTTAAACTCAGCTCTCCTAAATCCCTGAACCTAATCAATGTTTTGGGAAACACGTAGAAACCTTTTGCATATTAATGAAGTGATGTTTGGTAATGGATGACAGCTCCAAATAGGGGGTTTGAGCACAGGATTGGGCTTTTTCTCCTGGGATTTAAACATTGGTCTCCACAGCCCCTTAAACACAAACCAGGGGACAAGACATTAATACTTTATGCACTTTTAATTGACTAGGACTGTTATTGAGTTTGTTCTTTCAAACTCCCATTAATATCCACGTTTCTTGTTTGGAAATCTGTAAAACTGAATCCTTCTGCAAAATTACACTGAGCCATCTTTCATGCTGCTACTTAGCAAGCACCTTTGGTCCTTGTTTCTCGCCTCCTCTCTGCAGCTCTAGCACTTGTCAGTTTGTATTATGCACGCCTGTAAATAGCAGAAAATTAAAAAATATATTATCCAGGTAGAAGGTTGTGGAAGTTTCACAATGCAGGCTTTGAATAATCCCAAATTTTCATTGCAGTGTTAAATTGAGTGTGTGTGTATGTATGAATGTACAGTTGTATAATGCATATACACATTATATATGTATTTAGATGAATATATGCATCTATAGAAACCTTGCAAACATTTCCTTCCATTGTTGGAGCAAGGCTCCAAGATATGGCAGGAGATTTACCACTGAAATCAGCATTGTTAGATGGCAAGAGGAAAAACACTAAAAACAATTCTCATGTATGTTTTGTTCTCTGAATTAGCTTTCTTTTGCTTTGGTGGTAGAGCTGACCATCCTCCTGGAGATCTCAAAGCACCAATGAGGAGAGAGATCCTGAAATGAATGCTATTGTTTGAATCAACCCTGCAGATGAGAAGAAGGATGGGGAGGCTGCATGCAAAACACAGAGCAGCTCTGGATTTTCCCAGAAAACTTGTCAAGAAAAAAAAAGTCCTCACTGCTGGTATTTCTGCATTGCATATTCAGCATTCACAACAAACTCAATGCCAAGAAACGGGGAGTGCACTCTGAAAGAGGTGAGATGTGCAGTGTTGACTGGGGCTGTTTGTTCCCCTCTCTCTGGGCAGGCAATGAAGGGCTAAAAGGAGCACTCAGACAGGGATTCCTTGGGCATAATTGAATTTCTGATGGCTGTAATCCACCTGCCCTGTCAGGGAGCAGGCAGGGAGTGCCTGCAGAGTGCATCCAGCAGTGCTGCCTTCCAGCTGCTCTGCCTCCCATCACACCCCAAAAACTCTGTCCCCAAATCCCAGGGGACACACCCATGCCATGACACACCGGGCACTGTTGGATCACACTTGCTGCACTTTTGGATCTACAGGTTTTGTTCTCCTTTTAACAGTCTGAACTGTAAAATAATAAATGTGCATTTGCAGACTGTTATCTGTGGGTATTGCCAGAGATATGTCATCTGATTATGCATGTAGGTAGCATTTAACATAATCTGCCCTGACACATTCATAAGATAAGACAAAAATAGTGTTTTATCACCGTGCTGTAGCAGCCTCTTATCAAACTCCAAAGTCTTAATTAGGGATTTCTCTCCAGGTCCCCACTTGCCTGATGACCATATAAATGTCTCAATTAGATAATTAATACAGGCTGTAATGCATGATAGTATACAGCAATTTAAAGCCCTAGGCAGGGAGTTCAACACAAATATTTCCCTTTTATATTGCTGGGAATTCAGCTGGATATATACATGTAGAAGTTCCTCGTATGGTATTGATCCTACTCTTTCAATTCTTTATAGTTTCTGTGAGGAAATGCTGTTGTCTCCATTCTTCACAAACTCTGAGAGATGGGAGGATATCAGGTTGTTTATGATACTTGGCATAAATGTCATTTTGTATTTTATTTCAAATTGCAGTCAATATTTGGTCTGTAGTTTGCAGAATAATGTACAAGATGTACACATTCTTAACAAAAAGCTTCTTGCAGGCTTAAACTGGGGTTTTGAAGTTCCTTATCCACTTCTACCACTGTAGGAATTCTGTAGGAATTATGTCTAATATTTAAACAAGTTTTTAGTGAATCTAACTAACACTGAGAAATCTCAGTCTCTAAGTAATACAAAGCCACATTTTCAGATTTTTCCCTTGATTTTTTTCTTTAAATTTAAGTGGATTTTTTTTTCCCCAAATAATTTCTGGGGATAAACCAGTCCATGACAGGATTCACAGTGTGTGTGTGACTCTTGTCTCATTAATGAAGATGTCCAAACTTGAACCTCTTTCCTGGTCCAGCCAGGAACAAGTGGGGGAAAAAATCAGATTAATTTCCCAGTAAGAGGCATCTGGATAGGTGGGATCCTCATTTTGGAAGACATCCATGTTTGCTCCTGGAATTGTGGGAGCAGTGTCTGACCCAGGCTGTGCTTAAACAGGGCAGAAGGAGCTGAAAATTGAACATTTTCTCTCTTTGAATCTCACGTGTTCAGAAAGGTGATGTCAGAAACCACACTTAATTGTACATAGCGAGATCCAAGGCCAAATTTACAGGCAACAGAAATAAAGAAAAAAGGTATCAGAAAGTCAGACAATTTGAAATTCAGGTGAAGAACTGAGGTCACTGCTGCTGAATTTGTGGTATTTCCTTGGAGATAAACAGTGAGATATCAGCAGCTCAGAAAATTTGCTTACAGTTGTATTTATTCTGAAGATAAAGTTAGTTAAAGTAAAAGCAGGAAGTGCATGAACAGTGGAAAGGCAGAGAGACAAGGCAGCCAGACTGAGCTGGCCTTGGGAAAGGGGATTTCAACACTTGGAAAATATTGCAACCAATTATACAATTCTTGCATCACAAAAAAGATACTAAAGTTGACATACACTGATTAAATGTTGGAAAGCCTGAGGGGCCAGGATTTCTGATGGTGAAGTTACAGCTGAACTCAAAATCTTCCCGGAGAAATTGCAGACCACTTTAAATTTATTTCTAAATATGTAAATGCATGCCCACAAAATGTAAATGTTAGAAGAACCACACTGTTTCTGGACTTGCACCTGACCCTGTTCTTGGCATTTGAATTTTGCATTTCTGCTGTTCTCTCTAGAGGACATTTTGGAGAGCTGCTGTTCCTTACCATTGTTTGGAGCTCAGAAATTATCCTATAATATAAAGAACTCATACAAAGTTGCTTTGCGTACTTTGGCCACTTACCCTAAAACTGAAAAGAGTTCCTTCTTCTGTTAAGAGTTTACTTATTTTACAGCTGTTATACTCATTTCTATCAGATTTTCTGGTATAAAGCTGATTTACCAATGATATTTCTTTCTCTCCTGAGAAATTCACATGTGTCTCTAGCATCTGTCTCAACTCCATTCAAAAAGGGAGGGGAAGGGGTCACATGATATTAATTTTATGGACATACAGGTATTGTTGCATTTCTGTCAATAAATCATTTGTTTTTCTTAGGAAGAAGCTGCAACCTCTACCTCAATATTTTTTCTGAAGCAGAGCTAATGCACAGCAGCTAAAAATAATCTCATGGAACAAAAATGAAAAAAAACCAGAGAAGTCAATGCTGTGAGTTAACACTGACATATTTTTTCCAGAAAAAGACCAAAGAATCAGCAAAGCATCAGCTTGTTTCAGCAAAATTTATAGTAGTAATCAGTTCCTGTACAGCTTTGATACCCTTTCGGCTTTTGATTCTTGATTTAAAGCACTTCTCAGGGAATGTTGTGAATAAACCAGCACCCTGCACACAAATACAGTTCACAAAAGGCACTAATCCTCTCCCCAGAAGTTCCACCTCTTTTTTTAAAGGATTCTGCTCAGCAGAGCAACTCACACAGGCAGATATTCACTGGGTTCCAGTGGGAGGAAATGTTTTAGGGTCCTCAGGTGTGGTAAAAAGTGCTCCCAGGCTGAGCTGGGCCTGGCTGCAGACACATCACCTGATGGGTGTGGAAATACCCAATTTACCACCTGATGGGTGTGCAAATACAGAGCTCTGAACCTGCTCCCTCAGGAGCCCAGAAATCCCCCTAAAGACCAGGTGGGACCCCAGACCTGAGTGTTCACTGAGCCACCCTTTCTGTCCATCCCTCATTTCATAGCACAGACCCATGGCAGAGAAAAGGATAAACTCCTCCATGGACTGGGGTTAAAGACATTTCTCCTCCTCATCATCATATAAAGCAGGACAAAAACTTCCAGACTCCTGAACTGGAGCCTCTGGGACTGCACCACTTTGCCCACTGATCCTTCCCCAGGACCCTCAGACTGAGAAGCACCTTGAGCGCAGAATTGCTTGGGGCGAGGGCTCACAGCACTGCAAAATGTGGAATTTGTCAGGATTATCTTAATTCAGGAGGTTTCTTGATGCTTACATCATTTTTGGGCACTTCCAGTCAGCAAGAAAGGAAACCTGAACAGTGGAACCAGAGCAGCTGCATCTCTAGGTCAGGACATCCAGGAATTACCAAGCCTTGGGGATGTATTAGCATCAAAATATTGATGTAGATCTCTGTATACATTGCTAATTTAGCAACACACCCAAGGTATGGATCCTAGGCTTGAAGATGTTCATTATAATACTGAAAATCACACCTGCAGACCCTGCCCAGGTGCAGACCCTTCCCCTGAGCATGTGGAGGTGTCAGCTGAGGTTATGTAACCTGTACAGAAAATACCAACCAGCCATCACAGAGGGGCTGTGCTTGGAAAGTCACTAAATCCAAATTTCTTTGTATAAATTATGGCACGAAAAGCCCAGTGATGGTGCTTGACTGGTGGAATACATCAATACATTCAAAATTTGTGGAATACAAGCCTGGAGCATCCAGGCTCGTACAATTTTCAAATAAATAATCCCTTGAGTGTGTAACTTGGCTTGTTGCACACTAAGTAATGAATGCAATTTTGTGGGCAAAAACGTGGGTGTCAAAATGCCAAAACAGCTCCGCTGCCTGCTGCATTTCCACTTCTCCTGGGGCTGAGGAGAGCAGAAGTTGCAAGCTTGCATTCTCCTTCTAAATTTCACCCTGTTTTCAATTACATTATTTTTGGAGGGTGGGAAGGATTAAATGTACATGTGGATATGTACTTCAAAAAAAAAAAATTTCTACTTTTTTTTTCAATTGATAAAATATGGAGCATCTGTTTTAAAATAAGTTCTGGAATAATTGCAGTTATTAATTAAGTGTTTTCCTTCGGTTTTATTTGGTAAGTACTTGAAGTTCTAACAATCATAAACTTGGAGAGAACAATACTAATAATTAAAAAGGAACAGAAAGAAAGCAGACAAAGCTTTTCAAAAATTAGAATTGTTTTCTGTAATCCTCCACTTCAGCTACTGTACAGCAGGGCTCAATCTTTGGATTTCTTTAATCTTTTGGATTGGCCTGTTCTTCCCCCTGATTTATCCGGTGGCACTGGAGGATTAAATCAGCGTAATGGACACTTGCTAAATGTGTGCATCAGTCTGATCAGCCTGGCAGCGCCGGGTCTGTTCCTCCCTGCCAACTCGGTACCACGGGCATGCTGCGCTGTTTAGAGCACCACTTAGCGGCAGAAGATTTCAGCTCCTGAAATCCGAATCTCTGAGATGAAACTTCTCCTTCTGGAGCGAAAACCACGCCTCCTGGAATGACCAGCGCGTCCTATCTTCATCCTTCCCTTCCTGCCCCGAAGCTCATGCTGAGCTCTCAGTAGCCCCCGTGCCAGGTTCTGGGTCATAGTGCAGCTCTCCAGCAATCCCTGCATGGCAGGAGCATGCATTCCCCATCCGCCCACAGGGCCGGCACTACACATCCCTGGCCCAATTCTCATTCCCTTGCCCTCATGCACATCCCTGTGCCCCAATTTGGGCAGATATTTTTCATCCCTGCCCATCCTTGCCCTCACTTCAGCACATCCCTGCCCATGCCCCATCATCCCCCACTGGTCGCCCCAATTTGGGCAGTTTTCATTGCGTTTATCCTTGCCCATTTCATCACCTGCCCAGCTCATCCATCCCTCCTGCCTCCCTGCCCGTCCTCACATCTGCCTGTGCCCACAAAGACATTTTGCCTGTGTTAGCGGCTGATTGAAACGTTTGACCTCGAGTTGTGGGTAAATAAACAGGTGCTCCTCTACCTGTTATGCTCAATATCAACACAATGACCAGAAAATAGGAAAACATCACAAAGCAGGCTGAGGATGTTCCCTGCTTTCAGCAGCCAGAGCATATCCAAACAATTTGGGCGGGTATTTTTCTCTGCAGGACATTGAAGTCAGGGATGTTTATCACATCATACTGAAAGAATTTGTTCTCTATATTGAATTTTAACAATGTTACCATGAACTTTCTAACTTTGGGGATATAAAGAGAGCTAATCAGTGTTTAGAGATAACAGAACTTATAATAACATCAATGCCTGAAAAATTAAAACAGACAGATATCCCTTTTCTCACCAAACCTCCCTGAACTTTCCAGAGATATTGTGCTGTCATAAAGTCTGCTTAGAGGAGACAAAAGGGAGCTTGATCAGGACACATAAAGTAAAAATTGCTGGTTTTGTTTAAAAACACATACTGGACAGGCAACAGCAGGCTACAGAATTCAGGTTTAATTTTAATGGCACTACCTCTTGTACCATTGCTCTGATTTTATTTTTCTGATTGTTTTTTTACAGATATTACTCTCTTCAAGCCACAGACTAGCACAGGATGGTTGTAAGTAAATACAAAACCAGTAATGGTAGAGATGGCAATTTCTGTTCTTACTGTAAAGCTCCTCACAAGCTTTTGCAGTTTCTTCCCAAAGCCCCCTCAGCTGTCCTACTTCTGGCCATGTGCTCCACATCAGTTATTCCAACACAGTCTGAGAAACAATTTTTTCAATCAGTTACGTGGCCAAATTGCAAAGGCAATGGCTCACAGAGTTGTGTGTACAATTACTGAGATTCCATGCGTGCATTGGGTAATTTCTCACATAAATGCACTTAATTAGTCATCTGTGCATGAGTTTTCCTATTTGCATACATACTTAGGGCAATTTTGCATGTAAATTAAGCACTTTATATATATATATGTAAAAGTTTGACTCTCATCATGTTTACTAAACAGAAGCTTATGTTAGATCTGGAAGAAAATAATTGAGTTGTCTGACAGCACACAATACAATGTGGTAGCTTGCATATGGATTATTACAGTGTCTGCATCCTGCTGAGGTTTTCCCAGAAAGGTTATTAGATTTATCTCTCATAAAGTACTTAAGGATCAGCTTGCAAATGATTGTTCTGGTGGAATATCTGCATAGGTGAAGTCCAGGTTACCACAGCTTGCACCGGACATAATTTGTATTTGTTGTTAAAATCTTAAAAATGTCCTATCTGAATCCTGTGCTGCTGCTGGGCTTCAGTGAAACCTGAGCCACGATTCTGCCATTTCCTGCTGGTGGATCAGCACAATCAGAATCACTAAAAATGAGCTTTAGTAAAACACAAGCCTGCCAGTAGCTCACACTGAAAGATGGTGCAGGAGTATCTCCCATAGATTTCTCTCTCAAAGAGATCAAAAATGCTTTTCAGCTAGGGGTTATCCAGTCTGGAATGTACCAATATTTTTAGGACCTGTTTGTGTGTCCTGACTTGAAAGCTTGTGTGCAGCTGGGAATGGATTAGGGGATGTGAGACCACAGATCTGCTGGCCAGAGTTAATGGGACAAATGCAGATAATCTCGTTAGATGAATGCATGAACTTGAAAAATTAATCTTTGGAGTTCAGGCATTTCTAGACACTGGCAAAAGCAGCAGTTACTTCATGTACAGAACTCCACCAACATCAAAACCAGCCTTTATCAGCTGAGCAGCACTCAGGTGGTGACTCCCAATGGTAGATAATAAAACTTTAACCCCCGTGACTCCACACTTTCTCTTATTTATTCATGTGTGGAAAACTTTGGTTTTTATTATTCTTGGCCTGCAATCAGTCCATATTATTAATGAAAATGGTTCTCCTAAATAGTGCCCTTTCTTTTATTTCTAGGCTTTATTTCACTAATATTGCATTGTATTATACATAGTATAATGTAATGTTAGTATTACTATGTAATATTATCATATTATTATCCTCGTTTGTAGCTAAATCACTGCTTCAGATAGTTCAATAAAGTTTGTATACATCTTTAACTTGACAGGAATTGCAAGGAGGCAAACACTGTAAATTTTTCATTACTTTTCCTAATTGGAAATATGCTGCATTACTTTGAGAATGGGATATTCTGTCACAAAGTAATCCCTTACAAGAGCACATCTCTCCTCTCTCTCCCCTCTCTCCAAGCTCTCTTATCCTTTCAGTTCCACTATTAAAATCCATGCTTGTCAAAGCTGTCTCTTGCAAAGTGCTTTGTCTTCCAGGTGGTTTTTGACCAAAAATGCTGACAGCTCCAGAAAATTAGCTCATATTAAACAGGTAACTGGGGCTTTCTCTGAGGAGTTCTGCCTCAGCATTTACCAGGCACACACACACAATTTACAGTATCTGCTGCAGTGCAAAAACTGTTGGCTATATTTGTGAGGAGAAATATTTGTGAGGAATACCAACAAGCTGGGTGCCACAAAAGGCTGGGAGAGCTCAGAACATCACTTCTATTTATGTTTTACCAATCTTAGCAGAGGAAAATATATTTTTTTCTAATAAAGAAGAAAAGAATATACTGTAATATTAGAAAGGCTGATCTGAACATAGTGTTTTTGCTAGATAAAAGAATGATCATTTATTAATACTGCTGGTTGTTGTAGGGTAACTTATTTTGAGGTTTGGACTGGAATAAGTTACATTACTGTGAACATTTCAATGTATGTGAGGCCAAATCAATCAGAAGAATGCAATGGTGATGAGATTTGCTGCTGTAAACAATAGCAACAGCACAAGCTACAAGTCTCAAAAATTCTCATTTTCCTTCAGCAGTCACTTAATAAAAGTATTATTTA